>NC_133332.1:290106497-290471497 GCF_042186555.1 Aquarana catesbeiana
ATGCCGCCAGAGATAAACACAGAATCCTGCAGTATAATAGCGTCTTTTGCTCTGTATTTTCTCTGGTGACTGGCCCTGACCCTAATAGAATAGCTCCTTAAATAGGCCAAAAAAGGCCTTCTAGAATATTCTGAAAGGTCACCTGACCTTTATTAACCAATCCCTATCTTAACCTTCTAGAACCCTCTAAAACACCTGACCCTAACTGACCAATCCCTAACTGAACTGCTGACCTTCCAGAATCTTCTATGACACCTGACCTTAACTGACTAATCTCCACCAACTTACTAACCTTTTATAACCCTTTGGATCACCTGACCCTAATTAGCCAATCCGATTTGAAATTCCTTAAAAAAACCCTTCAAATTCTAAAACCGCTTCCCCCTTATTCTTCCCCATTCTCACAGGATTCTATTGCAAGCTGTGCCAAGAACCCAGCAGATTCCTATGACTAGATGCAGAGAGTTGAAGCTGCTCATCTTGCCCAGCCTAATGGCCCGTACACATGATCCGAAAATTGGACGAAAAATACCGATTTCGATGAGATCATACGATAATCAGATCGTTGCTACAGAGCTTTCGAGAGCCAATCACGACAGTTCATCCGATATCCGATGGGACAAGCATGAAAATTTTTCTCGTATGATACCAGATCGTATAATTTTCGTGTAATCAGTACAGTTGTCACTCCAAGTTGTAATATAAATACACTACAACACATTACATCACTTCCGATTTTTTATTCTGTCGTACGAGAACTTTCGTAACTTTAGTAAACTCTCCATTTTTGATATGTGACTAGTATGCAAAAAAAAAAAACGGGCGTTCTGTCGTCCAATTTTCGATTGGTGTGTATGGGCCATAACCAATGATAGGCTGACGGTTGCTAAGCGGTTGCATAAAATTGCACATGGAGTGATTTCCTGCGGTTAGAGACTGATGATCAGCTCTGGATGCAAACATCTTGTGTCCAGGGGTGATCGTCTGTCTTTAAACCCTGCAAAAAAACCTGAAAAGATTAAATGAAATAAAAATAATAAAACAAAGGTAACTACGTCACCCTGTACACACACCCACATGGGCAAACATGCACAGGGTGCACACGTGTATATAAACAATGAATACACCACACATTTGAATATTGCCATGAACGTCAGCATGAAAGCAATAATTCTAGGGCAATTCTTTACATTGTACTCTAAACTGATGAGCTGTAAAGACATTTAAAGTGTCTCCTATTGATTATTTAAGGCACAGTAATTTTTTCGCCATTCCCAAGGTCACCTAGTTTGGAGACTTGACACACTTGCTATCTATTTAAATATATTATGTTATGAGGGTTTTAAATAGCTTGATGCGAAAACATGAAAAATTGCTCTAGTGGAAAAGTGTTTAAGCACACTTTCAATAATCACATTATGAAGGGCTGCTGTGTGATCTATGGAGATTGTGCTTTTGAAATCACTGGATTTGTTTCACAAGCACTTTCTTTTTTTTTTTTCTTTTTTTATTCTGTGTGTGAAATTACTTAACTACAAGCGCCCTCTAGCGGCAGCACAAGATGGCTATTGCAAGAATCGGTCAGCATTTCGGTCAACCTTTTTGTACATTCTCTGGGAACCCCGAAGAAAATAATTTATTCTACAACTGGCGGAAAGTTGAGCTGACCATAGACGGTTTAAATCTTGGCCGGTACAGCATGGGCAGGCTGATTTTACCCAAGTTGATCGATTGGTCTACTTGGGTACAACCAGTATGCCAGATTTTACATGCGAATATTGCCAGCGGCAATTTTTCATGTTTTCGCCAGGATGGCTCCCTGCACCCCCGCCAGGAGAACACAATAGCTCAGCGGGAGGGATTCCCATATAAACACTGACTGTATTGATGGATGAATCAATTTTCTTTTCTGCAACCCATTGTCGCAGGAAAGAAAATCGCACCATCTATGGCTGGCTTTAGCGTGATCAGTGAGTTGTAGATATAATTATAAATAAAACAATGTGCTGTAGCTAGCATTTTTGATAGCCAGCTGCTACATAGTTACATCGTTAGTTTGAAAAAAGACATCTAGTTCAACCAATTAAAAAATCATATAACAATCTTTCACCCACAGTTGATCCAGAGGAAGGCCAAAAACAAAACAAAAAACAAAAAACCCCAGCAAGCATGATCCAATTTGCTACAGCAGGGGAAAAAATTAATTCCTCATCCCCTGAGAGGCAATCAGTTATTCCCTGGATCTATATTTATAAATGTCAGTAGCCAGTTATATTATGTACATTAAGGAAAGAATCCAGGCCTTTTTTAAAGAAATCTACTGAGCTGGCCAGAACCACCTCCGGTGGGAGCCTATTCCACATTTTCACAGCTCTTATTGTGAAGAAACCTTTCCATATTTGGAGATTAAATCTCTTTTCCTCTAGACGTAAAGAGTGCCCCTTCATTATCTGGACCACTTGTGTATTTGTATATATTGATCATATCCCCCTTAATCTCCTCTTCTCAAGAGGGAATAAATTCAGTTCCTCTAAATCTTTCCTCGTAGCTGAGCTCCTCCATGCCTCTTATCAGTTTGGTTGCCCTTCTCTGCACTTTCTCTAGTTCCCCGATATCCTTTTTGAGAACTGGTGCCCAAAACTGAACTGCATATTCCAGATGAGGTCTTACTAATGATCTGTACAGGGGCAACATGATATATCTCTCTCTGGGATACCTCTCTTAATAAAAGAAAGGATTTTGCTTGCTTTGGAAACTGCAGCTTGGCATTGCATGCTATTATTAAGCAAAACCCCCAGATCCTTCTCCACTATGGATTCCCCCAGTTGTACTCCCCCTAGTATGTATGATGTATGCTTATTCTTAGCCCCCAAGTGCATAACTTTACATTTATCAACATTAAACCACATTTGCTACTTAGTTGCCCAATTAAACTCAATGCATTTTAAGTGCATTGAGGTCGGCTTCTAAATTGAAGGATGGGAATGAGGAGGAAGAGGATGAGGAGTAGGGATGAGCCGAACACCCCCGGTTCGGTTCGCACCAGAACCTGCGAACGGACCAAAAGTTTGCGCAAACTTTAGAACCCCATTAAAGTCTATGGGACTCGAAAGTTCAAAATCAAAAGTGCTAATTTTAAAGGTTTTTTCAGGAGCAGTGATTTTAATGATGCTTAAAGTGAAAAAAAAAGTGAAATATTCCTTTAAATATCGTACAAGGGGGGTGTCTATAGTATGCCTGTAAAGTGGCGCGTGTTTCCCGTGCTTAGAACAGTCCCTGCACAAAATGACATTTTTAAAGGAATAAAAGTCATTTAAAACTGCTTGTGGCTTTAATGTAATTTCGGGTCTCGGCAATATGGATGAAAATCAGTGAGACAAGTGGCATGGGTACCCCCCCCCCTCCAGTCCATTACCAGGCCCTTTGGGTCTTTTATGGATATTAAGGGGAACCCCGCACCCAAATTAAAAAAAGGAAAGGTGTGGGGCCCCCAGGCCCTATATACTCTGAACAGCAGTATACAGGCGGTGCAAACAAGACAGGGACTGTAGGGTTGTTGTTAAGTGGAATCTGTTTGTAATTTTGAACTGGTACATTTTTAAAGTGTAGCTCCAGCCAAAAAATCTATTTTTAAGCTTTTTGAAAAACATAGGGAAGGGTTATCACCCCTGTAACATTTGTTTTGCTGTCTGGCACCTCTTCAGAAGATTTCACCTCACTTTCTGTCCCAATGATAAGTGTTTTTTGAAAATTTGGGGTTTTTAGTGAAAGAAGGATTGGTGATAAAGCATCAGTGAAGAGGAGACACGTTTTTCCCATATTAACTCTTACAGGAGAGAATCTCCCTTCCTAGGAGTAGATTTCATCTCACTTCCTGTTGTCTCCTTCAGTTTGCAAGTAGGAGTCGTTTATAAGTTGGATGTTTGAAAGTAGGGGCCTGCCCTATATACTCTGCAGAAATTGGGGCCTTAGGTGTTGGTGTTGCCACAACACTGTAAGCCCTCACAGTTACTCTTGGTGGGCACAAGAACAGGCCATGCTGTGAAATATTTGATCAAAAATTGTAATTACATGCCATTGTTGAACAGTGGTAGAAAAATTGGGCCTTTGGTGGTGGTGGTGTTGCCACAACACTGTAAGCCCTCACAGTTACTCTTGGTGGGCGCAGGAATGGGCCCTGCTGTGAAATATTAGATCAAGAATTGTAATTACATGTCCCTGTTGAACAGGGGAAGAAAAATTGTGCCTTAGGCACTGGTGCCACGACACTGCAACCCCTCAAAGATGCTATAGTTGGAGCTCAGGAATGAGCCCTGCTGCAAAGTATTGCATCAAAAATTGTAATTACACACCCCTGTTGAACAGGGGCTGAAAAATTGGGCCTTGGGCACTGGTGCTGGTGCCACAACACTGCAACTCCTCACAGATACTCTAGTTGTAGTGCAGGAATGAGCCCTGCTGCAAAGTATTGCATCAAAAATTGTAATTACACGCCCCTGTTAAACAGGGGCAGAACAATTGCCACAACACTGCAACCCCTCACAGATGCTATAGTTGGAGCACAGGAATGAGCCCTGCTGCAAAGTATTGCATCAAAAATTGTAATTACACGCCTCTGTTAAACAGGGGCAGAAAAATTGGGCCTTGGCCACTGCCCAGAACCAAAAATGTTCTTACAAGCTATCAGCATGAAAATTGAGGAGGAAGAGGATTGTGACTCAGCATAACAGGATAGTCACTCAGCATAGGCAGTCTTGAAGGGATCTCACATTTAAAAAAAAAAAATCAATCGGTTACATCAGCAACAGGTGCTTGGTAGCTGGTGATCCAAGACTGATTAATTTTTATGAAGGTCAGCCGATTGACTGATTCGGTGGACAGGCACACCCTTTGATCAGTTACAAAGCTTCTAGCAGCACTGAATGTGCGTTTCGAAAGAACGCTGGATGCAGGACAGGCCAGTAGCTCAATTGCATACTGTGCGAGCTCTGGCCAGTGATCCATCCTCAAGACCCAATAACCCAGAGGATTTTCAGGGGGAAAGGTGTCCAAGTCTGATCTTGCCCCTAGGTAATCCTGCACCATGTGAATCAGATGCTGGCGATGGTTGCTGGAAGCGATCAGACCTTAGGGCTGCGGACTAAAAAATTGTCTGAACACATCGGTCAGACGGCCACCTTCTCCACCGCTCCTTCTGTGACTGACGAAGCCTCAGCAACACGTTGTCCAGGAGAACCAGGAAATTGTAACCTCCCAGGCTCTGGAAACGCGTTGCACAAACCTTTCTGCAAGGCCTCCCGAGATGTTTCATCCTCTGCTCCCTCTGCGATGGCAAGATAAGGTATGCAACCTTACCCTTGTAACGTGGATCAAGGAGGGTTGCCAGCCAGTAATCATCCCAGGCCTTGTTTATATCTGTTTGTAGCCCTCCAATGCCGCTTACTGCGATAGCCAGCTATAAATGAGGTTGGTGGCAAGTTTTTTGAGATCACCTTGGTGTTTATATTGGTCCAGCAACGCACCAGCACCTTTGCAGCCATTGTGCTATTTGCTTGGTGTCTGGTGTGCTCCTGTACCTTTAAGAAGGGATGGGCTGCCTTTCAGTCCACCTGCTCTCATTTATCCATCAGAATGCATGTGCCTCCACTGTGGGGACACTCATATATTAGTGTTAGGACCACAGATATCAGGGTGCCGTGACGAGGCTCTGTGGCTTACGCATGCGTTTGCAAATGCATGCGGACTAAACCCCTGTTTTTAACGCATACTGTTAGGTTAATTTGGTTGTCTGCGAGCTGGTGGTAAGTAGGCTTGGAATTTTTTCCTGGGCATTCCCCAGGCCTTGTTTATATCAGTAATCATCCTTCCCCTTGATACCACGAATACGAGGATCCTTCCGCAGGCTTTGCAGGATCAGGGAGACCATGTAGCGTAGGTTTGCTGAGGCGTTTCGGTCCAGAGTCCTCTGGGTCACTAAGGCCGACATGATCTGCAGCCACCTCCTCCCAGCCACGTAGAAGTCCATGGGTTTCTTCCCCTTGAAGATGATCCCTTGAAGACTGTCGATGCTGAGTGCCAGGCTCCACCTCCATGCTGACACAATCCTCCTCCTCGTCCTCTTCCTGTGTGATCGGTGGGCACGCAGGAACACTGGATACAGGGGACCTTGAGAGGTAAGGAAGCCCTCTTCTTCCTCCCTCTGTTCTGCCTCAAGTGCCCTGTCCATTATTCCACGCAGCGTGTGCTCCAACAGGTGGACAAGAGGGACAGTGTCACTGATGCATGCACTGTCACTGCTCACCCTCCTCGTGGCCTCCTCAAATGGTGACAGGACAGGGCATGCGTCCCTGATCAGACCCTGTCCTGGTGCCATAGTCACATAGGTACTCATTTATGGCCCTTTGCTGCGTGTGTAACCACTTCAGCATTGCCAACGTTGAGTTCCACCTGGTGGGCATGTCACAGATTAGGCGGTTCTTGGGCAGGTTAAATTCCTTTTGGAGGTCAGCCAGCCGAGCACTGGCGTTATATGACCTGCGTAAATGCACACACTTTCCTGGCCTGCCTCAGGAGATCCTGTAAGCCTGGGTACCTGCACAAGAACCGCTGCACCACCAAGTTAAGGACGTGAGCCAAACATGGCACATGGGTCAGTTGTCCCTATCTGAGGGCAGAGAGGAGGTTGGTGCCATTGTCGCAAACCACCATACCTGGCGTGGCGTCAACCACCTCTGAACCTGCCCCTGCAGAGCTGCCAGAATCTCTGCCCCAGTGTGGCTCCTGTCCCCAAGCACACCAGCTCAAGCACCGCATGGCATCTTTTTGCCTGCGTGGTTGCGTAGCTCCTTGAATGCCTACAGAGCACCGGAAGAGGCCATGGAGGAAGAAGAAGAGGAGGGGATGGAGGAGAGAGGTGTGGCAGAATCACCACTAGTAGAATTTTGGAGGCGTGGTGGCGGAACAACCTCCAACACTACTGCACCCTGTTCTGCATCCTTCCCAGCTGCCAGAAGAGTCACCCAGTGCGCGGTGAAAGATAGGTAACGTCCCTGTCCATGCCTGCTGGACCATGAGTCAGCGGTAATATGCACCTTACCGCTCACTGCCCTGTCCAGTGAGGCTAAGACATTGCCTTCCACATGCCGGTAGAGAGCCTTCCGTGAGAAAAAGTGGCGTTTGGGAACCTGCCACCGAGGAACCGCACATTCCACAAACTCACAGAAGGGGGCAGAGTCTACCAACTGAAAAGGCAGCAGTTGAAGTGCTAGCAGTTTAGCCAAGCTAGTATTCAACCGCTGGGCATGTGGATGGCTGGGAGAGAACTTCTTTCGGCGGTGCAGCAGCTGGGGCAGGGAAATTTACCTGGTACAATCTGACGTTGGTGTAGCGATAGCAGATTTCCCGCAAGTACTTGGCTGTGACACACCTAATTCTACACCTTCATTCCTCACAGTGCAGGTTTCAGACAGGACTGAAGGTATAGTGGGGTTGGAGATCCCAGCTGATGAGAAGCAAGCAGCGGTCCACTTTTTTCTTTGGTGTGGGTCTTTTAGGTACGCTTGCAAACGAACTGCATGGCAGGTCGACATATGTCTGGTCAAGCATGTGGTGCCCAAGCGTGTGATGTTTTGGCCACAGGAGATACGCTTGAGACATATGTTGCAAATAGCAGCGGTGGGATCTGATGCACTCGTCTCAAAAAAGGCCCACACCAAAGCACTTTTGGAATAACGTGCAGAGACCACAGCGCCCTGCACATACGGAGCTCTGTGGTGTGATGCAGTCGGTGTGCTGCCCTTAAGCTGGCCCCTGGAGGGCATCCTGCCTTATTGGAGATGTGTCTCTTCCTCCTCCTCTCTCCTATCAGGCATACACGTGGAGTCACTGACCTCATCATTCCCTCCCTCCTCATCACTGGAGCAAAGCTGGCAGTATGCTGCAGCTGGGGGAACATGACTGCCAGATTGCTGTCCTTCTTGAGCACCCCCTCTCTCTGGGCTCACGTTACTGCCTTCTTCTAGCTGGGTACCATCATCGGAGCCTTCAAAGCGCTGGGCATCCTCCTGGAGCATGTACCCAACACTGTGGTCAAACAGTTCGGGGGAATCCTCAGGAGGACAGTACCCTCAGCCTCGGTGAGAGAGGATGAGGAGGATGAGAACGGCTTGGTCATCCACTCTACCAAGTCTTCTGCATGTTGCGGCTCAACATGGCCAGCTGCCGAAAAAAAGGACAAGCGTGTCTCCCATGGCCACGTGCTGATGAGGATGCACTGTCCCCACGACCAGCACTGTTGCCTCTAGACACAGAGCCTGCTTGCCCTCTTTTATTGGCTTGTGACTGTCTGCCTCTTCTTGTTGGCCTTCCAGACATACTAATGGTCTGCAGTGAGATGTAGCTGCACAAAGCTGGGATATATATATATACTGATACTGCAGCTAGCAGAATCAACTGCCTGCCTTTGTATTATTAGTATGAGAAAACCAGCAATTTGTCTTCAGGTAGCTTTAGGTGCACACTGTGCAGAGGACACAGTATACTAACTGTAAATACTGCAGCTGCCTGCCTGTGGTACTAATAGGATCAGAAGAACACCACCAATTTTCTTCAGGTAGCTTTAGGTGCACACTGTGCAGAGGACACAGTACACTAACTGTACATACTGTAGCTGCCTGCCTGTGGTATTAATAGGATCAGAACAACAGCAATTGTCTTCAGGTAGCTTTAGGTGCACACTGTGCAGAGGACGCAGTATACTAACTGTAAATACTGCAGCTGCCTGCCTGTGGTACTAATAGGATCAGAAGAACACCACCAATTTTCTTCAGGTAGCTTTAGGTGCACACTGTGCAGAGGACACAGTACACTAACTGTAAATACTGTAGCTGCCTGCCTGTGGTACTAATAGGATCAGAACAACAGCAATTGTCTTCAGGTAGCTTTAGGTGCACACTGTGCAGAGGACGCAGTACACTAACTGTAAATACTGCAGCTGCCTGCCTGTGGTACTAATAGGATCAGAAGAACACCACCAATTTTCTTCAGGTAGCTTTAGGTGCACACTGTGCAGAGGACACAGTACACTAACTGTAAATACTGTAGCTGCCTGCCTGTGGTATTAATAGGATCAGAACAACAGCAATTGTCTTCAGGTAGCTTTAGGTGCACACTGTGCAGAGGACACAGTACACTAACTGTAAATACTGCAGCTGCCTGCCTGTGGTACTAATAGGATCAGAAGAACACCACCAATTTTCTTCAGGTAGCTTTAGGTGCACACTGTGCAGAGCACGCAGTACACTAACTGTAAATACTGCAGCTGCCTGCCTGTGATATTAATAGGATCAGAACAACAGCAATTGTCTTCAGGTAGCTTTAGGTGCACACTGTGCAGAGGACGCAGTACACTAACTGTAAATACTGCAGCTGCCTGCCTGTGGTACTAATAGGATCAGAAGAACACCACCAATTTTCTTCAGGTAGCTTTAGGTGCACACTGTGCAGAGGACACAGTACACTAACTGTAAATACTGTAGCTGCCTGCCTGTGGTACTAATAGGATCAGAACAACAGCAATTGTCTTCAGGTAGCTTTAGGTGCACACTGTGCAGAGGACGCAGTACACTAACTGTAAATACTGCAGCTGCCTGCCTGTGGTACTAATAGGATCAGAAGAACACCACCAATTTTCTTCAGGTAGCTTTAGGTGCACACTGTGCAGAGGACACAGTACACTAACTGTAAATACTGTAGCTGCCTGCCAGTGGTATTAATAGGATCAGAACAACAGCAATTGTCTTCAGGTAGCTTTAGGTGCACACTGTGCAGAGGACACAGTACACTAACTGTAAATACTGCAGCTGCCTGCCTGTGGTACTAATAGGATCAGAAAAACACCACCAATTTTCTTCAGGTAGCTTTAGGTGCACACTGTGCAGAGCAAGCAGTACACTAACTGTAAATACTGCAGCTGCCTGCCTGTGATATTAATAGGATCAGAACAACAGCAATTGTCTTCAGGTAGCTTTAGGTGCACACTGTGCAGAAGACGCAGTACACTAACTGTAAATTCTGCCGCTGCTTGCGGTACTAATAGGATCAGAAGAACACCACCAATTTTCTTCAGGTAGCTTTAGGTGCACACTGTGCAGAGGACGCACTACACTAACTGTAAATACTGCAGCTGCCTGCGGTATTTAATAGGATCAGAAGATCACCACCAATTTTCTTCAGGTAGCTTTAGGTGCACACTGTGCAGAGGATGCACTACACTAACTGTAAATACTGAAGCTAATAGGCTGAATAGGATCAGAAGAACACCAGCAATTTTCTTCAGGTAGCTGTAAATACTGTAAAAACACTTTCCTGCCTGTCAGTAGGAAGAGAATAACAGGAACGGATCTAGCTAAACTAAATACAGTGTATAAATATATATATATATATATATATATATACACAACACCTAGGATGTATATATATATATATATATATATATATATATATATATATATATATATATATACACAATACACTGTAAGTACAGCTAACTGACTCCCTACCTACTCTATCTAACTTAAATCAAATAACACTGTCTCTCTGTCTATCTCTCCGCCGCCGCCGCAACACACTACACAAGGCCGCCATGCAGGCGGCCTTATATAGTGTGGGGTGTGTACTAAACCCCCTGAGCCATAATTGGCCAAAGCCACCCTGGCTTTGGCCAATTATGGCTCTCTGTGCAGACGGCGCTGTGATTGGCCAAGCATGCGGGTCATAGTGCATGCTTGGCCAATCATCAGCCAGCAATGCACTGCGATGTGGCAGTGAATTATGGGCCATGACGCGCCACTCGAATTTGGCGCGAACGGCACATAACGTTCTAAATTCGAAGAACGGGCGAACATGCAATGTTTGAGTCGAACATGGGTTCGACTCGAACTCAAAGCTTATCCCTAATGAGGAGGACAAAGAGGAGGAAGAGGACAAGATGGACAAGGAGGATGAAGAGGACATGGCGGAAGAGGAGGAGGAAGAGGACATGGAGGAGGAGGACGAGGATGGTAAGGACGAGGAGGACAAAGAGAAGGATGGGGAAGAGGAAAAGGAAGAGCAGGAAAAGGTGGAAGAGGAGGACGAGGAGGAAGAGAATGTGGATGAGGAGGACAAGGACGAGGAAGAGGAGGACAGGAAGGAAGAGAAAAAATACACACAAAAGAAAAAACTATCAGGTGCGCTGATCAACAGTTTAGTATAGCCCTCCAGCTGGCTATTGGTGATAATTAGACAAGTCAAGGAGTGCCGCTGTTCTCTATGGATCATCTGGGTGGCAGGAACACATCTAGACAAAGCACAAAAGAAGAGAGCACAAAGCCGCCTTAGTGAAACTCGTCTTTAATAGGGATGAGCTTTCTGTTCGAGTCAAACATGAGTTCGACTCGAACATCGGCTGTTCAATCGCTCGACGAAGATCGAACATTATGGGGCGACTGCGCCAAATTCGAGCGGCGTGTCATGCCCCATAATGCACTGCGTCATCACAGTGCATTGCTGGCTGATGATTGGCCAAGCATGCACTATAACCCGCAAAGCAAAGAGAGCTATAATTGGCCAAAGGCAGGGTGCCTTTGGCCAATTATGGATCAGGGGGTTAAGTCCACACCCCACACTATATAAGGCCGCCTGCACGTTGGCCCTGTGTAGTGTGTTGCTGGCGTTAGACTGAGCAGGCAGTCCATTCCTGGTGTACTGTTTCTAATCTACTTCAGGCAGGCAGGTGATTCAGTTAGCTGCAGTGTATTTTTTATATATATATATACACTGTATCCAGTTTAGCTAGATCTCACTGCAGTCCATTCCCGGTGTTCTGTTTCTAGTCTACTTCAGGCAGGCAGGTGATTCAGTTAGCTGCAGTGTATTTAGTACATATATACATCCCGGCTTTGTATGTGTGCGTCCCATAGTCTCGGGGAGGGACTCTATCTTTGTTCCAATAGCACAATTTCTTTATTTAATATATATATATATATATATATATACAGTCAGACTGGTATGTGTATATATATATAGATTCCACTGAATCCAGTTTAGCTAGATCTCACTGCAGTCCGTTCCTAGTGTACTGTTTCTAATCTACTTCAGGCAGGCAGGTGATTCAGTTAGCTGCAGTGTATTTTATATATATATATATATATATATATACAGTCAGACTCGTGTATATATATATCTATATATATATACACACACTGTATCCAGTTTAGCTAGATCTCGCTGCAGACCATTCCTGGTGTACTGTTTCTAATATACTTCAGGCAGTTGATTCAGTTAGCTGCAGTGTATTTAGTACATATATACATCCCGGCTTTGTATGTGTGTGTCCCATAGTCTCGGGGAGGGACTCTATCTTTGTTCCAGTAGCACAATTTCTTGACAGGATTCTGTCCCCCTTGTTATTAACACTTAATCGTACATTAAGGATACTAATGACTTTTTATCTAAAATCAGGAGTAAATCTGTATGTCATGGAGATGAAATCTTAGTTACCTGGGATGTTACAAGTCTATATACATCTATCCCGCATCAGGAGGGAATTGATGCAGCAATTGGACTCATTAAAAGCAGTAATGAATATTCTGATGCCCAGATAATGCTTTTTGAAAAAAATGTTTCATGTGGTGTTGCATAACAACTATTTCCTTTTCAAAGATGAGTTCTATTTACAGCTCAGTGGAGTTGCGATGGGCTCCAATGTTGCCCCGCCATACGCCTGTTCATTTATGAATGAATTTGAACACAGGTTTGTTTTCATTGATGAAGTATTGCGCCACCTGGTGGTGCTATATAGATGATATTTTTGCAGTGTGGCGGGGCAACATTGAATCCTTGATGTTGTTTGATGAGATGCTGAATGGATTCTGTCCTAATATACAATTTAAGATTAATATTGGTGGTAATTCCATTCCCTTTCTTGACACCAGAATATATATATAGACCGGGGTCAGATTGACTCCGATCTATATATAAAACCCACGGACAGGAATCAACTTTTACTTTTTGACAGCTATCATCCCCCCCATGTGTTTAAATCCATTATCAAGAGTCAGTTGTTAAGGGTGAAACGTATTGTAAGTAATGGAGTGAAAAGAGAAATGAGGTTGCAAGAGATGTGTCAAAGGTTTAGAGAACGAGGTTACCCAGAGAGGATGATTGCACAGGAATACACTCAAATACAACAAGAAGACACCACTAGGAACCCACAGAGATTTAAACAGGAGAGACCAAGATTACCGTTTTTTTTTCAGTATCACAGTTACAGTGAGAAAATATTTAATATCATTAAAAAACATTGTCCCCTTCTGAAACGGTCTTACCCACAGATAGATGTTTTACAACAAATTCCGATTAGTGCTTTTCGGCGTAATAGGACCTTGAGGGATTCTCTCATAGGTGTGCGCACAGGGTGTGCCAGGTGTGCCTGGGCACACCCTAATCACCCTGTGTGCCACAGATTCCCCTTATTGAACACCCCTACCCCAGTGGCAGCTGAGGTTACAAAGAAAGGGACTAGGGAATCTCTGTTGTCAGTCCCTTTCTCTGCTATTTCACCAAAGCCACTCAATGGGACTCCTAACATTGTAAAAAAAATTATTAAAAAGAGAATTTTATATAAAAAAAATAAATAAATAAATAAAAATTGTAAAAATACAAAATTAATAATAAAAACAAAAAAACGACTAACACCAATCTCATTGCTGCTGACACTGTCCACTGCTCTACTGCGCCTGTGTGTTTAAGCTTTGGGGTGCACACCCTAATGCAATAGGCTGCGCACACAATGGCACACAAGTGACATTCCTGGGGAGCAGAAGAAAGAGATGTTTTCCCTGTTTAAATTGCATTCAATGCAATCTGCTACTCAGGTGTGATCATTTTATTCATCCGACTAATGGAGAAAAAATAGCAATTCACAACTTTTACACATGTCAGTCCTCATATGTGGTGTATGTCCTCACATGCCCATGTAACTTGATCTATGTTGGGGAAACTACTCAAAAAATCAAGGATAGAATAGCCCAGCACCGCAGCACGATCAGATTGAAACGACCCACTTTACTGGTTTCTAGACATTTTATGGAGAAAGGAGATAAGGATATTGACTTACGTTTTATTGTGTTGGAGGTAGTATCTAAGGCTAAAAGAGGGGGTGATCGTATTCTAAAGCTCAAGAAAAGGGAGGTTTGGAGGAATCAATAGGGACTATGATTTGTACTTGTTCCTATAAGAATGAGTGGGGTTGTATCATGATTATTTCTTTCCCTTAGGTCCTATGATAAAGATTCATTGGAACAAGGGATTTTTCCCGAAGATGATTATGTGGACATGGAAATGTTGGATGTAATAATATTAAGATGATATATCTGGATACCGATAATCAGAATTTTTTGTGTAAATATATGTATATAGTGAATTTTTGGGATGTCTTATTAGACATTGAGTGGATTTAATTATAGGCATGTGTAGGATCATGGGTTCAATGTGTAATAAGCCATTCCTGGTGTACGTTTTCAATGACACTTTAAGGCAGGCAGGCCAGGCAGGTGATTTAGTGATCTGCAGTGCATAACGATATATATACAGTCTCCTACATATATATCCACTGCATTCTAGTATAGCCAAGCCTATACCTGACTACAGGCCATTCCTGGTGTAAGTTTTCAACGACACTTTCAGGCAGGCAGGCAGGCAGGTGATTCAGTGATCTGCAGTGCATAAAGATATATACACAGTCTCCTACATGTATATCCACTGCATTCTAGTCTAGCCAAGCCTATACCTGACTACAGGCCATTCCTGGTGTAAGTTTTCAACGACACTTTCAGGCAGGCAGGCAGGTGATTCAGTGATCTGCAGTGCATAAAGATATATACACAGTCTCCTACATGTATAGCCACTGCATTCTAGTCTAGCCAAGCCTATACATGACTGCAGGCCATTCCTGGTGTAATTTTTCTAGTAAAGTTCAGGCGGTGTTTTGCTAATCCAATTTTACAGCATGTCTGGAAGACCACCAAGGAATGGTAGATGCCCACAGGCCAATAAAAGAGGGCAAGCAGGCTCTGTGTCTACAGCCAACAGTGCTGGTCGTGGACACGGTGCATCCTCAGCACCTGGCCGTGGGCCACGCTTGTCCTTTTTTTCGACAGCTGGCCGTGTTGAGCCACAACATGCAGAAGAGTTGGTAGAGTGGATCACAAAGCCGTCCTCATCCTCCTCTGTCACCTAGGCTAAGACAAGTTTGGCTGCTAGTTTCTTGTCCTTCTTGGGCACCCCTTCTCTCTGGGCTCACGTTACCTTTCTGCTTAGATCTGGACAATCAGTAGAATTCTTTCGGAGCTCCGGAAGCATTCAGTGCAGACAAGAGTCATTGAATGAATGCTTGGTTTTAATGATAAGAATCACATTTTTATACAAATTGTGGACAAGGAATATTGCACATCTTAAAGACAAAGGAGGGAGGGAGGGAGCACAGAGTTCATCACATGACACATAATTCCTATACAAACATCTTATCTCAGACATAGTCTAAACTAGTATTATAGCTGACAGTTGATATTATCTAAAAACATAATTTAACTATGTAATGCTGACATTCTGACTTTGTCTGAAGACATCATTTCAAAACCAGTTCTTACCAGACCTTATCTATGTTATGGTCATCGTGACAAGCAAGACCCTAAAATAATAGATATTCTTCTGTCAGGTATATTAAAGTTTAATAAGAGATACAAGAGGTAATAACTGTGGGCGATGTGCTGATTGAGAAGATAAATGTACAGTTGTTAGGTGGGGGCCAGATAGGCTTCTCTGAAGAGATGAGTTTTCAGGGATCGTCTGAAAGTGGATAAAGTAGGAGAAAATTGGACAGATTGGGGTAGATCATTCCAGAGAATGGGAAAGGCCCTGGAGAAGTCCTGAAGGTGAGCATGGGATGAGGTGACAAGGGAGTTTGAGAGCAGGAGGTCTTGGGAGGAGCGAAGAGAACGATTAGGTTGGTATTTTGAGACTAGGTTAGAGATGTAGCTGGGGGCCAGATTGTGGATGGCTTTGTAAGTTATAGTTAGTATCTTGAATTCAATTCGGTGACTGAGTGGCAGCCAATGGAGGGATTGGCAGAGGGGTATAGCAGACGCTGAGCGGTTTGTGGGGTGGATGAGCCTGGCAGCAGCGTTCATGATGGACTGAAGTGAGGATAGCCTATTTAGAGGTAAGCCAATGAGGAGGGAGTTGCAATAGTCGAGGCGGGAGATGACCAGGGAGTGGATTAGAAGCTTTGTGGTGACATTGGTTAGGAAGGGGCGTATCTTGGAGATGTTGCGGAGGTTGAGGCGGCAAATTTTTTATAGCGATAGGATGTGGGGCCGAAAGGCTAGTTCAGAGTCCAGGATTACACCTAGGACCTTGGCGTGGGGGACAAGTTGATAGTTGAGCCGTTGATATTGACAGAGAAATCAGGGGAAGCGGCACCTGAGGGAGGAAATATGAGCTCGGTTTTGGATAGGTTGAGTTTGAGGAAGTGATGTGACATCCAGGTTGATATGTCTGCTAGTAAGTTGGTAATGCGTGAGGAGACAGATGGAGAGAGCTGGGGGGTGGAGTGATAGATCAACTGACCCAGGGAGGTGGTGTACATTGAGAAAAGGAGAGGTCCAAGAACAGAACCTTGGTGGACCCCAACAGAGCAAGGAAGAGGAGAGGAGGAAGTAGAGTTGTACGTGACACTGAAGGAGCAGTGGGATAGGTAGGGTGGGAACCAGCGAAGAGTACAGTCACGGAGACCAAAGGAGTTACGTTTATTGAGGAGGAGGGGGTGGTCCACTGTGTCAAAGGCAGCAGAGAGATGCAGAAGTAGTACAGAATAGTGTCCACTGGTTTTAGCCGTTAGTAGGTCATTTGAGAGTAAAAGGAGAGCAGTTTCCATGGAGTGTTGAGGGCGAAATATGGACTGAAGGGGATCAAGAAGTTTATTTTTGGTCAGATGGTCGGTTAAACAGTTGTAGACCAGTCTTTCAAGAAGTTTGGAGGAGAAGGCGAGTAAGGACATGGGACGTAGGTTGTTAAGATTGGTTGGGTCCAGTGAGGGCTTTTTAAGTATGGGGGTGACTAGCGCATGTTTTAGAGAGTTTGGGAAGATGCCACAAGAGAGGGAGAGGTTGAAAATGTGAGTTAGAGAGTGAAGAATTGAGTCAGAGGGTGAGTGTAGCATTTGCGAGGGAGCAGGATCCAGGGGGCAAGTGGTTAGATGAGTGTTAGATAAAAGTTTAGCAACCTCATTAATAGTAGCAGGGTTGAATGAGGGAAGTAATGATTGTATCTGTGGACATGGGGTGTTGCATGGGGGAGGTTTTTGCGCATTGGAGATCTCCTCATGAATTGTATCAATCTTAGTTTTGAAGTGATTGGTGATCTCCTGGGCAGTGAGTGAGTTGGTGGGTGGAGGCAGTGGAGGACAGAGTAGAGTGTTGAAGGTAGAGAAGAGGTGACGTGGAGTGGATGAAAAGGTGTTAATGAGTGTGATAAAATAGGTCTGTTTGGCAGTGTGAAGGCAGAAATAGTATTTTAGGAGGGCAGATTTATATTGTGTGAAGTCTTCCTGGAACTTAGTCTTATGCCACAGACGCTCAAGAGCGCAGCTACGTTTTCTGAGACTTCTGGTGTCATCTGTTTGCCAGGGTTGTAGCAGTCGGGGCCTAATTCTGCGTGTAGTGAGGAGGGCAAGCTTGTCTAGGAAGGAAGACAGTGAGCTGTTGTAGATGAAAGTGGCTAGGTTGGGGCAGGACGGTGGTGAGATTTTGTCATAGAGGTGATCAGTAGAGAAGAGAAGGGTTGAGGTGGCGAATGTTTCTACGTGTAGCTGTTAAGCGGTTGGAGGGAGAGAGGGTGGAAGACAGGGAAAGAGCAAAACTAATAAGGTGGTGATCAGAGAGTGGGAGAGGATTGTTGGAAAGGTTGCACGGAGTGCACAGATAGGAGAAGACAAGGTCAAGGGTGTTGCCTTGGAGTGAGTAGGAGCCTGTATCCATTGCTTCAGGTCAATCAATGAGGTTAGATTGAGAAGTTTAGAAGTAATAGTAGTGTTAGTGTTAACAGGGATGTTGAAGTCACCGAGAATAATTGTGGGGATTTCAGAAGAGAAGAAGGTACAAGATCAGAACTGTCAGTTAGAGCAGCTTGTCTCAGCAAGTTATCATAGTAGGAGCAATCAGATATCCATTGGCAGCAGTAACCAATTGTACCTAAGAAGGTTAACACTTCCTTCTTGGTATGTGGGCAGGGCAGACCCACCAGCTGCAGCTCACTTGTGACTGATTCTCCTTTCACCATGGTACAGAGTACCATTGCAACTTTTCATTAGACACTTTGTGACCTGTCTGTGCTAAATGTTCTGACAGTAAAACAGAGTCTTTCTGAAAGGCTTCCTCGGAGGGACTAAACAACAGTAGGTCATTGAAGAGGGACGGAACGGTGGCTAGGTGCCTAAGACTGTAAGGTGGCCTGGAGAGCTATTGAGTAGAGTGCAGGTGAGTCTACATAGCCATGGCAAGCAATTCCAGGTTATCTGGCACCCTCTATAGGAAAAAAGCTAGTAGTAGTAGTGTCTCTTCATCAATAGGATGAAAATATTTGCCAGCACACAATGGAACGGCGTAGATAGCGTCCAAACGTGTAATTTATTGCATGATCACAACACAATCATCACATGCCTGACGAAGGGGTCCTGTGTGATTCCGAAACGTTGCACTCTCCTTGTGTTGTGATCATGCAATAAATTACACGTTTGGATGCTATCTACGCCGTTCCATGTTGTGTTGGCAAATATTTTCATTGTCACTTAAACCAGTATCCAGCTGGTTGTTGCTGCAGCATTCATATCCGTGAGCTCGTCCAGGAATGTGTGCGATGGGAATATGAAGTATACTTCATGAAGTATTCTTCATCAACAGGGACGGAGAAAAAAACATTACTTAAATCAATAACTGAAAAACACACTGCCGAGGCAGGTATGGAAGTAATGAGAGATGGCACATCAGGTACAATAGTGCAATTGGAATCACAAGGTTATTTATGGCTCGGAGACCCTGCACAAACCTGATGCACTGAATGGGTTTTTTGGTGCCGAAACCGATACTGAAAATAAATCTTCCTTGATCCCGAAAACCAAAACCAAAATAGGCTTTTTTTTTTATATATTACAAAAAAAATTATTGGATATACAAAATTGTGTTACATTCGTATTCGTTATATATAACTTACCATAATCATTAATTTTATGAAGAAAAGAATACTACAATCCAGTAATGTCAAAAAGTACTTTAATAAAAAGCAACCCACATAAAATTGGACAGTGGACACAGAAGATTAAAATAAAATAAGACTGCAGTCAGTGCACATTGCACCACCATACCAAATAAAACAGGCATAAAAAAAAACAAACTAAATAATAATATTAACCACTTCCCGCCCGCCCTATAGCGGATTGACGTCCGGGAAGTGGTTGTGTTATCCTGACTGGACGTCATATGACGTCCAGCAGGATAACATGCCGCAGCGCGCCCCCGGGGGCGCGCATCGCGGCGATCGGTGGAGCGGTGTGTCAGTCTGACACACCGCTACACTGATCTTGGTAAAAAGCCTCCGGCGGAGGCTCTTTACCACGTGATCAGCCGTGTCCAATCACGGCTGATCACGCTGTCAATAGGAAGAGCCGTTGATCGGCTCTTCCTCACTCGCGTCTGACAGACGCAAGTAGAGGAGAGCCGATTGGCAGCTCTCTTGGCAGGGGGGGTCTGCGCTGATTGTTTATCAGCGCAGCCCCCCCTCAGATCACCCCACTGGACTACCAGGGATGCCACTAGGACCACCAGGGAAGGGGCAACGTGGATGGCCAGGTATGTACCCCATGGCCATCCACATGTGCCCAATCTGTGCCAATCAGTGCCCACAAATGGGCACTGATTGGCACTATTATGTCCATGATATGCCCAGATCTGCCCAGCAATGCTCTATCAGTGCCACCTGTCATTGCCCATCTGTGCCACCTGTCATTGCCCATCTGTGCCACCTGTCATTGCCCATCAGTGCCACCTGTCAGTGCCCATCTGTGCCCATCAGTGCCCACCTATCAGTGCCCATCAGTGCCACACATCAGTGCCACACATACGTACCCATCAGTACCACCCATATATACCAATCAATGCCACCTACGAGTGCCCATCAGTGCCGCCTATGTGTGCCCATCGGTGCCACCTATGAGTGCCCATCAGTGCCGCATACCAGTGCCACCTATCAGTGCCCATCAGTGCCACCTATCAGTGCCCATCAGTGCCGCCTATCAGTGCCCATCATCAGTGCCCGTTAGTGCCACCTCATTGGTGCCACCTCATCGGTGCCCATCAGTGCCGCCGTATCAGTGCCCATCTGTGCCGCCGTATCAGTGCCCATTATTGAAGAAGAAAACGTACTTATTTACAAAAAAATTTAACAGAAACAAAGAAAAACTTGTTTTTTTTCAAAATTTTCGGTCTTTTTTTATTTGTTGCGCAAAAAATAAAAACCGCAGAGGTGATCAAATACCACCAAAAGAAAGCTCTATTTGTGGGAACAAAATGATAAAAAATTTGTTTGGGTACAGTGTAGCATGACTGCGCAATTGTCATTCAAATTGCAACAGCGCTGAAAGGTGAAAATTGGGCTGGGCGGGAAGGTGTCTAAGTGCCTGGTATTGAAGTGGTTAATAATAATAATTAATATATATTAATATAATAATAATATAAAAATAATATAAAAATGCCAAAGACTCACTTTTTTATATTTTATTAATTTACAACTTACATCAGAACTAGTAATTTAGTTCTCTCTCCCTAAGGTGTCAGCGGCTGGATGTGCGATAAGTGTATGTAATGTGTGTAGCTGCCTGTTACATACATAGTCATACAGTAGACCGCACTGTGTTCCGGCCCCGGGTATGGGCGGAGACATCCTGGAACACAGACTAGTCTATAGAAGCGGTGCTCAGCTAATCACAGCAAGCAATATAGACTAGTCTGTGTTTATGGAAGTCACCGCCCATACCCGGAACACAGTGCGGTACTGTAGTATGTAGATAGCCACAGATACAGAACATACAGTTTTGCACATGCAGCGGGCTGACAGCTTAGGGAGAGACAATGGCATAGTTTGGCTCAACAACAGAACAAACTATGTATAAGTAATACTTTAAAGAACAACTCTCTCAACTAACCATAACAGAAATAATATGGCAGAAGGCCGTTATTCTGTTTCACAGTTTCTGTAAATATAACATAGTACAGTGCTATCTGTTATGGTATAATAAAATTTTTATTGTATTTTCTTTCAACTTAAATGAGAACTAGTAGTATATTTTTTTCCCCCAAGTTCTCTCCCTAAGGTGTCAGCGGCTGGATGTGCCATATAAAAGTGTATGTATGTAGCTGCGGGTTAGATAAATATTAGTCATACAATAGATCGCACTGTGTTCCGGCCCCGGGTATGGGCGGGGGACATCCTGGAAGTGGAACACAGACTAGTCTATAGAAGCGGTGCTCAGCCAATCACAGCAAGCAATGTAGACTAGTCTGTGTTTATGGAAGTCACCGCCCATACCCGGAACACAGTGGGGTACTGTAGTATGTAGACAGCCACAGATACAGAACATACAGTTTTGAACATGCAGCGGTCTGACAGCTTAGGGAGAGACAATGGCATAGTTTGGCCCAACAACAGAACAAACTATGTATAAGTAATACTTTAAAGAACAACTCTCTCAACTAACCATAACAGAAATAATATGGCAGAAGGTCGTTATTCTGTTTCACAGTTTCTGTAAATATAACATAGTACAGTGCTATCTGCTATGCTATAATAAAATTTTTATTTTATTATTTTCTTTCAACTTAAATGAGAACTAGTATTTTTTTTTTTTTGTCCAAGTTCTCTCCCTAAGGTGTCAGCGGCTGCATGTGCCATATAAAAGTGTATGTAGCTGCGGGTTAGATACATACTAGTCATACAGTAGACCGCACTGTGTTTTCCGGCCCTGGGTATGGGCAGGGACATCCTGGAAGTGGAACACAGATTAGTCTACAGCAGCGGTGCTCAGCCAATCACAGCACGCAATGTAGACTAGTCTAGTCTGTGTTTATGGAAGTCATCCCATACCCGGAACATAGTGCGGTATAGAAGACAGCCACAGATACAGAACATACAGTTTTGCATTTGCACATGCAGCAGGCTGACAGCTTAGGGAGAGACGTAGTTTAGCCCAACAGCAACAAACTATGGTACAGTAGTTCAAAAGCTGGAGTTCTCTCTTAAATTGAAGTGCAAAAAACTGTAGAAGAACTACAATGAACAACCAACAAATGGAACATACTAGGTAGTCAGTCATACTATGTTGTATGTTCCAATTGTCCAATAGCACAGTCCAATACTAATTCATTTACTGTGTTCAACATGGTAAATATATTGGTCTATGCTACGGATTTTTAAATCTATTTCAGTAAAAGTGGCAGATTTCGCTTTAAGAACAAAAGCTGTTCAGCTTTCTCACAGGAGAGACAGTTTCTCTTCTCATCAAGAATATGAGAAGCTAGACTGAATAGTCTTTCACTCTCTGTACTGGTGCTTGGGGCAGATAAATATCTGCGTGCAATCTGTGCAAGCAAGGGAAAACGTTCTTTGTTCATGTGTCGGTACTCAAGGGGATTGTCGCTTCTGGCAATAGGCTGTTCAGTGAAATAAATGTTCAGCTGTTGGGTAGCTGCACTTGTTGTGGCACCGCTATGGATTGGGGTGCGGTCGCGTAAAATTTCTTCAAACATATCAGATATGGGGGGAGTGTGTTCCTCTTCACTTGTATGCGACAGTTTCTCACTTTCCTCTGTGCGACACTTCAAAACTCCTTCACTAGATGCTTCCACCATCTCCATTTGTGCCAGTATCATTTCCCATGCACGCTGCTTTTTCTCCACATTAAAGTAATGCTCTTTAAATCGAGGATCTAGAACTGTTGCAATGCAGTACAGAGGGTGGACTCGGTGTCTTGAAACCGGTTGGTAATGGCCTCCAGTAGAGTGGTTTTAGCCATTTTTACGCCATGGTCTGTTTCTACCTCTTTTCCAAGCAGACGCATCAGTGCAGCAATCAAAGGGATAACTTCAGCAATGGAAGCATTAGCTGAGCTTATTTCTTTTGGTAACTGTTCAAATGGAGATAGAAGAGACAAACTATTCTCAACTAACGTCCACTTATGTGCACTCAGTGTTGCTGGCAGCTCGTAATCTGCAATGTATGCAGCTAAAACACGCTTTTGTTCAAAAAGACTTTGTAGCATATAGTAGGTGCTGTTCCAACGAGTGGCTACATCTTGCTGCAGTCGTTTCGGTGCCATTCCAAACTGCATCTGCAAAGCTTGTAATCTGGAATAAGCAAGCGGAGAATGCTTAAAGTGACCCACAATTTTTCTTCCTTTTGATACGATATCAGATATGGTGCGCTGACTCAGCAATCCTTCATTCACAGCCAATTGTAGCATGTGTGCCATGCACGGTATGCTTTGAAGTTCACTGTCCTCCATTGCCTTTGCCATGTTCCACGCATTATCTCGGACAATCAAATGCACTTTAGACTTCTCAATTTGCCAAGTGTCAAGCATGGTTTTTAAAGCATCAGATATTGCTGCTGCAGTATGTGATACAACAAACTCACGTGCGTTAAGTAGGATGTTTTGCAAATGAAATTTGTCATCTATCCACTGCGCTGTCAGGCTGAGCATGCTCGTTGGACTGACATCTGAACTCCAAATGTCGGTAGTAAAACTCATTTCTATGATGTCGGTAGTCATGAGCTCTTGAACATGTTTTCTAACACTGCTAAACAATTCATGTAGACTGGTATCTGCAAAGTAGCGTCTGCTTGGTAGTGAGTAACGCGGCTCAATATGTTGCATGAGCCTATGGAATCCAATGTCCTCCACAACAGAGAATGGCTGGTTGTCTAATGCAATAAATTCCATAATTTTAGCTGTAATGGCATGAGCTTTGGGACTGTCACTTGCATATTTTTTAACCTTTTCAAACACTGTGGTCACAGATGGTGTTAAGCCTGAGGCACGTTTTGAAAGTGGCACTGTTTTCTTGTAATCAGAATGCTGAACTGGATGACGTGTTTTCAGGTGGTGTATCAAACCTGTTGTTGAAAAATTCTTTGGCACTGTACCACCTGTACCACCTCTTGAAATTTCTGTTGAGCAAAGAGTACAGATTGCAAATATGGGGTCTTTATCAGAAACTTTAAAATATTTCCACACTGCAGACATGGTCCACCTTTGCTGGTAACGTAGAATAATAACATAGAATGATTTATAGTGGGAGTGAAATCTGATGGGGGGTGGGTAAAAAAAAGGACGAAATCAATTTAAAAGCTAAATCCCAGGAGGCAGCTTCAAAAAATAAAATAAAAACTTACCAATCCTTTTTTTTTTTTTTTTTTATGGTGCTGCTCTTGGCATGCAAGGTAGTTATGTCTGCACTGCAGTACATCTGACTTGTACCAAAAAAATATGTACTTGAACTGAATAAATTTGATTTGAAATGGAATGGATTACATTGCTTGCAAATTGCAATTGCATGCTATTTTATTTTTTTGAGCTATTCTGTAGTATACTTCATGCGCCTTGTTGTCATTGAATAAAATTTGTCACTTTGTCTCAGCGTAGTATTATAAGTTATACAGTTATACGACACTGACATGACAGCAAGCGCATTAATTTTTTAAACATAACAGTACGCAATAAATATAATTATTAATATATGAAATATAATATATTATATATTATTTATTGCATACTGTCATGTTTAAAAAATGCATGCGCTTGCTGTCATGTCAGTAGTGTATAACTTATACTACACTATCAAAGTGACACATTCAATAACAGCAAGCGCATTAATTTTATACTGTATACTACAGAATAGCTTAAAAAAAAAATAGCTTGCAGTTTGCAAATCCATTACATTCAATTTCAAATCATATTTAATCACTCAGTCAGTTCAATTATATAATTTTTTTTGCTACAAGTCAGATCAGATGTACTGCAGTGCAGACACACAGTCATTTTAAATAGTCAGTACTAGACTAGTACTATAATAAAATCATCAAGAAATAAAATTACTAGTTTGTTTCTGTCAGTTTAAGAAGGCAAAAGCAGCAATGCTCACCGGCGAATAGTATTGGTAGCCATCCAGGAGTGACAGTGCCCACTCTTGTACTTGAGTATGCTATGTGCAGCCCTCTATGAAGCCGTCTCTCGCTTCCCAGTACCGTCTCTCGCTTCCCAGCAGCGTCTCTCAGGTCCCAGCAGCGTCTCACAAGCACGAGGAGCGTCCACATGGAAGGTGCCAGCGTCTCAGCAGGGAATGTGCTTATGAGTGCGGCGTTGCGGCGTCTTAACCGTGAGGAACGTGCATGCCGCCCACACAATGAGTGATGTCACCCGCTGGTTCTGCCGCCTCTACTGCACATGCGCGATTTTCGGCGCCAGTATCGGCAAGAATTCTCTTTTGGCTTTTTGCTGAAAGGGCCATTTTCGGCCGATATGTTTCGGTGGCCGAAATTTCGGTGCATCCCTAGTTAATTCTGCTTAGATCTGGACAATCAGTATAATTCTTTTGGAGCTCCAGAAGCATTCAATGCAGACAAGAGTTATTGAATGAATGCTTGGTTTTAATGATAAGAATCACATTTTTATACAAATTTTGGACAAAGAATATTGCACAACTTAAAGAAAAAGGAGGGAGGGAGGACAGAGTTTTGTCCTGGGACCAGTCCTATTTAATTTATCCCTAAATTACCTGGAGGATGGGATAAACAGCTCAATCTTAGAATTTGCGAACAATACTAAGCTGAACAGGGCAATAGCTTTGCTGCAGGATGTTGAAACCTTTCAAGTAGATCTGAACAAATTAATAGGGTGGGCAACTACATGGCAATTGAGGTTTAATGTAGAAAAATGTAAAATAATGCATTGAGGTGGCAAAAACACGAATGCAATCTACTCACTAGGGGGAGTTTGCAATTTTGCACTATACAAGGATGCGATATTGTCAGGGCCAAGGCAAGGAGAGCAGTGTCAACAACAGTGTCAACAACAGACACAGTCTACATACCTTTAGATGAACATCGCATCCCACACACTGCCACCACTGAAGGGGTTAATTCTGCTTAGATCTGGACAATCAGTATAATTCTTTCGGAGCTCCGGAAGCATTCAATGCAGACAAGAGTCATTGAATGAATGCTTGGTTTTAATGATAAGAATCACATTTTTATACAAATTTTGGACAAAGAATATTGCACAACTTAAAGAAAAAGGAGGGAGGGAGGGAGGGAGGGCAGAGTTCATCACATGGCACATAATTCCTATACAAACATCTAGCATCTCAGACATAGTCTAAACTAGTATTATAGCTGACGGTTGATCATATCTAAAAACATAATTTAACTATGCAATGCTGACGTTCTGACTTTGTCTGAAGACATCATTTCAAAACCAGTTCTTACCAGACCTTATCTATGTTGTGGTCATCGTGACAAACAAGACCCTAAAATAAGAGATATTCTTCTGTCAGCTATATTAAAGTTTTAGTCATTTTAACTCTTTCTCCTCCTTCAGATAGATCCCTGGGAACTACAGACCAGTTAGCCTAACATCAATAGTATGCAAGCTCTTGGAAGGGATGATAAGGGACTATATACCAGATTTTAGTATTGACACCGGTATCATTAGCAGTAATCAGCATGGATTAAAAAAAAATCGTTCTTGCCAAACAAATCTATTAACCAACTATGAGGAGGTAAGCTGCCATCTAGGTGAAGGAAGGCCTGTAGACGTGTATCTGGATTTTGCAAAGGCATTTGATAAAGTTCCCCACAAACATTTACTATACAAGCTAAGCTCTGTCGGCATGGACCAAAGGGTGAGTACCTGGATTGAAAGCTAGCTACAAGGGCGAGTTCAGAGGGTAGTGATAAATGGGGGAGTACTCGGAATGATCCAATGTGGAAAGTGGGGTCCCTCAGGTTCTGTCCTGGGACCAATCCTATTTGATTTATTCCTAAATAACCTGGAGGATGGGATAAACAGCTCAATCTTAGTATTTGCGAACGATACTAAGCTAAACAGGGCAATAGCTTTGCCGCAGGATGTTGAAACCTTTCAAGAAGATGTAAATGGCAAACAAGGGGGAGGAAAGGGATTTTTGATGGTGCAAGTAGACAAAAAAGGATTTTTTCTAAAAAAGCTAATTTTTAATTTAACATTTCAAGTTAAAAAACATATAAATAGTACATGAATTCACACAAAGTACAGTTTTTGTACAGTTACAGTGGTCAAACAGGCTTTGAGTGTATTTAATTTTTGGAAGATGATGCGGTTGCAAGCATACTAGCCCGACATGTTTCGCTGTGTCGCTTTATAAAGGGATATGCAAGCCAAAAAAGGTGATATCATCCAACACTCTTATGCCCCGTACACACGGTTGGATTTTCAGACGGAAAATGTGTGATAGGACCTTGTTGTCGGAAATTCCGACCGTGTGTAGGCTCCATCACACATTTTCCATCGGATTTTCCGACACACAAAGTTTGAGAGCTTGCTATAAAATTTTCCGACAACACAAATCCGACGGACAAAGTGCCACGCATGCTCAGAATAAATAAAGAGATGAAAGCTATTGGCCACTGCCCCGTTTATAGTCCCGACGTACGTGTTTTACGTCACCGCGTTTAGAACGGTCGGATTTTCCGACAACTTTGGGTGACCGTGTGTATGCAAGACAAGTTTGAGCCAACATCCGTCGGAAAAAATCCTAGGATTTTGTTGTCGGAATGTCCGAACAAAGTCCAACCGTGTGTACGGGGCATTATAGTTCTAAAATAGAAAACAAAAGTATAAACAAACAAATATCACAACTCCTGGGGATATTTAATAATAAAACAGACAAAAAATATTAGGCCAACAACAAGCGCAATGTCCACTTTAGCATAGCACAAAAAGGGTGCTTACCCCTATGTAACCCCAGCCTTGGTCAGTCCCCGCACAACCATCCACTAACACCGGAAATCTGACTTGGCCAAATAATGCAATCACAGGGGACAGGAAGGTAAAATTGCAAAGATATATACATATATGTAAAACCTTACAGAGTTATATAAGGTAAAAATTCCTGGCTTTTGGTAACAAAGTTAAGTGGTTTAAACATTGAGACAAAAAAGGAGAAACAGAAAACAAAAAACAAAAAACACTGGCCCCTAAAAGAAATTAGGTACTTACTTTAGCTATTTAACAAAGCCTAATGGTGGATAAAGGCCTTCAAAACATTTTTTTTTTTTTTTTGGTAATTGCAGGAAAATGTTCAGGTTGCTAGTAAATAAAAACAAAATTTATATATATATATATATATATATATATATATATATATATATATATATATGTAAAGATTAGGGTTCAGAATATGGATGAAAAGTTTAAAAAAGAAATAAGTAAAATAAATAGAGGTTGTACAATTGGAAGGTCAAGTAAGTATCAAAGTGTAGCCTGAGAAGGTTGAAATAAATGGGATCAGAAAATGAATTATCCAATTAAATTAAATGGATAATATGGGACTCAGTCTCAGCAAGTTCAAACAAGACAACCAGCTGGTCAAGCCTTCAAATTATTTACCTTCTTTTTCCTCTAAATAAAAAGCCAATATGTTACTGGGTAATGCATAGAAGGGCTGAAAATCAAGATAAGATGAGAAAATCAAAGTAGTGCAGTGTGTGGTGAGACCTACCAGTCACTCGCACTGCAGAAGACCAATTCCACCCTCTGGCTCTGGCAGCTAAATACTGTCAGATAAGCCAGCTTTATGCTGCCCCCCATCGCGCTGGCGTGTGACGTCACCAGCACGATGCGGACGTAAGGGGCGCCAGTGCGCATGTGCAGGGAGTCCACTCGAACTACAATTCCCAGGGCGCACCGCGGTCACCAAAGGCGAACGATATGCGCACTGGCGCTGCGTGAGAAACCACACAGTCCGCCGTGGTACCTGGGCTGCAGAGGATGGCAATGGGACACTGGGGGCGTAACCCATTTATGTCCCGATCTACCCTGGTAGCGCGGCGCAGAATAGGGCACATAGATGGAATGTACCCCGGGCGTCCGTATGATTGCAAATGGACCAAGCCAGAGTCAATGAAGGGGAGGGGCTGAGAACTAAACAGGATGGGAAGGAGACAGAGGGGCAAATGATGGGAGCGGTGCAGGACCACTTTCAAACCAATCCCAGCAATATATCAAAGGGACAAAGCGCTTTATAAAGAACAAATACACACAATTTAACAAAGTTACAAAGATTATTGAATTAATTACATGCCCAGTAAAAAATTTTTTGAAACAGTATAAAAAAATGTAGAAACCCCCACAAACACACTGAGCTAGATAAATGACACCGGGGGTTTGACAAGTAACTTTAAATTTGATAGAGTGCCACTTTTTATTGGGAAGCAAAAATCTGGATTTTGTGTCTACAAAGTTGCACATATCGCAATTCCCACATGGGGAAATACCTATACTTGTTAAATTACTGGAGGGGGGGACCTCGCTGAAGTGACTATGAACAAGACGGTCCTTCAAAGAAGGAACCCGTTTGAAAGTTATCTCCGGAAATTCTTTTATATACTTCTTGGCTACAGGGTCGGCTGACAGAAGAGGCCAGAATCTATTCAAGATTTTCCTAATTTCATTGTGTTGATTCAAATAATGGGTGATTATTCTGACTGTGTCTACTTTATTGAGAGGTTTTTTGGAAAAGATTAAAGAGTCTCTGTGACAGACCTATCCGGGAGAGAGACTTTTGGAGGGGACTGTATGCTAGCCTCTTGCCGATCGATCGGGGGCCCTTGCATTTGGGGGAACGGTGCTCTTTGTGAGCTGTATGCCTGGGGACCCTTGAGGTGGTATTACTGTGGATTCGGGCCCTGGATTTGCCATATTGGAATAGTGCCTGATTCATAATGCTGGGACAGATACTGTTAGGAGATGCTAATGTAAATTCCAACACCTGTCTGTCTATTGTCTGCTAAAATGTGCATTGTAAATAAGTCTATACTATGGGATCTAAGAGTCATTAGATCCCCATTGTTGTTTGTGTTAATTAACTCTGCTATTGTGTGAAGAAGAGTCTATGTAGATTGTGATAATGTTGATTGGATTTTCTGAACTACAAGACGGCCAGTCTGGCCTAACGGTCATGTCTGAGTCATCTAGGCTGTCTAAAGGGATTAGTTAATTAGCTCATGTTAATTAGGTTAATTAGGTTACAGCTGTATTGTAAGAGTAATATGAGCAGGAGGTCTGCACCTCCACTTTGAGTGTATAAAAGCCTGTATTTTGCAATAAAGGATATTCCTGTTTGAACTTATATACAGCCTGCCTGGTGTTTGTTCTGAGCTATCACAACTGGGTTAGAACGGCACATAGCTGTAGTTCTAATCCCGGAACACTGGATGACGGAACCATCAGACGTTGCAATCTGATTCAATAGCTGCAGAGGAGTGTCGGGAGAGTGGAACCGAACGAGCAAGGGGCTCGTTACATTGGATGGCAGCCGTGGGATTTGCTCTCCAGTTACTGGGACACTCCAAACCAGCCTGCAGGAGAGCCACGCTGAAAGACTTACTTGAGAGCCATGGAGGGAATGGTGGGATCATGCTTCCTTGCCGTGAACACATCCAAACCATCACCTGGATCCAAGGTAGCAGGAGAGGAGAGATACCAGCCACAATGGATGAGGAATTCAGAAGGAGGTTGCGAGAGAAGGAGATACAGCACAGAGGACCAGAGCAGGTCCTGCTAGGATGGTTTAATTCTATCCGCTGTGAACTCTGGAAGGAAGCGCTAGCCCGTGAGCAGCGACACCAGGGAAAAGTTCTCCCCTCCATCCATGTGAGGTACTGGTCGCAGTATGAAGTGCGAATGCTGTTTTTGGGGGAACAGCCGAACCAGGATTGGACAGCCGAGTTAAGCAGGCTGATCCGGGCAGAAATGCGGTTGGACGAGAGCTACAGAGCACTCCAGTGGTATGTAGCCCAAGTGTGCCCGTGGACAGCGGATGACAGCCCCACGAAAGGCTTTGACTACGATGGCCTGGGATTGTTATACTGGAGGCTGTCCAGGGACCCTGACTTTGGAAGTGATCGGGAGTGGCGTTTGGAGGAAATAATGGAGCACAGAGAGCGAAGACTGAATGTCTCAGAAGTGCACTGGGCACAGGAAGATTTGGAGTTTCTGGCCATTCAGGAATGGGAGTTGGAGATCACCTACAAACAGCTGTTAGACTCTGCTCAGCAGCAGGGTGGTGCTCCCTTTGCCTGGGACTATCATGAAATACCAGTTGACAACTCTGAAATCCTGGCTGAAGAGTTGACAATGTGGCAGAGTAACGGTGTGCTTTGCCAACCTGCACCCGCAGCTATGGAGGGGGAGGTCTTATGGCGGATGCAGCAAGTGCTGACTGACCTTGATGAACCTGTTTCTGCATTGGATGATCTTGGATGGAGGAATGTGCCTGTCCAGCAGAATTCCAGAGAATCGGCAGTGGAAAATCTGAAGATTGCCGTTCCCAAACCTGAAGTGCTGACAACAGGGCAGAGCTCTGCTAACCTCTGCCCAGCACTGATAGCATCTTCTGGGTTCCATGGAGAGGAGATGGTGAACCTTTATCCCCAGACACCAGTTGCAGAGACAGGGGATTTGATAGACTTTTCTGCTGAGGAAGAACAACCTGGTGAGCCTCCAGCAGAAGAAGAGCTTTTATTAGGGCCAAACTTCACTGTGCTCTGCCCAGCACTGATAGCATCTTCTGGGTTGCGGGGACAGGAGATGGTGAACCTTTATCCCCAGACACCAGTTGCAGAGACAGGGGATTTGATAGACTTTTTTCTGCTGAGGAAGAACAACCTGGTGAGCCTCCAGCAGAAGAGGAGCTGTTATTAGGGCCAAACTTCACTATGCTCTGCCCAGCACCAACAGAAGTATCTGTGAAGTTACAAGGAACTTCCCCAGCTGAAGCGCTGGCAACCGGACAGAGGGTCCAAGATCTCTGCCCTACACCTGCGGCAGTTCCGGAGGCTCAGGGTGAAAAGAAGGTGGTCACTTCCCAGCAGCAGATCAGGATACAGGGGGAGAAGGGAGAGGAGGTGTTCGTCGTCCCTCCCCAACAGTTAGCCGGAGCAGATGGTGTGGGGTTTCCAGCAGAAGGACTGGCAACAGGGCCGAGTACTGCTGGACTCTGCCCTCAACTAACAGAGGATGGATGTCCTGTGAAGGTGGATGGGACTTCAGTCTCCACCTGTATACCCCAGGGATGCTGGGCAGTTGGCCCAGATCCCCAACAGCATGACGGAGTGAGCCCAGACACCCTGTCTTGTCTCCAGTGGCAGAAAGGACTCCCGGGAGAAGGGCCAGTCCAGGCCTCTCCCCAGCGGCAGATATGTTCTCTGAGAGAGGCAGAGGTTGGCTGGGTGAGTAATGCTTTGTTTGGAACAATTTGTTTGGGGTACTGTGTGGGTACAGGCATTAGAGGACTGGAACTACTGACTAACTTCGGAGTCAACCCGTCTGGGGTCTCCTCCTGTGTTAGTCTCCTGCCGAAAGGGGAGAAATGTGACAGACCTAGCTGGGAGAGAGACTTTTGGAGGGGACTGTATGCTAGCCTCTTGACGATCGATCGGGGGCCCTTGCATTTGGGGGAACGGTGCTCTTTAGGAGCTGTATGCCTGGGGACCGTTGAGGTGGTATTACTGTGGATTCGGGTCCTGGTCCCCCAGGACACACAGACTCTGGGGACCCTGGATTTGTCATATTGGAATAGTGGCTGATTCATAATGCTGGGACAGATACTGTTAGGAGATGCTGATGTAAATTCCAACACCTGTCTGTCTATTGTCTGCTAAAATTTGTATTGTAAATAAGTCTATACTATGGGATCTAAGAGTCATTAGATCCCCATTGTTGTTTGTGTTAATTAACTCTGCTACTGTGTGAAGAAGAGTCTATGTTGATTGTGATCATGTTGATTGGATTTTCTGAACTACAAGACGGCCAGTCTGGCCTAACGGTGATGTCTGAGTCATCTAGGCTGTCTAAAGGGATTAGTTAATTAGCTCATGTTAATTAGGTTAATTAGGTTACAGCTGTATTGTTAGAGTAATATGAGCAGGAGGTCAGCACCTCCACTTTGAGTGTATAAAAGCCTGTATTTTGCACTAAAGGATATTCCTGTTTGAACTTACATACAGCCTGCCTGGTGTTTGTTCTGAGCTATCACAACTGGGTTAGAACAACACATAGCTGTAGTTCTAATCCCAGAACATTGGATGACGGAACCATCAGACGTTGCAATCTGATTCAATAGCTGCAGAGGAGTGTCGGGAGAGTGGAACCGAGCGAGCAAGGGGCTCGTTACAGTCTCTTTTTTGGGGGTTGACACGGTTGTATGCTCTCTTGAGGCAAGCATGGCTGTAGCCCCGAGCGAGCGATCTTTTATACAGATCTTTGGTGGCTACTTGAAAATCTGAATCCCTACTACAGTTGCGTTTGAGTCGCAGATATTGACTATACGGAATACTCCTTAGCAATGAATCTGGATGCAAACTAGTCGCATGGAGAATTGTATTGCCCGCAGAGGGTTTTCTATAAAGTGAGGAGGGTAGATCGGGACACAAATGGGTTACGCCCCCAGCGTCCCATTGCCATCCTCTGCAGCCCAGGTACCACGGCGGACTGTGTGGTTTCTCACGCAGCGCCGGTGCGCATATCGGTCGCCTTTGGCGACCGCGGTGCGCCCTGGGAATTGTAGTTGGAGTGGACTCCCGACTCCCTGCACATGCGCAATGGCGCCCCTTATGTCCGCATTGCGCTGGTGACGTCACACGCCAGCGCAATGGGGGACAGCATAAAGCCGGCTTATCTGACAGTGTTTAGCTGCCAGAGCCAGAGGGTGGAATTGGTCTTCTGCAGTGCGAGTGACTGGTAGGTCTCACCACACACTGCACTACTTTGATTTTCTCATCTTATCTTGATTTTCAGCCCTTCTATGCATTACCCAGTAACATATTGGCTTTTTATTTAGAGGAAAAAGAAGGTAAATAATTTGAAGGCTTGACCAGCTGGTTGTCTTGTTTGAACTTGATGAGACTGAGTCCCATATTATCCATTTAATTTAATTGGATAATTCATTTTCTGATCCCATTTATTTCAACCTTCTCAGGCTACACTTTGATACTTACTTGACCTTCCAATTGTACAACCTCTATTTATTTTACTTATTTCTTTTTTAAACTTTTCATCCATATTCTGAACCCTAATCTTTACATATATATATATATATATATATATATATATATATATATATATATATATATATATATATATATATATATATATATAAATTTTGTTTTTATTTACTAGCAACCTGAACATTTTCCTGCAATTACCAAAAAAAAAAAAAAAAATGTTTTGAAGGCCTTTATCCACCATTAGGCTTTGTTAAATAGCTAAAGTAAGTACCTAATTTCTTTTAGGGGCCAGTGTTTTTTGTTTTTTGTTTTCTGTTTCTCCTTTTTTGTCTCAATGTTTAAACCACTTAACTTTGTTACCAAAAGCCAGGAATTTTTACCTTATATAACTCTGTAAGGTTTTACATATATGTATATATCTTTGCAATTTTACCTTCCTGTCCCCTGTGATTGCATTATTTGGCCAAGTCAGCTTTCCGGTGTTAGTGGATGGTTGTGCGGGGACTGACCAAGGCTGGGGTTACATAGGGGTAAGCACCCTTTTTGTGCTATGCTAAAGTGGACATTGCGCTTGTTGTTGGCCTAATATTTTTTGTCTGTTTTATTATTAAATATCCCCAGGAGTTGTGATATTTGTTTGTTTATACTTTTGTTTTCTATTTTAGAACTATAAGAGTGTTGGATGATATCACCTTTTTTAGCTTGCATATCCCTTGATAAAGCGACACAGCGAAACATGTCGGGCTAGTATGCTTGCAACCGCATCATCTTCCAAAAATTAAATACACTCAAAGCCTGTTTGACCACTGTAACTGTACAAAAACTGTACTTTGTGTGAATTCATGTACTATTTATATGTTTTTTAACTTGAAATGTTAAATTAAAAATTAGCTTTTTTAGAAAAATCCTTTTTTGTCTACTTGCACTGTCGAAAATCCCTTTCCTCCCCCTTGTTTGCCATTTACATTTCTTCAGGGATGTGGTGCCTATTTACGTGGGTGTTTCATTCCCAGTCGGAACCAACTTTTTGCTACTTTCAAGAAGATCTGAATAAATTAGTAGGGTGGGCAACTACATGGCAATTGAGGCTTAATGTAGAAAAATGTAAAATAATGCATTTAGGTGGCAAAAACATGAATGCAATCTACTCGCTAGTGGAAGAACCTCTGGGGGAATCTAGGATGGAAAAGGACCTGGGGGTCCTAGTAGATGACAGGCTCAGCAACGGCATGCAATTCCAAGCTGCTGCAAGCAAATCCAATAGAATATTGGCATGCCTTAAAAAGGGAAAAACCTCCAGAACTAAAACGATAATTCTCCCACTCTACAAGACTTTGGTCCGGCTGTACCCGGAGTATGCACTCCAGTTCTGGGCTCTAGTCCTTAGGAAGGATGTGCTGGAAATGGAGAGTGTACAGAGAAGGGCAACAAAGCAAATAAAGGGACTGGAGTACCTTAGTTATGAGAAAAGGTTACGAGCACTGAACTTATTCTCTCTGGAGAAGAGACACTTGAGAGGGGATATGATTTAAATGTACAAATACCATACTGGTGACTCCACAATAGGGATAAAACTTTTCAGCGAAAGGGCATTTAAAAAGACTCGTGGTCATTCACTAAAATTAGAGAAAAAGCAGTTTAACCAGAAACTGCGTAGGGGGTTCTTTACGGTAAGAGCGGTAAGAATGGGGAATTCTCTTCCACAAGCAGTGGTTTCAGCAGGGAGCATAAATAATTTTAAAAAACTATTAGATAGGCACCTAAATGACCACAACATACAGGGATGTATGTAATGTAATATTGACATTAAAGCGCACACACAGGTTGGACTCGATACACTTGTCTTTTTTCAACCTTACCGACTATGTAACTATTAGGGATGAGCTTCGTGTTCGAGTCGAACCCATGTTCGACTCGAACATCGGCTGTTCGATCGTTCGCCGAATTGCGAACGATATGGGCCGTTCGCGCCAAATTCGTGTGGCGCGTCACGGCCCATAATTCACTGCGGCATTGCAGTGCATTGCTTGCTGATGATTGGCCAAGCATGCACTATGACCCGCATGCTTGGCCAATCACAGCGCCGCCTTAACAGAGAGCCATAATTGGCCAAAGCCAAGGAGGCTTTGGCCAATTATGGCTCAGGGGATTTAGTACACGCCCCACACTATATAAGGCCGCCTGCACGTCGGCCCTGTGCAGTGTGTTCCGGTGTGCTTAGAGAGAGAGAGAGACAGTGTCATTTCATTTGAGTTAGCTAGATTAGGCAGGACAGTCAGTCAGTTAGCTGCACTTAAAGTGTATTGTGTATATATATGCATCCCAGGTGTTGCATATATATATATATATATATATATACACTGTATTCAGTTTAGCTAGATCCGTTCCTGTTATCTTCTAGACTATTTACATTTAGTGCAGTGCGTCCTGCTCACAGTGTTCAGCTAGATCCGTTCCTGTTATATTCCTACTGACAGGCAGGCTTGTCTTGTTACAGTATTTTGAAGAAAATTACTGGTGTTCTTTTGATCCTATTAGTACCACAGTCAGGCAGCTAGACTATTTACATTTAGTGCAGTGCGTCCTGCTCACAGTGTTCAGCTAGATCCGTTCCTGTTATCTTCTTACTGACAGGCAGGCTTGTCTTGTTACAGTATTTTAAAGAAAATTACTGGTGTTCTTTTGATCCTATTAGTACCACAGTCAGGCAGCTAGACTATTTACAGTTAGTGCAGTGCGTCCTGCCCACAGTGTTCTGCTAAACCTACAAGTAAGTGGGGTGCGTTCTGCTCACAGTGTTCAGCTAAACCTACAAGTTAGTGGGGTGCGTCCACCTCACAGTGTTCAGCTAAACCTACAAGCTAGTGGGGTGCGTCCTGCTCACAGTGTTCAGCTAGATCCGTTTCTGTTATCTTCTTACTAACAGGCAGGCTTGTCTTGTTACAGTAAATACAGCTACCTGAAGAAAATTGCTGGTGTTCTTTTGATCCTATTAGTACCACAGTCAGGCAGCTAGACTATTTACAGTTAGTGCAGTGCGTCCTGCTCACAGTGTTCTGCTAAACCTACAAGTTAGTGGGGTGCGTCCTGCTCACAGTGTTCAGCTAAACCTACAAGTTAGTGGGGTGCGTCCACCTCACAGTGTTCAGCTAAACCTACAAGCTAGTGGGGTGCGTCCTGCTCACAGTGTTCAGCTAGATCCGTTTCTGTTATCTTCTTACTAACAGGCAGGCTTGTCTTGTTACAGTAAATACAGCTACCTGAAGAAAATTGCTGGTGTTCTTTTGATCCTATTAGTACCACAGTCAGGCAGCTAGACTATTTACAGTTAGTGCAGTGCGTCCTGCTCACAGTGTTCTGCTAAACCTACAAGTTAGTGGGGTGCGTCCTGCTCACAGTGTTCAGCTAAACCTACAAGTTAGTGGGGTGCGTCCACCTCACAGTGTTCAGCTAAACCTACAAGCTAGTGGGGTGCGTCCTGCTCACAGTGTTCAGCTAGATCTGTTTCTGTTATCTTCTTACTGACAGGCAGGCTTGTCTTGTTACAGTAAATACAGCTACCTGAAGAAAATTGCTGGTGTTCTTTTGATCCTATTAGTACCACAGTCAGGCAGCTAGACTATTTACAGTTAGTGCAGTGCGTCCTGCTCACAGTGTTCTGCTAAACCTACAAGTTAGTGGGGTGCGTCCTGCTCACAGTGTTCAGCTAAACCTACAAGTTAGTGGGGTGCGTCCACCTCACAGTGTTCAGCTAAACCTACAAGCTAGTGGGGTGCGTCCTGCTCACAGTGTTCAGCTAGATCCGTTCCTGTTATCTTCTTACTGACAGGCAGGCTTGTCTTGTTACAGTATTTTAAAGAAAATTGCTGGTGTTCTTTTGATCCTATTAGTACCACAGTCAGGCAGCTAGACTATTTACAGTTAGTGCAGTGCGTCCTGCTCACAGTGTTCTGCTAAACCTACAAGTTAGTGGGGTGCGCCCTGCTCACAGCGTTCAGCTAAACCTACAAGTTAGTGGGGTGCGTCCACCTCACAGTGTTCAGCTAAAGCTACCTGTAGAAGGTTGGTGGTGTTCTCATACTACAGGCAGGCAGTTGATTTTGCTAGCTGCAGTATCAGTACATACATATATATATATATATATATATATCCCAGCTTAGTGCAGCTACAGGCCATTAGTATGTCTGGAAGGCCAAGAAGGAGAGGCAGACAGTCACAAGCCAATAAGAGAGGGCAAGCAGGCTCTGTGTCTAGTGCTGGTCGTGGAGACGGTGCATCCTCATCAGCACGTGGCCATGGGACACGCTTGGCCTTTTTTTCGGCAGCTGGCCATGTTGAGCCGCAACATGCGGAAGACTTGGTCGAGTGGATGACCAAGCCGTCCTCATCCTCCTCATCCTCTCTCACCCATGCCCAGGGTACTTTGTCTGGCAAAGCAGCGGCCTCTTCCCTTGGCTCAATGTCATCAGTGACTCCTTCCCTAGCCCCACCATGTCCTCCTGAGGAGTCCCTCGAACTGTTTGACCACAGTGTTGGGTACATGCTCCAGGAGGATGCCCAGCGTTTGGAAGGCTCTGATGATGATACTGAGCTCGATGAAGGCAGTAACACGAGCACGGACAGAGGGGGTGCCCAAGAAGGACAGCAATCTGGCAGTCATGCTCCCCCTGCTGCAGCATACTGCCAGGTTTGCTCCAGTGATGAGGAGGGAGGGGATGATGAGGTCACTGACTCAACGTGGGTGCCTGATAGGAGAGAGGAGGAGGAGGAGGAGGAGGAGGCGGCACATCACCAACGAGGCAGGATGCCCTCCAGGGGCCAGCCTAAGGGCAGCACATTGACTGCATCACACCCCAAAGCTCCACATGTGCAGGGCGCTGCAGTCTCTGCGCGTTATTCAAAAAGTTCTTTGGTGTGGGCCTTTTTTGAGACGAGTGCATCAGATCGCACCGCTGCTATTTGCAACATATGTCTCAAGCGTATCTCGCGTGGCCAAAACATCTCCCGCTTGGGTACCACATGCTTGACCAGACATATGTTGACCTGCCATGCAGTTCGTTGGCAAGCGTATCTAAAAGACCCACACCAAAGAACAAAGAGGACCTCTGCTTGCTCCTCATCAGCTGAGATTTCCAACCCCACTAGACCTTCAGTCCTCTCTGAGACCTGCACTGAGAGGAATGAAGGTGTAGAATTAGGTGTGTCACAGCCACGTACTTGTGGGCAATCTGATTTTGGTACACCGACGTCAGATTGTACCAGGCAAATTTCCCTGCCCCAGCTGCTGCACCGCCGAAAGAAGTTTGCTCCCAGCCATCCACATGCCCAACGGTTGAATGCTAGCTTGGCAAAATTGCTAGCACTTCAACTGCTGCCTTTTCAGTTGGTAGACTCTGCCCCCTTCCGTGAGTTTGTGGAATGTGCGGTTCCTCAGTGGCAGGTACCCAAACGCCACTTTTTCTCACGGAAGGCAATTCCGGCTCTCTACCAGCATGTGGAAGGCAATGTCCATGCCTCGCTGGACAGGGCGGTCAGCGGTAAGGTGCATATTACCGCTGACTCATGGTCCAGCAGGCATGGACAGGGACGTTACCTAAGTTTCACGGCGCATTGGGTGACTCTGCTGGCAGCTGGGAAGGATGCAGGACAAGGTGCAGTAGTGTTGGAGGTTGTTCCGCCACCACGCCTCCAAAATGCTAATGATTGTGACACACCTCTCTCCTCTACCCCCTCCTCTTCTTCTTCCTCCATGGCCTCTTCCCCGGAACCAGCGGTGCTCCGTAGTCGTTCAAGGGGCTACGCAAGTATGCAGGCCAAAAGATGCCATGCGGTGCTTGAGCTGGTGTGCTTGGGGGACAGGAGCCACACTGGGGCAGAGGTTCTGTCAGCTCTGCAGGGGCAGGTTCAGAGGTGGTTGACGCCACGCCAACTTAAGGCAGGAATGGTGGTTTGCGACAATGGCACCAACCTCCTCTCTGCCCTCCGACAGGGACAAATGACCCATGTGCCCTGTTTGGCTCACGTCCTTAACTTGGTGGTGCAGCGGTTCTTGGGCAGGTACCCGGGCTTACAGGATGTCCTGAGGCAGGCCAGGAAAGTCTGTGTGCATTTCCGCCGGTCATATAATGCCAGTGCTCGGCTGACGGACCTCCAAAAGGAGTTTAACCTGCCCAAGAACCGCCTAATCTGTGACATGCCCACCAGGTGGAACTCAACGTTGGCCATGCTGCAGCGGCTGCACACGCAGCAGAGGGCCATCAATGAGTACCTGTGCGACTATGGCACCAGGACAGGGTCAGGGGAGCTTGGTTTTTTTTCCCCACGCCAGTGGGCCATGATCAGGGATGCATGCACTGTCCTGTCACCATTTGAGGAGGCCACGAGGATGGTGAGCAGTGACAGTGCATGCATCAGTGACACTGTCCCCCTTGTCCACCTGTTGGAGCACACGCTGCGTGGAATAATGGACAGGGCACTTGAGGCAGAACAGAGGCAGGAAGAGGAGGACTTCCTTAGCTCTCAAGGCCCCCTTTATCCAGACAGTGTTCCTGCGTGCCCGCCGATCACACAGGAAGAGGACGAGGAGGAAGAGGAGGAGGAGGAGGAGGAAGATTGTGTCAGTATGGAGGTGGAGCCTGGCACTCAGCATCAGCAGCAGTCTTTAAGGGATCAGTCCCAAGAAACACATGGACTTGTACGTGGCTGGGAGGAGGTGGCTGCGGACCATGTCGTCCTTAGTGACCCAGAGGACTCCGGACCGAATGCCTCAGCAAACCTACGCTGCATGGCCTCCCTGATCCTGCAGAGCCTGCGTAAGGATCCTCGTATTCGTGGTATCAAGGAGAAGGACCAATACTGGCTGGCAACCCTCCTTGATCCACGTTACAAGGGTAAGGTTGCGGACCTTATCTTGCCATCGCAGAGGGAGCAGAGGATGAAACATCTTCGGGAGGCCTTGCAGAAAGGTCTGTGCAACGCGTTCCCAGAGACTGGGAGGTTACAAACTCCTGTTTCTGGACAACGTGTTGCTGAGGCTTCGGTCAGTCAAAGAAGGAGCAGTAGAGAAGGTGGCCGTCTGACCGATGCGTTCAGACAATTTTTTGGTCCGCAGCCCCAAGGTATGATCGGTTCCAGCAACCATCGCCAGCGTCTGTTTTACATGGTGCAGGAATACCTAGGGGCAAGATCAGACTTGGACACCTTTCCCACCGAAAATCCTCTGGGTTACTGGGTCTTGAGGATGGATCACTGGCCAGAGCTTGCACAGTATGCAATTGAGCTACTGGCCTGTCCTGCATCCAGCGTTCTTTCGGAACGCACATTCAGTGCTGCTGGAGGCGTGGTAACCGATCACAGGGTGCGTCTGTCCACTGACTCGGTCGATCGACTGACCTTCATAAAAATGAATGAGTCTTGGATCACCACCAGCTACCAAGCACCTGATGCTGATGTAACCGAATAATTTTTTTGGAAATCTCAGATCCCTTCAAAGACTGCCTATGCTGATGCTGAGTGACTATCCCTGAGTAATTATCCTCTTCCTCCTCAATCATCACGCTGATAGCTTGTAAGAACATTTTTGGTTCTGGGTGCCACCACCAGTGCCTAAGGCACAATTTTTCAGCCCCTGTTTAACAGGGGCGTGTAATTACGATTTTTGATGTAATACTTTGCAGCAGGGCTCGTTCCTGCATTCCAACTAGAGTGTCTGTGAGGGGTTGCAGTGTTGTGGCACCAGCACCAGTGCCTAAGGCCCAATTTTTCAGCCCTTGTTTAACAGGGGCGTGTAATTACAATTTTTGATGCAATACTTTGCAGCAGGGCTCGTTCCTGCATTCCAACTAGAGTGTCTGTGAGGGGTTGCAGTGTTGTGGCACCAGCACCAGTGCCTAAGGCCTAATTTTTCAGCTCCTGTTCAACAGGGGCATGTAATTACAATTCTTGATCTAATATTTCACAGCAGAGCCCTGTGAGGGCTTACAGTGTTGTGGCCACAGCAACACCTAAGGCCCAAATTTCTGCTGAGTATATAGGGCAGGACCCTACTTTCAAACAACTAACTTACAAACGACTCCTACTTGCAAACGGAAGGAGACAACAGGAAGTGAAATCTACCCCTAGGAAGGGAAATTCTCTCCTGTAAGAGTTAATATGGGAAAAACATTTCATTTCTCCTTTCCACTGATGCTTTCCAATCCATTGGGACAAAAAGTGAGGTGAAATCTTCTGAAGAGGAGGAAAGACAGCAAAACAAATGTCACAGGGGTGATAACCCTTCCCTATGTTTTCCAAAAAGCTTAAAAAAGATTTTTTGGCTGGAGCTAAACACATTAAAAATGTACCCGTTCAAAATTACAAAGAGATTCTACTTAACAACAAACCTACAGCCTGTATACTGCTGTTCAGAGTATATAGGGCCTGGTGGCCCCACACCTTTCCTTATTTTAATTTGGGTGCGGGGTTCCCCTTAATATCCATACAAGACCCAAAGGGCCTGGTAATGGACTGGGGGGTACCCATGCCGTTTGTCTCACTGATTTTCATCCATATTGCCAGGACCCGACATTACATTAAACCCGCAAGCAGTTTTAAATGAGATTTTTTCCTTTAAAAATGACATTTGGTGCAGGGACTGTTCTAAACACGGGAAACACGCGTCACTTTACAGGCATACTATAGACACCCCTCAGGTACGATATTTAAAGGAATATTTCACTTTTTTTTTTTTTTACTTTAAGCATCATTAAAATCACTGCTCCCGAAAAAACGGCCGTTTTTAAAAGTTTTTTTTGCATTGATACATGTCCCCTCGGGTAGGACCCGGGTCCCCAAACCCTTTTTAGGACAATACCATGCAAATTAGCCTTTAAAATGAGCACTTTTGATTTCGAACGTTCGAGTCCCATAGACGTCAATGGGGTTCTAACGTTCGTGCGAACTTTCGGTCCGTTCGCAGGTTCTGGTGCGAACCGAACCGGGGGGTGTTCGGCTCATCCCTAGTAACTATGTAACTATGTAAGTGTTTTTAACCAAATATGTATTAAACCTTTGGAAATACTGCACTTAGAAGCAGCTTTTTTTGCTCTAGGGGACGAGGAAGAGGAAGACGATGAGAAAGAGAAGGTTGAGAATGAGGAGGAAGAGGATGGGGAAGACAAAGAGAAGTATGAGGAAGAGGACAAGGAAGAGGAGGAAGAGGATAAGGAAGAGGATGAAGAGGAGGAGGAAGAGGACGAGGATGAGAAGGAAGAGGTCGAGGAGGACAAAGAGTAGGACAAGGATGAGGAGGTAAAGGATAAAGAGGAGGAGGAGAAGAATGAGGAAAAGGAGGACAAAGAGAAGGACGAAGAAGAGTACAAGGAAGAGGAGGACAAAGGCGAGGAGAACAAAGAGAAGGACGAGAAGGAAGAGGGCGAGAAGGACAAGGATGAGAAGGAAGAGGACGAGGAGAACAAGGAAGAGGGCGAAGAAGAGGAGGATTAAGACGAAGAGGAGGACAAAGAAGGACCAGGAGAAAGAGAAGAAGGAAGTGGAGAACAAGGAGGATGAGGACAACTAGGAAGAGGATGACGATGAAGAGGATGAGGATGAAGAGAATGAGGAGGACAAGGAGGAAGAGGAGGACAAAGAGGAAGAGGACAGTACTTCCTGACCACCATGGAATGCACATGCGCTGTGTAGAACGCACATACTGGAAGTGACATCAGGCAGTCAACTGACGTCAATTCCGGTATGTGCATTCCATGGGGGTTCTGGAAGTAAAGCAGCCATTTTACCCCCATGCTCTCCCTCATGCAGCTGCTGGTCGGCTTAGCTCTGTGGAGGTTGTGATAGGAGCCAGGAAATACCATAATGATGTGCCTGTTATATTACTGGATCTTGTAAGTATTTTTAACCAAATATGTATTCAATTTTGGAAATACTGGACTTAGAGGCAGTTTCATTTTGCTCTAGAGGACGATGAGAAGGAGGTTGAGGATGAGAAGAAAGAGGTCAATTTGATAAAGTTTGGTCAGTGTAGGTGGAAAGCCCTGATACTGCAACCTGATTTCCTGCACAGGTTTATTCTGTTAGGTTGAACCTTTAGCTCTGTTTTTTTATTTGTGGGATTCAGTCTGCTGTTGTGCAGCTTATAATGCTTTATTTATATATATATAAAAAATACGTGCAGCGCTAAAAAAATATATAAAAGTGTATCAAACATAAATATATAAATCAGTGACTAGAACAACTATGAAATAATGTTAATCAACACAATAAACACTGGTGAAGTGTATACGAATGTCCCAAAGAGATGTGTTAAGTATGGATATGTCCAGAAGCAAGATTAAAGTCAAAGACTAGAGTCAATATATATAAGTAGAAGAAGTCTTCTCAAACAAAGGGGGTGCTTGGATACATGATGTTGACTGAAGACTGGAAAACACATCAATCACAGGCGACACATCATAAGCATCTAAAGTTAGGTACTCTTACCAGATCCAGTGGGACGTATCAGCCATATAGCAGTATGTCTGTCAGAGCTTATGGAGGTAGCCTCCCGTGAACTATTCCCAAAAGGTTCACGATCTTCGATAGGCAAGGTTATCACTTGGGTCACGGTCACCCATAGCCAGAGCGGTCAACATTGGGGGTGGTCGGCTCACTCACACACTCTCCGGTTCCGGGCAGGTTCAAAAGGTTTTAAAAAAACAATCATGGATGAAATATTTAATGGGTATGTGGACGGGGGATTATGGCGGTGCTATAGTCAAATAGATTTCTCAAAGAAGAATAAACAAGAAAAAGTGTAAGAAGCAAAAAAAAATTAATAAAAAATACAAAATTTATTGATAATCTAACATAGACAAAATATACATTACAAACAATTCATGTTATACTTAAAAAAGAGATTATGGGTACATGTACTGTAAGTGACCCTAGGGATGGTAGAATGGGCCAGATGGAAAATGGCCGTTTAAAGGAGAAGGGCTCGATTTCCTACATGTTTCGCCAAGACATTGGCTTCTTCAGGGAACAGGAGCTCATAAGATAGATAAATAAAACAGTTCTGTATAATAAACATGAAAAACATGGTAAGAACAATAATTTAACCAAACACTGAATGATGTAGACAGTAAAGAGTTAAAATTGTGGCTGGACATTTATGCGACCATAGGCTCCACACAAAATACCGATAATGCAAACATACCTGGGGCGTCAGTGCCCGAGAGGGGAAGGAGGAAAGGGGAAGGGAAAACCCAGCCACCCGAGGGGATCCCCGTAAGGGAGCGGGCAGGCCGCGCCGTAAATTATGCCTGCAGGGGGCATACAGTAGACCTGGCAAAGGAATGTAAGGATAGCCATAAGTCATAATGCACTTGTAATAATACTCTAGAGATAAAGGATTGCACAACTGTGCATTGTATTAAAAAGAATACGTAAAATGTATATATATAAATATGAAATAAATATATCTATATCTCTAGAAGGGAGAGTGCAAACTTACATGTATGTTTAAAAACCGTAGAGAAACAAGGTCACGAGGTGCCTGTGGTAAATATGTGCACACAGCCAGGGAGAAAACATCAAAATTGGACCAGGTCTGCAATCCAATTAGACCAAGCCTAATTAAAGGAATGAATACCATTAGGGGTGTTGCTATTGGTAACTGGGGCCATATAAGGTAGATATGCCTGTACTTACTTAGTAATATCAGCTGTAGAGAGAAATTCTCATAGCAGCACATTCACAGGTAAGTAATATCTGTCCTGGGGTTAAGAGGGATGGAAATTACGATATGTCCTGTATAGGATGTAAAAGGACAAAAAGGAAAAAAAAGGGAAAAAAAATCAAAAAAACGAAAAAGATGAATGTTTTAAGATGTATCTGAGCATAGACAGGACTGCTGGAAAGAAGTCTGTTACCTAATCCATCATGGTGCAGACAATGTTGCTTAAAAGGATCAATATTGACCAGCAAGGTAGAAGGCAGGTACCAAGGTGGATCCTAAGAGATGTGTAAGAACATAGTAAGTAATTCATGTGGAAGACATGAAGTACAGGTATTTTGAAAGACAGGAGTTTACCTTGTAGCTGTGTGCAGAGCATATGCAGGCACGTCCCTCGTCCATCAAGGAACTGAGGGACTGGCCGGTTACTTGTATGCCCCCCACACCCGATCAGATAATGATCAGGTGTGCGGACGCTTAACGAGGGGTATCCACAGCTGCGCACTGCACGGTGCCTCGGAACTACGTGTTCCATCATGCACCGCGCGCGCATGCTCAGAACGTACGGACCGTGTGGCGAATGGGGAGGCGAACAACCCTGGAATGGGAGGTGCCAAGGTGTCGCCTCATCCAATCTGCCGATGGAGAAAGGGGGCCGAAAAGTCTGAGAACAGACGTGGGCACCCAGGGGCAGACAGAGGTCTGCGCCTTGGCGTCCGTACAGGCAAAAACAGCGCTGGCCATGTCAGTCCCAAACGGGGAGAGCCCATTCAGTGACTGCCCACCCCTCACACATAAGCCTCCTCCCCCAATCAGGAGCTAGCCAAGGCGCCAGAGAATGAGTGCAGGCCGGTGGTGGGGCACGGCGGGGCATGAAGGGTAGTGTGCTGAGACACAGGGTAGGGGGACAAAGCCTATACTGCCCGACGATCCACAGGGGTCGCTGGGGAAAGTGGGAGGTACCTGTGTGTCAGCCCACGACGTCCAGCCACAATGTGTGTAGTGTGCATAGAGAACCACTGGGTCCTAGTATACCAGTGGAATTTGTAACCAAAAAATTGAGAATACAAGACAGGATGAAAAGCATCAAAAAAAACAACAAAAAAACAACACAATCCTATAGCGGAGCTTTTATACTGCGAAAAATATGTCAAAAGATGTTATTCAATACTGACAAAAAGGGTTTAGTATAAAAAATGAATACAAACGAGATACACTTGTATGTTAGACAGGGTATCAAAGATATTAAGTCAATATAAGAACTTATAAGAAAAAATACATTTATAGCAAATGCAGATAACATACTATTAAGCATTTGTTTCAGGGGGGGACCTTATGGAGGAAACCCCAGATGGAGCCATGGCAACAAAAAGAGAGAAGAAGATCAGAAGGCTCAGAAAAATAGAGAAATAGAAAGGGGGTAGGGGGCAGAGAGAGAGGGAGACAGGTAGGGATGAGATGAAGAAAAAGAACCACAAACGACGTTGTCTAGGGAGTGGGCACACACGGTCCGTACGTTCTGAGCATGCGCGCGCGGTGCATGATGGAACACGTAGTTCCGAGGCACCGTGCAGTGCGCAGCTGTGGATACCCCTCGTTAAGCGTCCGCACACCTGATCATTATCTGATCGGGTGTGGGGGGCATACAAGTAACCGGCCAGTCCCTCAGTTCCTTGATGGACGAGGGACGTGCCTGCATATGCTCTGCACACAGCTACAAGGTAAACTCCTGTCTTTCAAAATACCTGTACTTCATGTCTTCCACATGAATTACTTACTATGTTCTTACACATCTCTTAGGATCCACCTTGGTACCTGCCTTCTACCTTGCTGGTCAATATTGATCCTTTTAAGCAACATTGTCTGCACCATGATGGATTAGGTAACAGACTTCTTTCCAGCAGTCCTGTCTATGCTCAGATACATCTTAAAACATTCATCTTTTTCGTTTTTTTGATTTTTTTTCCCTTTTTTTTCCTTTTTGTCCTTTTACATCCTATACAGGACATATCGTAATTTCCATCCCTCTTAACCCCAGGACAGATATTACTTACCTGTGAATGTGCTGCTATGAGAATTTCTCTCTACAGCTGATATTACTAAGTAAGTACAGGCATATCTACCTTATATGGCCCCAGTTACCAATAGCAACACCCCTAATGGTATTCATTCCTTTAATTAGGCTTGGTCTAATTGGATTGCAGACCTGGTCCAATTTTGATGTTTTCTCCCTGGCTGTGTGCACATATTTACCACAGGCACCTCGTGACCTTGTTTCTCTACGGTTAAGTAATACAAGTAATACAAGTAATACATGAGTAATACAAGCTTTAATGCTTATGGTCCTCTTGGCTAGTTTTGGTCCCTGATATACTTACTTTAAATACTCCCATCATATACAATATATATTTGTTAAACACAACCCGCCTTTTCCCTTCTGTGTATTTTCAACAAATCTATTGCTTCTTGTCATTTACATGTTATTTTGACAAGCTGTATCCTTTCTTATTTTCACTCTGTCTTTAATGTGACATATTATTGGAATATACGTATACCTGCTTACTTCTTTTGTGTCATTCTAGGATTGTCCTTCTTCCTTTTTGCAGGACCCCAGGTGGAGCCATGGCAGACTTCTGCGGAGAGGCCTGGGAGGGTCTTATGACCCGTATCCAGGCATCCCAAAACGCTTCCACTATAACCGACGCTGAACTAGATAGGGCATTTATCAGACTACAACGTCTCTTGGAAAAAAAAAAAGTCAGAATTTACTGGCATAAAACCTACTTTGAAAAATATGCGGAACATAAAATAATCCCCTGGGGATTAAGAATACAACTTTTCCCCAATATTAAAAAAATTAATGACACATTAAAGACATCTTGGGAAAGCAATCTCATATCATGCTCTCTCAACATGCTCTCCATGCTATGCCATGAATACACCACCGAGCTGACACAACTTGATGTTGCAATCAATCGATGGTATACAGATCACGCCCTCGGCCTCTCCTCCCCCAGGTATAGCAAGCGGGACAAAATCCTGCGTGCACACCTGGAGGAGTACACACTCACGACTATCAATGACAAAGAAAGCAAATTCTTGAGAGACCTAGCGGCCCATGAAAATGGCTACGCCTATAATTGGGATAACGCTAAGGAAACTAAACTTAGAAATAAACCCTTTTCCACTAACATACCCACCTCGAACAATCAAGCCTCTAACAATTTATCTGCTTCTTTTTCATCCAGCACTTCCACTGTATATCAAGATTTGACACAGGAACAATTGGCAAAAAGAAGAAAAGGTGATCTATCGGCCATGTCCTCGGAGTCACTACACCGCACACTAGGACCTACTCCTCTTCCGCATCCACCAACAGGTCATTCTAAGACCGCTCACGTATCCACTCCTTTCACTAAAGCACAATCCAAGTTGTCAGCGATCCCCAAATCATCCACCACCAAGATATTTGCAGGCACAACGGCACCTTTGCACTCCCAAACGCACACTACCTCCCGGAGGGTAAGTGAACCCACCATCACTTCCATGTTTCCAGCTAACTCTGCTGCGGCAGACCCTAAACTTGCACCTATTTTTTTAGGACAGGGCCAGGACTCCCTCCCAAGCCCATCCCCCGATCCACACCCACAAACGTCAGTGATCCAGGTAGATCAACCACCCCTGATGTAATTAACCTATCCTCCATTCCACTTAACGCGGATCAGATCTATGTACTTCAACTAGGTCTCACATTTTGTCCTTCTAATGACTTCGATAAATTTGCCTTTATCAAAGACGTGCATCTCTTTGCACGTAAACTTCTCTTTAAAGTGATCTATGACAAATCTCAATCTAGTACTGTACCTGCTCAGAATGCGCATTCAAATCCCCCCCAACAGGTCCCTACCCTAGCGGAAATACAAGCCCTTGAAGAATTAATGTCACTTTGGGAGGAGGGTTGCACCGATGGCGATGACTTCCTTGATCTTACTGATCCTGAGGCCACCGCCCTTGGTGCTCCCTTCCCCCCCCCCGCTTCCTTCAAACCCAAATCCATGAATTTTCCAAACCTTTCTACAAACCCCAATATATGGGCTTTTGTACAACAGGTCACCAATACCATCGAAGGCCTAAACCCCAATTTTGCGTATCCCTCTAACCTTACTTCGGCTCATATTAGGGCCATCAAATCCTTACAAAACCATCCCGAACTCACCATCAAGCCAGCCGACAAGGGTGGCAATGTGGTGGTGATGGATGTGTCTTTCTACGAACAAATGTGCCTTGATATTTTAAACAATCGTGAGTGGTATAGACCAATTTCTAGATCACTCATTGATCATTACATATCCGAATACCAACAGTTGATATTTGCAGCTCACCAAAAAGGCATCATAGACTCCAACACATGGAAGTTTCTTAATGTGAAAGAACCTACTACCCCTACCTTCTACTCCCTTCCCAAATTGCACAAATCCCTTGACCACCCACCGGGTCGCCCAATCGTCTCTGGCCGTCAATGCCTTACAGAATCTGCCAGTGCACTGGTAGACAAATATCTGGCACCCCATGTTGTAGCTCTGCCCTCATATATAAAGGATACTATTCATCTCCTTCGTATATTAGATGGCCAATCCCTGCCCAGCGGCACATGGTTGGTAGCCCTTGATGTAGAGAGTCTGTACAACATAATCCCTCACAATAGAGGCATCTCAATTATTAGCAAACTCATTCGAGCTAGAGGCCCCCAATATGATAAATACGGAGACTTTGTTCTCGAACTATTGAGGTTTATACTCACACGTAATTACTTCATGTTTGGCTCCTCCCACTTCCTCCAGGTGCAGGGTGTGGCTATGGGGACCAAGTGTGCCCCTGCCTATGCCAACCTGTACCTGGGGGGGTGGGAGAGGGAACTCTTTGATCCGACTCACTTCAACCCTCACCTGTCCAGGATTATATCCTGGTACAGGTATATTGATGACATACTGTTGTTTTGGGCCGGTACCAAGGAAGAACTATCTTCATTTGTACAAAGCCTTACCAAAAATACATATAACCTGAGGTTCACCATGGAGTGTAGCCAATCGCAGATCCATTTCCTGGACCTCCAGATCGGTGTACAACCCAATGGTCAAGTCTACACTACTCTATACCGTAAACCCTCTTCGGGCAATACAATCCTACACGCCCAGAGCGCCCACCCTGAGCCTCTCCTTAGAAGTATTCCATACAGCCAATATGTTAGGATTAAACGTAACTGTACCCGTGAGGATGATTTCTTCAGGGCGGCACATGACCTCTATAATAGACTCTTAGACAGAGGCTACAGCCATTCTTTGTTAAAAAAAGCATTCCATAAGGCAAAGAAACTTAACCGCAAAGATTTGGTTTTTTCCGACAAACCATTGGACTCCAAACAACCTACACGACTCATCACTCAGTTCTCTAACCAGCATGCCCAAATCAAAGATGTTCTCAAACAATTTTGGCCTCTACTCACATCTGACCCTATCATTGCCAAACACATTAACACATACCCTGATATCACTTACCGATGTTCTCCCTCTCTTCGTGATCGTTTGATTCACAGCCACCATTCTACCGACACTGCACAGCCACCACTCTACCTACTGCCACCGGCACCTATCAATGTGGTAAATGCGACATATGTGCATTTGTTGCCAATTCTCAAGTTGTTAACTTACCTGATGGAAATACACACACCATCAGACACCACGTCACCTGTGCCACTGTTGGGGTCGTATATTTGGCTCAATGCCAATGCGGCTCATTCTACGTTGGCAAAACTAAGCGCCCTTTTCAGATTCGCATTCGGGATCATATAAAACCACTATACAAGAACATCACTACTACAGCCATTAATAGGCACATCGCTGCCCAACATAACTCTGATCCCCACGTCATTTTGTTTTCCGCACTTGAACATATTCCTCCACATGTAAGAGGCGGTAGTACTGATAACCTATTACTACGACTTGAAACTAAATGGATTCATACATTAAATGCTACTATCTTCCCAGGACTCAACGAATATATCAGCTTCAAGCCCTTTCTTTAATACTTATTAGCAAAAATATTTTTACACATCATATATTCTCCTTTTCCTATGCCCACTCCCTAGACAACGTCGTTTGTGGTTCTTTTTCTTCATCTCATCCCTACCTGTCTCCCTCTCTCTCTGCCCCCTACCCCCTTTCTATTTCTCTATTTTTCTGAGCCTTCTGATCTTCTTCTCTCTTTTTGTTGCCATGGCTCCATCTGGGGTTTCCTCCATAAGGTCCCCCCCTGAAAAAAATGCTTAATAGTATGTTATCTGCATTTGCTATAAATGTATTTTTTCTTATAAGTTCTTATATTGACTTAATATCTTTGATACCCTGTCTAACATACAAGTGTATCTCGTTTGTATTCATTTTTTATACTAAACCCTTTTTGTCAGTATTGAATAACATCTTTTGACATATTTTTCGCAGTATAAAAGCTCCGCTATAGGATTGTGTTGTTTTTTTGTTGTTTTTTTTTATGCTTTTCATCCTGTCTTGTATTCTCAATTTTTTGGTTACAAATTCCACTGGTATACTAGGACCCAGTGGTTCTCTATGCACACTACACACATTGTGGCTGGACGTCGTGGGCTGACACACAGGTACCTCCCACTTTCCCCAGCGACCCCTGTGGATCGTCGGGCAGTATAGGCTTTGTCCCCCTACCCTGTGTCTCAGCACACTACCCTTCATGCCCCGCCGTGCCCCACCACCGGCCTGCACTCATTCTCTGGCGCCTTGGCTAGCTCCTGATTGGGGGAGGAGGCTTATGTGTGAGGGGTGGGCAGTCACTGAATGGGCTCTCCCCGTTTGGGACTGACATGGCCAGCGCTGTTTTTGCCTGTACGGACGCCAAGGCGCAGACCTCTGTCTGCCCCTGGGTGCCCACGTCTGTTCTCAGACTTTTCGGCCCCCTTTCTCCATCGGCAGATTGGATGAGGCGACACCTTGGCACCTCCCATTCCAGGGTTGTTCGCCTCCCCATTCGCCACACGGTCCGTACGTTCTGAGCATGCGCGCGCGGTGCATGATGGAACACGTAGTTCCGAGGCACCGTGCAGTGCGCAGCTGTGGATACCCCTCGTTAAGCGTCCGCACACCTGATCATTATCTGATCGGGTGTGGGGGGCATACAAGTAACCGGCCAGTCCCTCAGTTCCTTGATGGACGAGGGACGTGCCTGCATATGCTCTGCACACAGCTACAAGGTAAACTCCTGTCTTTCAAAATACCTGTACTTCATGTCTTCCACATGAATTACTTACTATGTTCTTACACATCTCTTAGGATCCACCTTGGTACCTGCCTTCTACCTTGCTGGTCAATATTGATCCTTTTAAGCAACATTGTCTGCACCATGATGGATTAGGTAACAGACTTCTTTCCAGCAGTCCTGTCTATGCTCAGATACATCTTAAAACATTCATCTTTTTCGTTTTTTTGATTTTTTTTCCCTTTTTTTTCCTTTTTGTCCTTTTACATCCTATACAGGACATATCGTAATTTCCATCCCTCTTAACCCCAGGACAGATATTACTTACCTGTGAATGTGCTGCTATGAGAATTTCTCTCTACAGCTGATATTACTAAGTAAGTACAGGCATATCTACCTTATATGGCCCCAGTTACCAATAGCAACACCCCTAATGGTATTCATTCCTTTAATTAGGCTTGGTCTAATTGGATTGCAGACCTGGTCCAATTTTGATGTTTTCTCCCTGGCTGTGTGCACATATTTACCACAGGCACCTCGTGACCTTGTTTCTCTACGGTTTTTAAACATACATGTAAGTTTGCACTCTCCCTTCTAGAGATATAGATATATTTATTTCATATTTATATATATACATTTTACGTATTCTTTTTAATACAATGCACAGTTGTGCAATCCTTTATCTCTAGAGTATTATTACAAGTGCATTATGACTTATGGCTATCCTTACATTCCTTTGCCAGGTCTACTGTATGCCCCCTGCAGGCATAATTTACGGCGCGGCCTGCCCGCTCCCTTACGGGGATCCCCTCGGGTGGCTGGGTTTTCCCTTCCCCTTTCCTCCTTCCCCTCTCGGGCACTGACGCCCCAGGTATGTTTGCATTATCGGTATTTTGTGTGGAGCCTATGGTCGCATAAATGTCCAGCCACAATTTTAACTCTTTACTGTCTACATCATTCAGTGTTTGGTTAAATTATTGTTCTTACCATGTTTTTCATGTTTATTATACAGAACTGTTTTATTTATCTATCTTATGAGCTCCTGTTCCCTGAAGAAGCCAATGTCTTGGCGAAACATGTAGGAAATCGAGCCCTTCTCCTTTAAACGGCCATTTTCCATCTGGCCCATTCTACCATCCCTAGGGTCACTTACAGTACATGTACCCATAATCTCTTTTTTAAGTATAACATGAATTGTTTGTAATGTATATTTTGTCTATGTTAGATTATCAATAAATTTTGTATTTTTTATTAATTTTTTTTTGCTTCTTACACTTTTTCTTGTTTATTCTTCTTTGAGAAATCTATTTGACTATAGCACCGCCATAATCCCCCGTCCACATACCCATTAAATATTTGATTATTTTGGGGATGAGGTGCTGTATCCCTTGGTACCATCTAGCCACCCCTACATTTTTTGAATCATGGATGAAGTCATGGAGAAAAAAGAAAAAAAGGGCTCCACATGGCGTAGGTCAAAAATAGACGGGATTTATTGACTAAAAACCTTACAAGGTAAAAAGTGATCACTGAATGAAAATTGGTGGCAATGTGGAAAGCTTGAACGCCCTACGCGTAAAAAGCCTTCAACTGGGGCATGAAACAGCCTCTCCACATTGCCCATATATATAGACTGTAGACACCATTACAAAATAATTGGGTCCGCCCACCATCATGGCGGAAACGGAAGTGCAAAGTTAATACTACAAACACTGTAAACTGGCTTCATATGGTATTGATTACATGTATACTGACACACTACATTAGGTTTGAAGTGTATGCTAATTTGAGGGTTAAATAGGAGTGTATACAGTAGTAGGGGGTCCCAAAAATCGAATCACCGAATCAGCTTGCGTTCCAAGCCTCACACTGGTTAAAGGAACTTGCGTTCCAGGTGTCTAAGACACGTGACCGGAAAGGAGACAACAGCCAGCGTACTATGCGCCGCTGATGTCTCTCACGGTCATCAAGAGGGGCGTGCGCTCCAAGTCTCAAGCACAAGTGGGGAGGAGATGCAAGCCGACAGCCAATGTGCTGCCGACATCTCCTCCACTCCCTCCTATGGAGCATGCGTTCTAAGACTCTTATATGGGGAGGGGCACTGGTCAGGGCCAGCCGGGCCAATCACTGGGAAGCTGGACAGTTGGCCACCCCCCTCCTATCATTACAACACTAACCTAGAAGTCGCGATGCATACTACCATGGCAATGGCAGAAGCCAGTGTCAGGGTAACGCAGCCGTAATGCAGCATCCGATTCCTACCCCTTGATCATCGCCACAACGGTGACCAAATATAAAGATCATATGGGTAATGTCTTGCAGGGTGGGCCCGGCGCAATGGTCAGATGCAAGAGGGGAAACCCCTGCACTGCATCTTAATGTAAAGATGAACTCAACCGGCTATATGCCTAAACTAATCCCACCCCTGCAGCTCAGACGCAATAATACAAGCTCAGGCCACCAAAGGTGGAGACCGAGCAATGCTATATTGTCAGAGTGACCCGGGGGAACCCTAAGGTCTTAAAGTTAGGGGGAAAAAAAAAAAGGTATAATTAACCTCTTCACGTATGTCATAATATATCAAAAATTAGCCAATAGCAGGGTCCACAGGTGGCATTAACTCCCACCCTAGGACCCTGAAGGCTAAATACTAGGCCGAATGGCTTATCCATGGCAAGTCGATCACCAACCAAATACTCTAATAAAATAACATGGGGGGGGGGGGAGAATTAGCAGATAAATAAGTAACTAACATAAATACATGTTAGATGGCCCCCAAATCAGTTTTGACTCGACACTGATGTCCTAGTTTGTTAAGACAGTCGTCTGAACTATCTGGCATCAGCAAACCATGATGGAGATATGATCCCCAAACCCAATGCAAAATGACTTAACACAATGGACGAATAACCAAAAATGGGAGATAATATGCTCAACAAACTAAAAAAAGAAAGAAAGGGGAGGGGGGAAAAAAGAGCACAAATGGCATAAAAATAAATATAAAACCCCGATAACACTCATGGCCACGACCTAAAAACTAAACATGGACAAAAGGGGTGAGAGGTGTGCCCCGGCTCAGGAACTATAGTGTCTCTCACGCACGGTTAATAAAACTATTAATGTCCCACTCGACGTTCATACCGTGCGGCGAGAAACACCTGAGCTCATAGATCCAATAAGTTTCGAGCTGAGACTCACCCCTCCAATGAGGGACAAATTTGTCTATGATCATGAAAGAGGTACCTGTAGGGTCCCTATTATGACTCTCCAAACAATGACAGGGAACACTATGCTTAATGCAACCTTTCTTAATTTTAGCAATGTGTTCATTCACCCTAATAGAAAAAGTTCTAGTAGTGCGCCCGACATACTGTCTACCGCATGGACATGTAATAAGATAAACAATATGTCGGGTAGCACATGTAGTAAAGTGTTTCATGCTATACTCTCTGGATGTTACCGTAGAGTGAAAAGTCCTTGTTTTGCGTCTCCCACTTGTATTGTGTAGACACACATTACACTTTCTACACAGGAAATATCCCTTACAGTCTTGAAAAAAAGAAACGGACCGAGGGGGGTCAATGACATTGCGGGCAATTTCCCCCTGAACTGGACGTGCGCCCCGGAAAATGATACCGGCCCGGTCCGGTAAAACAGGACCGAGAACACGGTCATTTTTCAGGACCTTCCAGTGCCTGTCCATAATCCTTCTAACTTCTTTATGTTGAGTGGAGAATGTAGTAAAGAACGACCATTTATGAGGGTTATCGCCCTGTACTTTGGGGCGGTCAATCAAAAGTGAATCCCTATCTACTTCCCTGATGGTATTATCAAGGTCAGATGGTCTGTATCCCTTTTCTATGAATCTTTCTCTGAGGGTATGATACTGTAACTGAAAATCCTCGGTATTGCTGCAATTACGCCGTAACCTAAGGAACTGTCCCTTAGGGACCAATTTCAGCCACTGCTGATGGTGACAACTATCTATCGGGATGTACCCATTATGATCTGTGGGCTTAAAAAATGTTTTAAGCACCAGTTGTCTATTGACTATAGACACTTCGAGATCAAGGAAATGTATGGTCTCAGAGCTAGCCTCAAAACACAGAGAGATGTTTCTATCATTGGTGTTCAAATGTTCCATATACTTTTCGAGTGACTTAAGGTCACCCTTCCATAGGAGGAGGATGTCGTCTATGTACCTAGCCCACAGAACCAACTGAGGTGGTCTGCAGGAATAGACAACATCCTCCTCCCATAGGGCCATAAAAAGGTTGGCCAAGCTGGGGGCATATTTAGCCCCCATGGCCACACCCTTAATCTGAGAGTAATAAGTTCCTTGGAACCAGAAATAATTATGTTCTGTTGCGAACCTGAGGCGCTCCATAACATAGTTACAGTGAATAAGAGGAAGGCCAGAGTCCCTAGAAAGGAACAGGTTGACAGCCGCCAGACCTTGATCTAGCGGAATGGACGTATATAGTGCGGATACATCCGCGGTAGCCAAAAGTAGGCCATCCTGGTATTCAACTTGTTCTAAAAGATTGATCGCAGCCCTTGTGTCCTTTAAGTAGGAAGGCATCTGCTTAACCAGGGGCTGGAGATAGAAGTCAATATACCTTCCGATTCGTGAAGTAACCGAATCTATCCCACTTACGATGGGATGACCGGGGGGATTGGTGGGATTCTTATGCACTTTCGGAAGGTAATAGATGACCGGTATCCAGGTGCTGCAGGTACAAGAAACTCTCTCTCTTTCTGATTGAGTATGTTGAGGGAAAAGCCCTCGTCTATAAGTGCCGTAAGGGCTCGTTTTTAATCCTTCGTGGGATCCTTAGGAAGGATGTTATAGGTAGTACGGTCATCTAGTAGACGTTTAATTTCAGCAATATAATCATCCTTGTCTAAGACCACTATCCCGCCGCCAGACCAGGTTGTTTCTATTACAAAGAGAGTCAATACCTGACCTAATGGCAGGATCCTGATATGTATGTTTGTCGGGGATTTTTTCTAGATCATGTAAAACTAAATCTTTAAAAACATTAACAGAGTGAGACGTGTTATTTGGGGGATTGAAAAGTGATGGGTTCGAGAGACCAGAGTGTCTGATATCACTCTGTCTCGTAGTCCTGGGATTGGCTGCAGGTTGGGACAAAAAATGCCTTTGTATATTTAACTTGCGGATGTATTTATGTACATCCACAAATGTGGAAAATTTATTTAGCTTTTTAACCACTTCAATACAGGGCATTCCCCCCCCCCCTTCCTGCACAGTCCAATTTTCCCCTTTCAGCGCTATCACATTTTTGAATGACAATTGCGCCGTCAGGCGACATTGTACCCAAACAACATTTATTTTTAATTTTTTATTCTCACAAATGGAGCTTTCTTTAGGTGGTATTTGATCACCACTGGGATTTTTATTTTTTGCGCTACAAATAAAAAAAGGCAGAAAATTTTGAAAGAAAAAATGTTTTTCTTCATTTTTGTTACAAAACTTTGTAAATAAGTAATTTTTCTCCTTCACTGATGAGCACTGATGAGGTGGCACTGATGAGGTGGCACTTATATGCAGAACTGATAGGCGTCACTGATGGGCACCGATATACACCACTAATGGCCACTCATAGGCGGCACTGATAGGCACTCATAGGCGGCACTGATGGGCACTCATAGGTGGCACTGATGGGCACTCATAGGTGGCACTCATAGGAGGCACTGGAGGGCACTTATAGGCAGCACTGGTGGGCACTGATGGACGGCAATGATAGATAGCACTGGCAGACATCACTGATGGGCACAGAGTGCCATCCCTAATGGACACTGATTGGCATCCCTGGTGGTCATGGGTGGACATCCCTGGTGGTCATGGGTGGGCATCCTCAATGGGCCTGCACTGATAATCAATGCGCTGATTATCAGCACAGACCCCCCCCTGTCAAGAGAGCAGCCAATCAGCTCTCTGACAGGCACGAGTAGAGGAAAAGCTGATACATGGCTTTTCCTGTTTACACTGTGATCAGCTGTGATTGGGCACAGCTGGTCACGTGGTAAAGAGCCTACATCATAGGCTCTTTACCTAGATCGGAGATGAGGTGTGTCAGACTGACGCACCACACCACCGATCTCTGCGCTGCGCGCTCCCGTGGGCGCACGATCACGGCTTATTCTGCTAGACGTCATATGACACCCAGTCAGGAGAACAGAACCACTTTCCAGCCATCATTTTGCTATATGGCGCTCAGGAAGTGGTTAAAGTGGTTGTAAACCCAGTGAAGTGACTGGCCTCAGATGATACAGAGACGAAACAAATCCTCCTACATTTTACTTGTTTATCTGCAGTCTTCTCTTTCCTACACCCCTTCAAAAGGGCAGAATTATGTTAAAATCCTTCTCTATCTGTTAGTATGACAGAGGAAGTGGTGGAGAGCTGCAGTTACATTGTGTGAGAGCTGATTGGAGGAAAGGCACACACCCCTCTCCACATAGCAAACAGGCGTGAAGGAAGTATACTGAGCTGTTCTGAATAGACAAGCTGTGTGCTGAGCTTCCTACCAGTCACAAATTTTATCTCATGTGTTGGTAAAACTTCTCAGAAGTGCCTGCTGATAAAAGAGAAAAGAAGCACCAGAGAAACAACACTCATGCCGCGTACACACGACCGGTTTTGCAGTCGGAATAAACTCCGAAGGTTTCTCCAACGGAACTCTGACAAAATTCCGCTCAAGCGGTCTTGCCTACACGCGGTCACACCAAAGTCTGACCGTTTAGAATGCGGTGACATATAACGCGTTCGACTAGACTAGAAAAAGGAGGTGCAATAGCCAGCCCGCCACCCTTTGGGCTCCTTCTGCTAATCTCGTGTTTATCTCGTGTTAGTAGAAGTTTGGTGAGAGACGATTCGCACTTTACAACTTTCGTGCTTTTCAGTCCGTTACTGCTCTTCAGTTTGTGCTTGTGGGTTTGTATCTGCTTTTCAGAGCGTGTAGACAGTTCGCATCTGTTTTTTCAGTGTGTTCTTATCCGCTCGTTCCTGATTTTCAGCTTGCTCTTCACAGGCCTTGCTGTTCTTCAGTGCGTTCTGTTAGTTCGTTCTCACCAGCTGACCGTTCATGCTGTGTGGGGGCTTGGTGTTAGGGTTCATTCTTTGACCCAAGCCCAGTCCATGAACAGGGTGGGGAGGAGTTCATGGACCAAGAATTGGTTACTCCAGCGTGACCAATTCTCTCATATGCCTTTGCTTCGTGAGATCCAGGAGAATAATCCTGATGATTTCAGGAACTTTCTCAGGATGACGGACCCCGTTTTTCACCGCCTGTTGGCTTTGCTGACCCCTTATATTAGTAGGCAGGATACCTGCATGAAGCAAGCCATCACTCTGGAGCAGAGGCTAGTCGCCATGTTGTGGTACTTGGCGACTGGGAGAAGTCTACAGAACCTCAAGTTCTCGACTGACATCTCTCCCCAGGCTCTGGGAATCATTATCCCAGAGACCTGTTCTGCCATCATTCAGGTCCTGCAGAAGGACTATATTAGGGTAAGTTTTCTCCTTTAACATCACATTCTATGTATTTGATGTATGCTAATGTATTGTATTTCTTTCATCATTCCATAATTACCATGATTGTAATATGCTGTTCATGTCCCCTTTGTGCCCATGCATGCTTTAAGCTTTTAATGCTCCTTTTTTTGTCCTTCATGCATATTTGCCTTCACTAACCTCCCCAGCATGCTATCCTGGGCCCATATACACCTATAGCCTAGTCACTTAACAATGTATTTTGTCAGCTCCATTGTAGTGCTTTACCCTAAACACCCCCTAAAATGTGTCCAAATGTTATTGTTGTCCTTAAATGCAGGCAGAGTGCCAGAGGCTTTTTTTGGGTCTCAAACTCAGCTCGAAACCCCCTCCCCTAAAATTTTTACAATGGTCCATCAGAGGGGGTGAGGAATCTGATAAGCGAGCCTTATATTTTTGTCTTTAAATACTCCTTAAAATATATGTTATACTGATGTTGGGCAAGAATGTTTTTGTGTAATCTACTTGCAATGTTATGTGCAAAAGTACTAATTTTTTTTTTCTGGTTTGACTCCACAGTTTCCTTTAACGCCACAGGAATGGCAGACTGTGGCCTCCCATTTTGCCGACCGTTGGGACTTTGTCAACTGTGGAGGGGCTATAGATGGGAAGCACGTCCACATCGTGCCACCACCCCATTTGGGGGGTCTTACTATTATAACTATAAGGGGTTTAATAGTATAGTGTTAATGGCGGTGGTGTCGGCACAATATGAGTTTCTCTATGTGGACGTGGGGAAGAATGGCTGGATGTCAGATGGAGGAGTCGTCGCCCAGAAGGAGTTTTAACAACGGCTCCAGAGTGGTGGCCTGGGATTGCCACCTGTTGCGGACAACATTGAAGGACTCCCGTTCGTCTTTCTTGCTGATGAAGCGTTCGGTCTGGGCGAGCCCCTGATGAGGCCATTTCCTCAGAGGACCCTCACCCCGAAGAGGAGGGTTTTTAACTACCGGCTGGCCAGAGCCAGAAGAGTCGTTGAGAATGCCTTTGGGATAATGGCCAGCCGGTTCCGCCTGTTTCTGACAGCTATACACATGGCGGAATACAAACTCAACCACATCATTTTATTCTGCTGCTTATTGCACAATTTTTTAAGAAAAAATATCCACAATTATATAGCCTCAGTTGGGCCTGAGGCCGGACTTCCTTCAAGTCCTCTGACGGGCCTGGATGCTGGCCGTCCTGGCTTGGCTCCCCAAAGCGCCCGTGAAGTTCAGGATAAATATGTCAATTATTTTACGGGTAGGGGGGCCATTACAATGCCGGACAATGTCTAAATATTTTTTTTAAATATCTGATAAAACCTTGCATTTTCTTTATTGCTTGTGTTTCTTTTTGGCTGTCTCCTAGATTCTCCTAGTGCACTTGTAGTGCCAAGTGGATTTTCCTTTAGTAAATAAGCCCCATTTTCACTGTAAACACAAAATTACTTACAAAACTGGTATTGAGCATTGAAATAAGAAGCCACACATTGTTCATTAGCAAACTTTTTACTCTGTGCACATTCACATGTGCGTTATAAAATTTTGCAGTAAAATTTTGATTTATTTTTTTCTAATTTTTTTCTAAATTAATTTTTTTTGTTATAAACATACATGTTTCTAAACATAACATACCCAACTCTGGAACTTACAAAGTTCAACATAGAAAAACTGAAGGCAATATCAGACATTATAGTTTCAAACATTATTCTGGAGATCTGGCTTTAAAAAAATAAGATTATTCATGAGATCACAAGAAATTATAAAGAAATAAGGTTGTGAGAACTCTGTGCAAATATAAGCAGCAAAACAACTTCATTATTCTAGCATTATAAAGCACAAAAGAATGCGCTGCATTAAAAGATCACAGAATTTGCAGCGTGAGGAATGTGCTATATCCATTCAGAACGCTAGTTTTACCAGATTGAGCGCTTCCGTCTCGTACTTGCTTCTGCGCATGCTTCGTTTTTGGTACGTCGGAACAGCATGCAGACGAGCGGGTTTCCCGATAGTAATTAGTTCCGTCGGAAAAATTTAGAACATGTTCTCTCTCTAAGTCCGTCTGAATTTTTGATGGAAAAAGTGGGATGGGGCATACACACGATCGGAATATATGATGAAAAGCTCCCATCGGACTTTTTCTGACGGACATCCAGCTCGTGTGTACGCAGCATTAGAGCTTTGGAAAGAGATAAGTAAACACTACAGATATATGTGCTTTGTTCACATTTCTTGACTGAGGTTTACAACCACTTTAAGTATTTTTGTGTTGTACATTCCCTTTCCTTATTTTAAGTTTTTGTTTTTTTCCCCTCTGATCCTTCAAATTGGATCCTCCTAATAGTGGTCAAACACACAGCAATCTAATCAAACATTTCTTCACATTTCCATTCTTCACAGAATTGGATAATAGGGTCAGATCTACAATTGAAAAGATACGTACTGTACCATCAATCAATTTCAAGCAAAACCAATCAATTTATTAAAAATTATTCTGATTGGCCCAGGCGCACAATCCAATTGTAGGAAAGTAGATTCAATATGATCACTGAATGTAGAGCATATCGAACAATCTTTTGAGCACATTTTCAATCAGACAGTAAATCTTTCGACATATGAATCTTTTGTATATAAAAAATTGATCCATGTATGGCCACTATAAGAGAAATATCAGATGCATGGCAAATGTTTTTGTTTTTTTACAGGGGCCTGATGGGAGCACCATAATTGTATTTTATATAGCAAGAAACAAGTGCTGTGTAAATAAGTTTTGCAAGGTATTGCAATTTGTTAATACTGATATATGCCCTATGACAAATGATTCATGTGAATTCCAAGGATAAGTCCGCTTTCAAAAGTTCAATTATTATAACGTGTGAAATAATATAATATCACCACTAGATGTCCCTGGTAACTTGCAAATAGCATTTCAGGTTTTTTTTATTTTTTATTTGAAAATAGTTTTCCAGTTTTAGACCTTCTATTGATGTTTGTTAAATGTGATCTGTAAAACATTAACGGATGATAAATACCAAACTTGGCATCCACCATGGTACAGGTAGCAAATACCGAAAACCAATAATATTCAGCAGTCATTTTGGGGACAATCTGGGACTGACCCTGAAATTCGGGGACCTTAGACAGTTACAAAACACTTGTTGATCGTAGTGAGTGGATGAACTGTGATTGGCTCAATCCCATTTACAACAAATACAATCTGCTCATTTAGTGTATTGGTACAAGGGTCCTTTAGATCCCTTAACATTTCACTGGGGGGACCCATGCTTGATCCCCCCCCCCCCCAACTGGTCTTCAATCAAGATGTGAGGGGGATCCAGTGAGTCCCTGTCCCATTTTTAACAGTAACTTACTTAGTCACGGGGCAACGCTGTATCCTGGCCTAGGCCGACAAGGAGAGAGTCCCCGCCGGCTTGCGCTACACTGTTATGCCCTGTACACACGATCGGACATTGATCGGACATTCCGACAACAAAATCCATGGATCTTTTCCGACGGATGTTGGCTCAAACTTGTCTTGCATACACATGGTCGCATAAAGTTGTCGGAATTTCCGATCGCCAAGAACGAGGTGACGTACACCACGTATGACGAGACTATAAAAGGGCAGTTCTGAACCAAGCGCAGCACCCTTTGGGCTCCTTTTGCTAATCTCGTGTTAGTAAAAGTTTGGTGAGAGACGATTCACGCTTTTTCAGACTCGTGGTTTTCAGATCGTTTTCTGCTCTTCAGTTTGTGCTTGTGGGTTTGTATCTGCTCTTCAGTGCGTGCAGTCAGTTCGTATTGTATTATTCAGTGCGATCTTGTCCGCTCGTTGCTGTTTTCAGGTCGCTCGTCACAGGCCTTGCTGTTCTTCAGTGCGTTCTGTTGCTTGGTTCTGAGCAGCCGACCGTTCTCTAGCCATGTTGCGTATACGTACTCCTCGTAGAGTTCATGCTGTGCGGGGGCTTGGTGTGGAGGTCCTTACCTTGACACAAGCCCAGTCCATGAACAGGGTGGGGAGGAGTTCATGGACCAAGAATTGGTTGCTCCAGCGTGACCAGTTCTGTCATATGCCTTTGCTCCGTGAGATCCGTGAGAATAATCCTGATGATTTCAGGAACTTTCTCCGGATGACGGACCCCGTATTTCACCGTTTGTTGGCTTTGCTGACCCCTTATATCAGCAGGCAGGATACCTGCATGAGGCAAGCCATCACTCCGCAGCAGAGGCTCGTCGCCACCCTGCGGTACTTGACGATGGGGAGTAGCCTGCAGGACCTCTAGTTCTCAACAGGCATCTCCCCTTATTTTTTTGTCCTTCATACATATTTGCCTTCACTTACCTCCCCAGCATGGTCTCCTGGCCCTATATTCACCTCATGTAGTCACTTAACAATGTATTTTATCAGCTCCATAGTAGTACTTTACCCTAAATACCCCCTAAAATGTGAAAAAATGTGATTTGTGCTTTAAATTCAGGCAGAGTGCCAGGGGCTTTTTTTTGGGTCCCCAAATCATTTGGAACCCTCCTTCCCCCCCAACTGCTAAGTCAGCTGATACCAATTCTCTATCTATCCTCCATCCTTTATCTGCTGACTTTGCCAAACCCATACACACTATACCCATCTCTTTTGTGGTCAGATTTATGGATGAATTCCCCAAAGCATGTAGTGCAAGGGCCTGCCTGTATACTTTCAAATGGTACTGTTTAAAGTTTTTGTATACTATTATTGTCTTGATAGGTGATAGCAGAATGTCCAAATGTGCTAAAATGTGTACAATGTGTATTTATATCTTTGTATTATGACACTTCTTACCTGTCCAGTGGGCTGTCAATAGTGTAAGTAAGGAGGGGCTGGCCAAAGTAATACACATTATTTAGGCATTCATCTCTCAATGAAGTGGAGAGGGTTACCTGTCCAAAAGATCTCCCCCCCCTAAAATGTTAGCAATGGCCCATGAGAGGGGGGGGGGGGGGATCCGATAGGTGGACCTTATACCTTTCTAAACTCCCTAAAATGAATGTTATACTGATGTTGGGCAAGAATGTTTGTGTCTAATCTGCTTTCGCTGTTCAGGTACAAAATGATTAATTTCTTTTTCTTGTTTGACTCCACAGTTTCCTTCCAACACACAGGAATGGCAGACTGTGGCCTCCCACTTTGCCCAGCGGTGGGACTTTCCTAACTGCAGAGGGGCAATTGATGGGAAACACGTCCACATCATCCCACCACCCAACTCGATGTCATACTATTATAATTATAAGGGGTTCAATAGTATTGTGATGTTGGCAGTGGTGTCGGCTACTTATGAGTTCCTGTATGTGGACGTGGGGAAGAATGGCCGGATGTCGGAGTCATCGCCCAGACGGAGTTCTACAGGCATCTCCAGAATGGCAGCTTGGACTTGCCACCTCCAGAAGACAATGTGGAAGGACTCCCATTCGTCTTCGTTGCTGATGAAGCGTTTGCGCTGAGGGACCATCTTATGCGGCCATTCCCAATGAGGACCCTCACCCTGGACCAGAGGGTTTTTAATTTATGGCTGGCCAGAGCCAGAAGAGTGGTGGAGAACACATTTGGAATCATGACCAGCCAGTTCCGCCTATTTCTTACACCCATACACATGGTGGAGTACAAACTGAATCATATCATCCTGGCGTGCTGTGTTCTACACAACTTTTTAAGGCAAAATTCTGCCAACTATGCTGGCTCAGTTGGGCCTGAAGCCGGAATTCACAATGAACCAACCCTGACGGCGCTTGAAAGTGGCCATCCTGGCTTGCCCCCCCTGAGTGCCCGTGAGGTCCGTCTTAGATACCTAGAATACTTTGCAGGTAAGGGGGCCATCAATATGCCAGACAATGTCTGAAACATTTTTCAAATAAAAATATCATTTTAACTACTAAAATCTTTGGTGACATTTACTGCTTGTGTTTCTTTTAACTGACCCTGACAGAAATGTGGTGAGTCCTGAAAATGGCGTGATTGTGTAACATTACAAAGAACTGTTGGGTGTTATTTACTAAAGGCAAAGACACTTTGCACTACAAGTGCAGTTGAAAACTGCACTTGTGGTGCAAAGTGGATTTGCCCTTAGGAAATAACCCCTATTGTCACAGAAAACACCAATTTGAGCACCACAAAAGTTTTGGAGCGTTGAAACAATAATGCACACATTCTTGATTATCAATCTTTTTAATACCAGCACAATCACATGTGCATTTGTAAAAGGTTTTTAAAACAAACCAACATGTTTGTTGTATAACAATTTTTTGGGTCACATTACTAAAAGTAGAAATGTCCATTTAAGGTAAAACAGGCATGTTTAAAACCAACAAGAAAAACACAAATCTGGAACTTACAAAGTTCAACTTTTGTAGAAATTATAGGCAATATCAGACATGAGTATTTCTAAACTGTGTTTGATATTGCGTTTAGATGGGGTGAAGTCACCCCTGGAAAAGCCAAATTTTGAAGATGCACACAAATTGGCAAATGTCAACATGTGCTACCTGCCATCACAGGGGATCAAGGGACGTGTTTTGGGGGTGCAACCCCTTCCTCCCATCTACTTTATTATTGAGGAAGGGGTTGCACCCCCAAAAGGCATACATTGAACTCCCGTGATGGCAGATAGCACATGTTGACACACTGTGTGCATCTTCAAAATTTGGCTTTTCTCAAATATATCTAAAAATGTTTGCAAATTTTAGATCCTCAAAAGCACCAAAAACTGAAGGGATTTGGAGTGGTTTTAAACTATCCCTAAAACATCAATGATGTTCTTCATTTTTTTTTGAACATCATTGATGTTTTTCTGGATTTTTTCCAAGTCCCTATTACACCCCATGATCTCCCCGATCAGGATCTGTGCACTTTCAGAGGTGAAATGACCTGGATCCACAACATCACGATCACCTAAAAAGATAGAAACAAAAACACACCATGTATTATAAATATGCCGGCATCCATCTCTTACCTGAGCCTGTGGTCGCAGACACTCACCTGTTGTGGTGACAATTTCCACCACATCTTCTTCCTCCTCCTCCTGTTGTGTTTGTGGGATTTCCCCTTCTTCCTGAGGTGGGGGGTCTGTGGTCTTCTCGGATGAGGGGTGTCCTCCGAGTCTTTTCTCCCCTATGTAAAAAAAAATACGTATACTTAGCACACAGATATTTCATGGCAGAAATAGAAATATGAAACGTTGCTTGGAAGTGGGGTCCAATTGTCTCTTTTGGCAGAGTTCCAAGATGAAGAAATATTTTTGTCCTTTGTCAAGCTTAAGGCTGGGTTCACACTGGTCCGACAAACGCTCCGACATTGGGAGCTCATGTCGCATGACGTGTGAAATTGAATGTTTCCCTATGGGAGCCGTCCTAACTGGTCCGACACAAGTCGTTCCGACTTTAGAAATGCTCCCTGTACTACTTTGGTCCGACTTTGATCCTACTTCAGTCTATTGACTATCATTGAAGTCGGATCAAAGTCGGATTGCCGTCTTGCATGATCCGACTTTGGCACGCGACTTGTGCTCAGATGTTCTTGAGGGGGAACTCCGCGCCAAATTTTAAATAAAAAACCGGCATGGGTTCCCCCTCCAAGAGCATACCAGGCCCTTGGGTCTGGTATGGACCTTGAGGGGAACCCCCTACGCCGATAAAAACGGCGTGGGGGTCCCCCCCAATCCATACCAGACCCTTATCCGAGCACGCAGCCCGGCCGGACAGGAATGGGGGTGGGGACGAGCGAGCGCCCCCCCCCCTCCTGAGCCGTACCAGGCCGCATGCCCTCAACATGGGGGGTTGGTGCTTTGGGGGAGGGGGCGCGCTGCGGCCCCCCACCCCAAAGCACCTTGTCCCCATGTTGATGAGGACAAGGGCCTCTTCCCGACAACCCTGGCCGTTGGTTGTCGGGGTCTGCGGGCGGGGGGCTTATCGGAATCCGGGAGCCCCCTTTAATAAGGGAGCCCCCAGATCCCGGCCCCCCACCCTATGTGAATGAGTATGGGGTACAGCGTACCCCTACCCATTCACCTAGGAAAAAAGTGTCAATTTAAAAAAAAAACACTACACAGATTTTTAAAGCATTTTATTAGACAGCTCCGGGGGTCTTCTTCCGACTTCGGGGGTCTCTCCGGTTCTTCTCCACGCTCTCCGGATCTTCTGCCGGGCTCCTCCGCTCTCTTCTGCTCTTTTGCCGCTCTTTTGCTAAAGCGGAGGAGCCCGGTCTTCAATCTTCTGCCTTCTGCCTTCTGCCTTCTGCCCTCTTCTCCTGATGTTGACACGACGCTCTCTGGGGCTAGAATGCTCTCTGTGCGCTCTGCTCTGACTTATATAGGCGGTGACCCCGCCCCCTTATGCCGTCACAGTCCCTGGGCATGCTGGGACTGTGACGTTTTAGGGGGCGTGGTCATCACCCGATGACCACGCCCCCTAAAACGTCACAGTCCCAGCATGCCCAGGGACTGTGACGGCATAAGGGGGCGGGGTCACCGCCTATATAAGTCAGAGCAGAGCGCACAGAGAGCATTCTAGCCCCAGAGAGCGTCGTGTCAACATCAGGAGAAGAGGGCAGAAGGCAGAAGGCAGAAGGCAGAAGATTGAAGACCGGGCTCCTCCGCTTTAGCAAAAGAGCGGCAAAAGAGCAGAAGAGAGCGGAGGAGCCCGGCAGAAGATCCGGAGAGCGTGGAGAAGAACCGGAGAGACCCCCGAAGTCGGAAGAAGACCCCCGGAGCTGTCTAATAAAATGCTTTAAAAATCTGTGTAGTGTTTTTTTTTAAATTGACACTTTTCCTAGGTGAATGGGTAGGGGTACGCTGTACCCCATACTCATTCACATAGGGTGGGGGGCCGGGATCTGGGGGCTCCCTTATTAAAGGGGGCTCCCGGATTCCGATAAGCCCCCCGCCCGCAGACCCCGACAACCAACGGCCAGGGTTGTCGGGAAGAGGCCCTTGTCCTCATCGACATGGGGACAAGGTGCTTTGGGGTGGGGGGGCCGCAGCGCGCCCCCCTCCCCCAAGGCACCACCCCCCATGTTGAGGGCATGCGGCCTGGTACGGTTCAGGAGGGGGGGGGCGCTCGCTCGTCCCCACCCCCATTCCTGTCCGGCCGGGCTGCGTGCTCGGATAAGGGTCTGGTATGGATTGGGGGCGACCCCCCACGCCGTTTTTTCGGCGTAGGGGGTTCCCCTCAAGGTCCATACCAGACCCAAGGGCCTGGTATGCCTCTGGAGGGGGAACCCATGCCGGTTTTTTATTTAAAATTTGGCGCGGAGTTCCCCCCTAAAGATTCATACCAAACACAGTGCCGGCATTGGCGGGGATCCAAGTCGGATCCCCGTTCATTGAAAGTCGGACACATGCCGGCTTCATGTCGCAGGGCAAAGTCGGATCCAAAGTAGGACGGCTGTCGTGTCGCACCAGTGTGAACCCAGCCTGAATACTTACCTGTTTTGTCCAAGCTTCACAGATGGAGACACCCCTATAGTATACACTGGAGCACCTGTGTAGGACCCCCTAATAAAAAGGGTGTTCTTTTGTCCCACACTAGTGCTCCAGCGTCCAGATGTGAAAACTGCTGCTGAGTGTCCTCTCCTTACACAGAATCTAGTTTGCATTTCATTCTAGTTACAAACCCATCTACACAACAAAATTATTTTAAGAGAAGTAGGCCATAAAAAAATGTATTCAAATGCATATAGCCAAAACAATGGTGTTTTCTAGGCCGAACAAACAATGTTTAATACGAACGAATAATGTGCCCATGAACATGAAAGTTGCCATTTTAAACTGTACAACAGTTAAGAAAAGCACATGGAGCAGCACGAACGTAATAAAAATAATGAATATGAACACAGGACAACTACTTACTTTTTTGCAGCACTCTCCTGATCCTTCTGTACTGCTCGTGCTCCCTTAATTTCAGGTCCGTCCATGGCTTCCTGAGCTGATCCTTGGATCGTCGTACCCCTAAATTCCGGTGCAGACTCTTGACCACATTCGCCATGATCTTGGACTTTCGGACATTGGGGTTGGGGTAAGGTCCATACTTCCCGTCATAGTCGGCCTTCTTCAGGATGTCGACCATCTCCAACATCTCCCCAAAGGACATATTTGATACCTTAAATCGTCTCCTTCTGGATCGGGACGTTTCAGGCTCCGGGCTTTCCTCCTCCTCCTCCTCGTTGGTGTAATTATCTGACACCTGCTGTGTCTCCGCCATGTGCTCTTCCCCACTGCGACGAACGAGAAGGGGCGGGGAATAGACTAGAAAGAATGTCAGGGGCGGGCGGAGTTTCACGCATGCGCAGTGTCTATAAAGCGTAACACGTGTGCGTAGTACGTATGATCTGTGAGTGTAGAAGACTTTAGGCTGACATTAGGGTTTGTCTTGTGTTGTGTCTTGCAGTTAAAATGGATATCTTGAAGGATCATGACTTTATGCCAATCTTCATAGATATGTTCAGGGAGCTGCCTTGTCTATGGCAGATAAACCACCCTGAATATAAGAACCAAACAAAAAGGAAGGCAGCGCTGGATAAATTGCTGGAATTTGTGAAGCCGGTGATCCCCACGGTAGACATCACCTATTTGAAGATCCTAATTGGTGGCATGAGGAGCACTTATCTGAGGGAGCACAAGAAGGTCCAGGATTCCCAGAGATCAGGAGCTGCAGATGACATTTATGTCCCCAGGCTGTGGTACTATGACAGGCTGCATTTTCTGGCAGGTCAGACTGAACCCAGGCCAGCACTCTCCACTCTTCCTTCCACGCTTCCTTCCCCCCCAGCTGAGGCTTCTGACGCCCAACCTGGGCCTTCCAGGCAGCAACATGTGGAGGAGCCCAGCTTGAGCCAGGTATAGCATTCTTCTAAAGATTTCTAGTTGTCCAATGATGTTAAATATATGTTAGTTTGGAGTACTAATTTATGATTGTGATTGATGAACCAAAAACTAAAACGATGTTCCTTTTTCATACACAGGAAAGTCTCAGCCAGGAGGTGGCCAGGCCAAGCAGGCTGCCCGATACCCAGGTCCCTCCCCTCCGCCTTCAAAGACAAAGTGGCAGGAAGAGGAGTAACCTGGAGGAGGCTGCAATTGGCCTATTTTGGAAGGCCCTCAGAACACCCCACAGTGTGGAGGAGGACTTTGCTGCCATAACTAGATGCAAAATGATGCAGATGGAGGAGGGCCAACGACTCCTATGTGAGTTTTTAATTTTGGAAGCTCTAACTAAGGGGTTGAGGGGCCAACCCACATTTGTCACCTCACCCATGGTCCTCCTCCTCCTCCTCCACGTCCTCCTCCTCCTCCACCTCCTCCTCCAGGTCCTACTCCTCCTCCTGCCACACCTCCAACACCAGAGCCACAGCTGGGAAGGAAGCGTGGAAGGAAGACCAGAGAGTGATGGCCCTGGGTTCAGTCTGGTCTGGCAAAATATGCAGCCTCTTGTAGTACCACAGCCTGGGAACATACACGTCATCTGCTGCTTTCCGGATCTCTGGGACTTCTGGACCAGACTGCACTCCCTTACATATGGACTCCTCAGGCCACCAATTTTGATGTAAAATAATTGATGTCTGCCCTGGGGGCCAAAGGCTTCTCTAGTTTATGATGTTTCTCCAGCGTTGCCTCCCTCTTTGTTTGGATCTGAGCCCTTAATAAATTAATTTTTGTTTCAATTATACTCGGCTATGTGTGTTTTCCTTCAAAAAGGACAGTTTGTTTTTGAGGATTCAGGTACATTTCAAAAATACAATGTGAAATTAACAAGAGACACCAACACCAAACAATCTCCTTGAGATTAAATAATACAAGATAATAATGGTGTTGTGGTAACTTGACACACAAAACACACACAAAAATATTCTGGATGTAAAATCAAAAATAAAAACAAAAAAAGATCAGCCTTGAAAAAAATACAAACCAAAAAAAAAATAAATCAGGCTTGAAAAAAATACAAAACAAAAAAAAAAATAATATATAGATTTTTGGTCAGATGTGACAAATCAAAATATATTGAGGGAATCACGAGAAATAATAAAGAAAGAAGTTTGTGAGAAGTCTGTGTGAATATGAGCAGCAAAACTACTTCATTCTTCTCACATTATAAAGAAGAAGAGAGTGCGCTGTATTAAACAATTTTAAACATTGCAGCCTGACGAAAGTGCTATATCCATTCCGAAAGCTGATTTTACCAGACCGAGCTGTTCCGTCTCGGAATTTCTTTTGAGCATGCGTGGCACTTTGTGCGTCGGAATTGTCCACACAAGGTCGGAATTGACGCGATCGGATTTTGTTGTCGGAAAATTTTATAGCCTGTTCTCAAACTTTGTGTGTCGGAAAATCCGATGGAAAATGTCCGATGGAGCCCACATACGGTCGGAATTTCCGACAACAAGCTCCGATCGCACTATTTCTGTCGGAAAGTCCGACCGTGTGTGTTCAGGGCATTAGTGTAGTACCAGTCTTATGGGGTGGACTGGGTTGAGAGGCAAATTAGTCTAGCGTCCCCATAAAGCGTCCGCACTGCTTCCGGTATGTTGGCGGCCGGCATTCCGCATATGTGGGGGGGGGCACCGTTTCTAATTTTGACTGTCCTATCATCCTGGACCACAAACATTCCTCACTGTGCTATATGTTTTCTACTGCACAGGGTAATATCTTCTTAGTCCTCTCCATAAAATTATCAGAAATTTGTGCTTAAAGTAGAACTATAGGCAACACTTTTTGTTCATTTTGGATAGAATAAGGGAGGGTTATAGCCCCCGTCAGTTTATTTTTTACCATCCCTGTCCCATTTCAGAGATTTCCCTTCACTTCCTGCCCCAATGCCAAACAGGAAGTGAGAGGAAATCTATGCAAATTAAGGGAATCAAGTCCCCCCCCCAGGCCCTCAAAACTAGTGTCCCCACTCAAACTTTAGGGCGGGTCTTAAACAGTAAGGGGTGTGGCCTTGACAGGAAGTGGGGGGTCATATTTAAATTAGAGGGCGCACGAGTTTAGTCAGGCCTAGGGCAGCACAAAACCTAAATACACTACTGACGGGGGGAGCTCCTTTTTTCGGGTACCAGTAAAAAAACACTTTTACTTGCCTTATCCCTTGTTCCCCTGGCAGTGGGCACATGCTTCTTCTGACCGAAGCTCCAGGTTGTGGGCAAGCCCTCAGTGTCCTCATTAACCACTTCCCGACCGGCGCACGCCGATGTACGTCGGCAGAATGGTACGGCTGGGCAAATGGGCATAAAGGTAAGTCCCATTGAATTTCCCGCCGTGCCATTGTGTGTGCGCCGCCCGGGAGCTCCGTGAGTCTGGTTGCGGGTCCCACGGACTTGATCGCCGCGGGGATACCCGCGATCGCCTCACGGAGAGGATGAACGGGGAGATGCTGATGAAAACAGCATCTCTCCGTTCTGCCTAGTGACAGTGTCACTGATCTCTGCTCCCTGTCATCGGGAGCAGAGATCAGTGACGTGTCACAGCTAGCCCATCCCTCCTACTGTTAGAAAACACTCCCTAGTACTGACTTAACCCCTCCCCGCCCCCTAATGGTTAACCCCTTCACTGCCAGTGTCATTTACACAGGAATCAGTGTATTTTTTTTAGCACTGATTGCTATATAACCACTTACCGACCGGCTCCTGTACATATACATCGGCACTTTGAAGAGGGATATCTTGGTAACGGCAGCAGCTGCTGCCACAACCGAGGTATCCATCTTTACAGGAGACGGTCGTGTTTCCGATAATGGTGGTCTCCGCGGCGGATTCGCCACAAGACCACCCTTATCGGCGGCGGGAGAGGTGCCACCCCCCTCCCACCACTCTCCCACGCCCTCTGCTGCTTACTGGAGCCGTCAGTAGCGGCGGAGGAGATCCGGACCTGTCAGTTCCTCGGTATGGAGACGAGTGAGGCTAAGATGGCGCCCACCCGTCTCCACACGATAGGATGGCGAAGCAGCGTCTTAACGTTAGCTCCGCCCATATGTCTTAAAGGCATTTTTTTTTTCTTTTTTTTTTTAACGACTTTTTTTTTTTTTTGCATTTTAGTGTAAATATGAGATCTGAGGACTTTTTGACCCCAGATCTCATATTTAAGAGGCCTGTCATACTTTTTTCTACTACAAGGGATGTTTACATTCTTTGTAATAGGAATAAAAGTGATCCAAATTTAAAAAAAAAAAAAAACTGTGAAAAAAAGAATTAAAATAAAGTAAAAAAAATAAGAAAAAAAATTTTTTTTAAAGCGCCCTGTCCCGACGAGCTCGCGTGCAGAAGCGAACGCATACGTGAGTAGCACCCGCATATGAAAACGGTGGTCAAACCACACATGTGAGGTATCGCCGCGACCGGTAGAGCGAGAGCAATAGTTCTAGCCCTAGACCTCCTCTGTAACGCAAAACATGCAACCTGCAGAATTTTTTAAACGTCGCCTATGGAGATTTTTAAAGGTAAATTTTGACACCATTCCACGAGCGGGTGCAATTTTGAAGCGTGACATGTTGGGTATCAATTTACTTGGCGTAACATTTTATTTCACAATTAAAAAAAAATTGGGCTAACTTTACTGTTGTCTTATTTTTTTATTAAAAAAAGTGAATTTTTTCCAAAAAAAAGTGCGCTTAGAAGACCGCTGCGCAAATACGGTGCGAAAAAAAGTATTGCAAAGACCGCCATTTTATTCTCTAGGGTGTTAGAAAAAAAAAACAATATATAATATATAATATTTGGGGCTCTAAAACATGTAAACACCTAAAATCCAAAACGAGGCTAGTCCTTAAGTGGATAAATGACAATGGTCCCAAATATGTGTCAAAAATGTCCGATGTGTCTGCCATAATGTCGCAGTTACAATAAAAATCGCTGATCACTGCCATTACTAGTAAAAAAAAAAAATATTAATAAAAATGCCACTAAACTATCCCCTATTTTGTAAACGCTATAACTTTTGCGCAAACCAATCAATAAATGCTTATTGTGATTTTTTTTTTACCAAAAATTTGTAGAATATGTATCGGCCTAATCTGAGGAAAAAAAATGTTTTTTTAATTTTTTTGGGGGGGTGATAGTTATTATAGCAAAAAGTAAAAAATAATGCGTTTTTTTTCAAAATTGTCGCTATTTTTTTGTTTACAGCGCAAAAAATAAAAACCGCAGAGGTGATCAAATACCACCAAAAGAAAGCTCTATTTGTGGGAATAAAAAAGGACGTCAATTTTGTTTGGGAGCCACATCGCATGACCGCGCAATTGTCAGTTAAAGCGACGCCGTGCCGAATCGCAAAAAACGCACTAGTCAGGAAGGGGGTAAATTCTTCCGGGGCTGAAGTGGTTAACAATGCAGGACTGGTGGTCCTAAATCATATGTAAGGATTTCAAAGCACCGAAGAGGATAAGTTTCAGGGGACTGGTAGCATGGAAGAGGAAACCACAGGAGCAAGGGATAAGGTAAGTAAATGTGTTTTTTATTGATAACCTAGCACTTAAGTGGGGGGGAACCCCACTGCAAGAGTAGAGTTTTAATTTTAACTTCAGCTTAAAAAAGGAACTACCATATTTTCCTATTTAGGATACAAACTAATAGGAAAGGATTGTTTTTACTTCTTATATCTACAGAACAGAGGGTGGGGAATCTCATATTATAATCCTCTTGCCCCTTAACAGTCCCAAGAGCAGCCACTGCATTCTGTGTGTGCGGTATAGATGCACTTACGTGACTTGCAGTTGAAATGAAAGAAAAGCATCAGCATTTTATTGTCAACGTTTCAACAGAGCCTTTGCCCACTGGTATGTAAGAAAAGATTCTCACTGCACCACCAGGAGGAACCAACAGTAAAGTTTTCAAAATAGCAGGGTTGTAGGTAAGTTCACTAGATGGCCACAATTTTGAGGATGCCTGACCATCATACATACTGTATATAAACACGTTGGACATTTCATTCCAAAACTATGGGCATTTATATGGAGTCTCCACTTTTGAAGTTATAATAGCCTCCACTCCTCTAGGAAGATTTCCACAAGATTTTTGAGTATGTCTATGAAAATCTAATTTCAAAAGCCAAAAGAACATTTGTGAGGTTAGGTACTGATGTTGGATGAGAAGACCTGGTGTCTCATTCATCCTCTAGGACTGAGGTCTCCATACTTTTTAAATAAGCGGGCAATTTACTGTCCTTCAGCTTTAGGGGGCCAGATTGTGGCCAATAGGAGTATAAAACACCCTTAAGTCAACAGGAGTAAACCATGCCCCATTTTTGGTTTTAGCGGGAGGAGTAGTGACCCATTGTTGGTAGCAGTGGTAGGAATAGTGCCTAATTGATGGCAAAAGCAAGCAAATTGTTGCAGTTTGGCGAGCACTCCCTTAGGTGTTCAGTGGGGTTGAGGTCAGGGCTTTGTGCAGGCCACTCAAGTTCCTCCACACCAAACTCATCAAGCCATGTCTTCGTGGAGCTGGCTTTGTGGGGCACGACCGCTGGAACAGAAACGGGCCTCCCCAAACTGTACCACAAGGTTGGAAGTGCACAGTTATCTAAAATGTCTTTGTATAGTATGCTTGTAACATTACCAATACCCTTCTCTGGAAACACCTGGACTTGAAGGGGTATTCACAAACTTTTGCCCATATTGCTTTTAATGTATACTGAAAGTGCAAGAAGAAGGGGGTAGAGAAGGATAAATACAGTGAATGTATCCTTTTAAATGTTATGGAGCGATTGTTAGTCCAGTGTCTGTATATTAGTTTATACTGGGAGCATTCATGCTCTGCAGGCTCAGTTTGGCTGGTGCAGTTGACTCTTTGTCATAAGCCTGGCCATTGCATTGCATAGGATATTAGGTTGATGGCAGCAATTTGCAATGCAAAGCCTGGAGAACATGGATATACATCGATCAGCCTTAATATGACTACTTACCATAACATGACCACCCACCTAATAATGAATAGGTCCTCCTTTTGCCACCAATACAGCCCTAACCCGTTGGGGCATGAACTCAACAAGACCTCTGAAGGTATGCTGTGGCATCTGGCACCAAGCCATCAGTAGCAAGTCCTATACATTTTGAGGTGGGCCCACCATGGATCGGACTTGTTTTTCCCAGCTCATACCACAAATGCTTGATTGGATTGAGATCTGGAACATTTGGAGGCCAACCGATGTGTGTACTGATGCAGTGTGTGTTCTGACACATTTCTATCTGAACAAACATTAACTTTTTCAGCAACCTGAGCTACAGTAGCTCTTTTATTGTATTGGACTACACAAACCAGCCTTCACTCCCCATGTCCATCAATGAGTCTTGGCCACCCAGGACCCTGTTGCTGGTTCACCGTTTTTTCTTCCTTGGACCAATTTTGGAAGGTCGTGACCACTGTAGACCGAGAACATCCCACAAGAGCTGCAGTTTTGGAGTTGCTTTGACCCAGTTGTCTAACCGTTACAATTTGGCCCTTGCAGTCGCTCAAATCCTTACGTTTGCCCATTTTTTTCTGCTTTCAATACATCAACTTCACAACAAGTTCACTTGCTGCCTTATATATCCCACTGACTTTCAGAAGCCATTGTAACAAGATAATCAATGTTATTCACTTTACCTTTAAGTGGTCATAAAGTTATAAAAGCACAAAAAAAAAAGTGCACCGACCTAGTGCATTATCTTAAAGACCCTTTATTGTGTAAAAACAAAATCTAATGTACTCACAAAAGTACAAAGCTCTGATGAGGAGGGCACTGCTCTTGAAGCATGTACACTTGAACAGCCAAATTAAACATTTGTTGGGTGTCCCTAATGTTTTTTAAACAGTGTTCAGACAAGTACCATATAGTTCAGGGGTAGGCACACAAAGCCTCTTTTGCCGCCACTCGATTCCCTACCCATCAGCAGAGCAGTGCAGGGAAGTGTCAGTGAAACACTAATGCATTCCAATTTCAGAATTCGCCACGCCGCACCTACACCTTGAGAGGGAGGCACTGTGTCCCCACACACTGTAAAAGATGGGAAACATTGGTTCTCTAACTTTGCTGTAGCTGCGATCGTCAGCTTTTGTGATGGGGAAGAGATTGGGTGCAGTTCTGCTAGGGAGGGCGGTCCCTGTTTCCAGGAGGAGGAGGAATGTCATTGGGCACTACTAAAGCCAATCACAGTCCTGCCAGCCCCATCCACCATCTGGAGGAAGATGACTCGCTTGGTTGCCAGTACCAATCTCAGAAAGAGAGGATTTCACTGTAATTGAGAAAACCACAATCAGATGACAGTTTGCGGAATTACTGTTGAGCTTCTGGAAACTTTGTTGAAATTATTCCTGAACCTTTGTGTCACTTACTATTGAACCCCTGCACTCTGTGTCCCTTTAAGCCACAGCCAGTATTCAGCGCAATGAAAATCACACCCAACTTTTCCTGTGGCGCAGAGCGCCAAACTTTTTCTCAGCTGCGGGGGCCCAACTTATGATCCTGCACACAGGCCCACTGCTTTCAGAAAATGCCCCTGACCTGAGCGCATCATTGTGCATCCATTTCAGATGCCTGTATGTGACATAACATACATGACTTACATCACATACATCCCATACATCACATAGATCCCATACATCACATACATCCCATACATCACAAACAAGCAGGTGGGCTGGATGCGAGAGTTGGATCAGCAGGGTGAGTGTGCCAGGACAGGTAGATGTGTCTCACCTCTGCTTCCTTTCACCACTCTGCATATCACGCATATAATAGATGAGAAGAGGGTACAGCGGTGGAGCAGATGAGCAGGAGGTTACAGCGATGGGGAAAATGAGCAGGAGGGGTTCAGAGGTGGGACAGATGAGCAGAAGGGTACAGCGGTGGGGAAGATGTGCAGGGAGGTACAGTGGTGGCAAAGATGAGAAGGGGGTTCAGCAGTGAGGCAGAAGAGCAGGGGGGACAGTGTTGGGGCAGATGAGCAGGGGGTTCAGTGTTGGGCCAGATGAGCAAGGGGGTTCAGTGTTGGGCTAGATGAGCAGGGGGGTTCAGTGTTGGCCCAGATGAGCAGGGGGGTTTAGTGTTGGGCAGATGAGAAGGGGGTTCAGTGGTGGGACAGAAAAGCAAGGGGTAGAGCAGTGGGGCAGATGTGAAAGGAGGTGTATTGGTGGGACAGATGAGCAGGGGGTTACAGTGGTGGGGCAGAAGAGCAGGGAGGTACAGAGGTGAGACAGATGTGCAGGAGGTACATTGGTGGGGCAGATGAGAAAGCGGGTTACAGTGGTGGGGCAGATGTGCAGGAGGTTACAGTGGTGGGACAGATGAGCAGGGGGGTTCAGTGTTGGGGCAGAGGAGAAACAAGGTACATTGGTGGGACTGATGAGCAGGGGATTACAGCGGTGGGGTAGAGGAGCAGGGGGGTGCAGAGGTGGGGCAGATGTGCAGAGGTGAAAGGAGGTACATGGGAGGAACACATGAGCAGGGTGGTACAGTGGTGGAGCAGATGTACAGGGGGTTACAGTGGTGGGGCAGAACAGCAGGAGGTACAGTGGTGGGACGGATGTTCAGGAGGTACAGTGGTGGGGAAGATGAGAAAGGGGGTTACAGTGGTGAGGCAGATGAGCAGATAAGTTTAGTGTTAGGACAAATGAGAAGATGGTTCAGGGTGAGACAGAAGAGCATCGGGATACGGCGGTGGAGCAGATGTGCAGGGAGGTACAGTGGTGGGGCAGATGAGAAAGGGGGAACATTGGTGGGGTAGATGAGCAGGGGATTACAGTGCTGGGACAGAAGAGCAGGGTGGTACAGTGGTGGGACAGAAGAGCAGGGGGTTACAGTGGGGGGGCAGATGTGCATTGGGTTACAGTGGTGGGGCAGATGTGCAGGGGAGTTCAGTGGTGGGGCAGATGAGAAAGGGGGTACATTGGTGGGGCAGATGAGCAGGGTGGTACAGTGGTGGGGCAGATGTACAGGGGGTTACAGTGGTGGGGCAGAAGAGCAGGAGGTACAGTGGTGGGACAAATGCACAGGAGGTACAGTGGTGGGGCAGATGAGAAAGGGGGAACATTGCTGGGGCAGATTAGCAGGGGGTTACAGTGGTGGGACAGAAGAGTAGGGGGGTACAGTGGTGGAACCGAAGAGCAGGGTGGTACAGTGGTGGAACCGAAGAGCAGGGTGGTACAGTGGTGGGACAGAAGAGCAGGGTGGTACAGCGGTGGGACAGATGTGCAAGGGGTTACAGTGGTGGGGCAGATGTGCAGGGGGTTACAGTGGTGGGCAGATGTGCAGGGGGGTTACAGTGGTGGGGCAGATGAGAAAGGGGGTACATTGTTGGGGCAGATGAGAAAGGGGGTACATTGGTGGGGCAGATGAGAAAGGGGGTACATTGGTGGGGCAGATGAGCAGGGTGGTACAGTGGTGGGGCAGATGTACAGGGGGTTACAGTGGTGGGGCAGATGTGCAGGGAGTTACAGTGGTGGGGCAGGGTGGATCCAGGGGGGGGGGGGGCAATGGGGCAATTGCCCCCTCTGAGAAATTAGTGCAATGAACAGGCCAGTCAGGGCCCAGGGACGAGTGTGCGGGCGGGGCAGTCATCGGGAGTTGGCAGGTGAGTGAGCTCCTAGCGTGGGGGGTGCCGTGGCCCCGGGCGTGACATTTAGGGGGGCGCCAGTATGTGTCACTGGCTGCCTCCTCCTAATTTTATCTTCCTTTGTCCCCGAGCTCCGTCCGCCATGTTCAGTGTCCGGCGCCCTGTGATTAGGCGTATGGGGGTCACGTGAGGCTAGAGCTGGCCTGTCCGTGATTGCTCCTGAAGTCCCGCCTCCGCACATGACCCCCATACGCCCAATCACAGAGCGCTGCGCCGGACACTGAACATTGCAGCTACAGCGCGGGGGAGAGAAGCATTGTGAGCTGCCGCTGTCTTCTCCTCCTCCGGACTGATGCAGGCCAGCCAGACACGAAGGTGAGGGGGGGGGGGAGTCAGTTAGTGTAGTATAGTGGTCAGTTAGTGTAGTATAGTGGTCAGTTAGTGTAGTATAGCGGTCAGTTAGTGTAGTATGGCGATCAGTTAGTGTAGCATGGGGGTCAGTTAGTGTAGCATGGGAGTCAGTTAGTGTAGCATGGGGGTCAGTTAGTGTAGTATGGGGGTCAGTTAGTGTAGTATAGTGGTCAGTTAGTGTAGTATAGTGGTCAGTTAGTGTAGCATGGGGGTCAGTTAGTGTAGCATGGGGGTCAGTTAGTGTAGCATGGGGGTCAGTTAGTGTAGCATGGGGGTCAGTTAGTGTAGCATGGGGGTCAGTTAGTGTAGTATGGGGGTCAGTTAGTGTAGTATGGGGGTCAGTTAGTGTAGTATAGTGGTCAGTTAGTGTAGCATGGGGGTCAGTTAGTGTAGTATGGGGGTCAGTTAGTGTAGCATGGGGGTCAGTTAGTGTAGCATGGGGGTCAGTTAGTGTAGTATGGGGGTCAGTTAGTGTAGTATGGGGGTCAGTTAGTGTAGTATAGTGGTCAGTTAGTGTAGTATAGTGGTCAGTTAGTGTAGCATGGGGGTCAGTTAGTGTAGTATGGGGGTCAGTTAGTGTAGTATGGTGGTCAGTTAGTGTAGTATGGGGGTCAGTTAGTGTAGCATGGTGGTCAGTTAGTGTAGCATGAGGGTCAGTTAGTGTAGCATGGGGGTCAGTTAGTGTAGCATGGGGGTCAGTTAGTGTAGTATAGTGGTCAGTTAGTGTAGTATGGGGGTCAGTTAGTGTAGTATATTGGTCAGTTAGTGTAGGATGGTGGTCAGTTAGTGTAGTATGGGGGTCAGTTAGTGTAGCATGGGGGTCAGTTAGTGTAGCATGGTGGTCAGTTAGTGTAGCATGGGGGTCAGTTAGTGTAGTATAGTGGTCAGTTAGTGTAGTATGGGGGTCAGTTAGTGTAGTATGGGGGTCAGTTAGTGTAGTATAGTGGTCAGTTAGTGTAGTATGGGGGTCAGTTAGTGTAGTATGGGGGTCAGTTAGTGTAGTATAGTGGTCAGCTAGTGTAGTATGGTGGTCAGTTAGTGTAGTATGGTGGTCAGTTAGTGTAGTATGGTGGTCAGTTAGTGTAGTATGGGGGTCAGTTAGTGTAGTATGGTGGTCAGTTAGTGTAGTATGGGGGTCAGTTAGTGTAGTATGGGGGGTCAGTTAGTGTAGTATGGGGGTCAGTTAGTGTATTTTCTGCCAGTGCCCCTCCCGAGACTAGGCTCTGGATCCGCCCCTGGGGGCAGATGTGCAGGGGGGGCAGTGATCTGAGGTGTGAAGGTGTATGAAATGGAGCTGATCTGAGGCGTGAGAATGCAGGATGTTAATTTATAAAAAATCCATTTTGTGACTGAGAGTGTGATGTTAACATTTTTTTGTTCTAAAACCCGCATGCTCAATTTCTTTGAGAACATTTTTCGGAACACCGTGCTCAAAAAGGTTGCCTACCCCTGATATAGTTTATATGTGTGCTCAACTGCAATGTGTAAAACTATCAACGGGTGTCAGCATTGGTTCATTTTGTGCAGTCTCAGTATCATTTTTCTTGCCACCTGCTGGTCAAAGAATTCAGGCAACACTATAGAAGTGATTATTTCCCTGATTTACAAAAAAAAATATATATATATATATATATATATATATATATATATAGAAAATACTGCATGCAAAAGAAGATGGTTAATACTCACTTGTCCTGCTGCTGGTTCCTCCAATGCAGAGGTACATTTACTGTCAGAATCTACCCATCTCCCACACTTCTCATGGGTCAGATTCCTGGTGCCTGCTGGGCAGCGGTGACATAGGGGCCAGTGGATGGAAGCACAGTTCATGGTTGGGGTTGTGAACATTCTCCCAGAGGCTTTAGCTCTGCACTACAATAAAGATTGGAGGAGAGATGAGTATAAACACTTTTGCAGAGGGTGCTGAGTAAGTCCACAATACAAATGACTCTCATGTGAAGGCAAACATCAGTGAGATCAAAGGAGACTCCCTAATTTCAGGGGTCTTTAAATATAATTCTTTCAAAGACACACTCTTTTCTACCAGCTCCGCCCCTTTTGTGTAATGTAATGTAATGTAAAAACTAGAGTCATGCCGCGTACACACGATCGCACATTCCGTCAACAAAATCCATGTTTTTTTTTCCGACGGATGTTAGCTCAAACTTGTCTTGCATACACACGGTCAAACAAAGTTGGTCAGAATTTGCGAACGTCAAGAAAGCGGTGACGTACAACACGTACCACAGCATGAGAAAAGAGAAGTTCAATACCAAGTGCGCCACCCTTTGGGCTCCTTCTGCTAATCTCGTGTTAGTAGAAGTTTGGTGAGAGACGATTCGTGCTTTTTAGCCTTGTGCTTTTCAGATCATTACTGCTCTTCAGTTTGTGCTTGTGGGTTCGTATCTGTTCTTCAGTGCGTGTAGTCAGTTCGCATTTGTTTGTCAGTGCATATTATTATTATTATACAGTGCCTTGAAAAAGTATTCACCCCCCCCCCCCCCCCCCCTTGGCATTTTTCGTGTTTAGTTGCCTCACAACCTGGAATTACTATGGATTGTTTGAGGATTTGCATCATTTAATTTGCAGAACATGCCCACTACTTTGTTTTTATATCATATCATATCTTGGCAGGTTTGCTGTTGTGCCATGTTCTTTCCATTTGGTTATGATAGATTTGATGGTGCTCCTAGGGATCATCAAAGATTAGAATTTTTTTTTATAACCTAACCCGACTTGTACCTCTCAACAACATTGTCCCTTACTTGTTTGGAGAGTTCCTTGGTCTTCATGGCAGTGTTTGGTTAGTGGTGCCTCTTGCTTAGGTGTTGCAGCCTCTGGGGCCTTTCAAAAAGGTGTGTATGTGTAATGGCAGATCATGTGACACGTAGATTGCACACAGGTGGACATCATTTCACTAATTATGTGACTTCTGAAGGTAATTGATTGCACCAGAGCTTCATAACAAAGGGGGTGAATACATACGCACATGCCAATTATCAGTTTTTTATTTCTGAAAAATAGTTTTATGTATATATTTTTCTAATTTTACTTCACCAACTTAGACTATTGTGTTCTGATCCATCACATATAATTCAGATTAAAAAAACATTGAACTAAAGGCTGTAATGTAACAAAATAGGTAAAAAGCCACGGGGGTGAATACTTTTGCAAGACACTGTAGTACGTATTTGATTTACAGTGCGTTCTTGTCCGCTCCTTTCTGATTTTCAGGTCGCTCTTCTCAGGCCTTTCTGTTTTTCAGTGCTTTATGTTAGTTTGTTCTGACCAGCCGACCGTTTTGAAGCCATGTTGCGGTTATGTACTCGTCGTAGAGTTTGCGCTATGCGGGGGCTTGGTGTTGGGGTTCTTGCTTTGACCCAAGCCCAGTCCATGAACAGGGTGGGGAGGAGTTGATGGAGGAAGAATTGGTTGCTCCAGCATGAACAATTCTCTCATATGCCTTTGTTGCAGAAGATCCGTGAGAATAATCCTGATGATTTCAGGAATTATCTCCGGATGACGGACCCCGTTTTTCACCATTTGTTGGCTTTGCTGTCCTCTTATATTAGCAGGCAGGGCACCTGCATGCAGCAAGCCATCACTCCGGAGCAGAGGCTAGTCGCCACGTTGCAGTACTTGGCAACAGGGAGAAGTCTGCAGGATATCAAGTTCTCGACAGGTATCTCCCCCTAGGCTCTGGGGATCATTATTCCAGAGACCTGTTCTGCCATCATTCAGGTCCTGCAGAAGGACTATATTAGGGTAAGTTTTCTCCTTTAACATCACATTCTATGTATTTCATGTTTGCTAATGTAGTGTATTTCATTCATCATTCCCTAATTACCATGATTGTAATATGCTGTGAATGTCCCCTTTGTCCTCATGCATGCTGGAAGCTTTTAAACTTCCTTTTTTGTCCTTCATGCATATTTGCCTTCACTAACCTCCCCAGCATGCTATCCTGGGCCCATACACACCTAGCCTAGTCTCGTAACAATGTATTTTGTCAGCTCCATAGTAGTGCTTTAGCCTAAACACCCCCTAAAATGTGTACAAATGTTATTTGTGTCTTTAAATTCATGCAAGAGGCTTTTTTTGGGGGGGTTCAAAAATCATTTTGAACCCTCCCTCCCCCCAACCACTAAGTCAACCGATACCAATCCTCTATCTGCTGACTTTGCTAAACCCACACTATACCTACCTCTTTTGTGGTCATATTTATGGATGAATTCACCAAAGCATGTAGTGCAAGGGCCTGCCAGAATACTTTCAAATGGTACTGTTCGGGGCTTTTTTTCTCAGACAATAGGTGCAGGAACTCCCCTTTTCCAAGTCACCCCTTTTCCCCGCCCCCACCTACCTTTGAGCACCGTCCCTTGGTTCCATCTCCTACCCACCTCCCAGTGCTGCCCCTTTTAGACAATACAGAACCAAGTATTATTTTGTGGTGCTAAGTAATTTTTATGGAATTTGGTAATGATATCAAGAAAAACAGTAAAATAGATCCCCTTCAGCCAGCAACAATAGACTCCCAGCAGCATCAACAGATCTCCGCACAGCCAGCATTAATAGACTCTCTGGCAGCCATCAACAATAGACCCCTCCCCAACAGTAGATCTCCTTCAGCAACAACTGATCCCCCAGCAACGTAAGACTCACCCCTAGCAAAAATAGGTCCCCCACCAGCAACAATAGACCTCCTCAGCAACAATAGACCCCCCTGCAAAGATAGATCCCCTCCAGCTAGAATAGATCCCCCAGCAGAGAGCATCAATACCCTGCAGCACACCCCAGCACCCCTTGCCATTACATACAGTCAATCCAGGAGGTGCCGGAACTGCGTCCCCCCCCCGCGTTCCCACTGAAAAAAAGCCCTGGTACTGTTTAAAGTTTTTTTCTCCTATTATCTTGATAGGTAATTGCAGAATGTAAAAAAGTGCTTCAATTTGTACAGTGTGTATTCATATTTTTGTATTATGACACTTCTTACCTGTCCAGTGGGCTGCCAATAGTGAAAGTAAGGAGGGCCCGGCCAAAGTAACACACATTATTATGTATGCATTCAGCTCTCAATAAAGTGGAGAGGGTTACCTGTCCAAACATCTCCCCCCTAAAATTTTTACAATGGGCCATCAGAGGGGGTGAGGAATCTGATAAGTGGACCTTCTCCTTTTGTCTTTAAATACTCCTTCAAATAAATGTTAATACTGATTTTGGCCAAGATTGTTTGTGTTTAATCTGCTTGCAATGTTTATGTGCAAAATGACTAATTTTTTTTTTCTTGTTTGACTCCCCAGTTTCCTTCAATGCCACAGGAATGGCAGACTGAGGCCTCCCAGTTTGCCCTGCAGTGGGACTTTCCCAACTGTGGAGGGGCAATAGATGGGAAGCACGTGCACATCATCCCACCCTCCAACTCGGGGTCATACTATTATAACTATAAGGGGTTTAATAGTATTGTGATGTTGGCGGTGGTGGACGTGGGGAAGAATGGCCGGATGTCGGATGGTGGAGTCAATGCCCAGACCAAATTTTACAGACGGCTCCAGAATGGTGGCTTGGGATTGCCACCTGCTGAAAAGAACGTGGAAAGACTCCCGTTCGTCTTTGTCGCTGATGAAGCATTTGGTCTGGGTGAACACCTGATCCGGCTGTTCCCGATGAGGACCCTCACCCCAGAGCACAGGGTTTTTAACTACCAGCTGGTCAGAACCAGAAGAGTGGTGAAAAATGCCTTTGGAATAGTGGCCAGCCGGTTCCGCCTATTCCTCACAGCGATCAACATGGCGGAATATAAACTCAATCATTGTCAGGGCTGCCTCAGCCCTTCCTTCTCTGAGCTGGCCGCTCAGCTGTTGGCTAATTGCCAGCTTTCATCTTTCTCCACAGTTACCCAGTTGTTCCTGATCCTGCTTGTCTGACCTGCCTACTTAAAACTGTCCAGCTCACTTCATCTCTGCCTTCGCCTTGGTCACATCACAAGAAACCATCTCCTGCATTCCTGTTTAAAGACTGGTTTTGCTGACATCCCTTTGCCTGCTTGCTGTTCCACTTGGATCCCTGACTTCTGGCCTGGCTGATTACCCAATCTGGTTACTGAACTCTGGCTATGCTTTGACTACACTTACTCTAGTTACCTTTTTATTTTTATTAATAAACTAGTGTGATTTAATTGTACTTCTGTCTCAGTCTGATTCATGGTTTCTGACAGTAGGCGAAGGTCATGAATTCAGACGATACAGTCAATCCACTTGTTGGTAATATTTTTTCCAGATTGGATGAGCAGGATCACCACATGGATCAGTTTGCCATGACGTTACAAATGCTCCTGAGTCGCACAGCTCACCTGGAATCCCCCACTGTGGCTGCCCCGTTGCAACCTGTGTTGCAGGCCCTCCTTGCTGCTTTGCCAGTCTCTGTGCAGGCACCCACCTCGAGTATTACCTCTATAAGAGGTATGTCTGGTTCCGCTCCCCTTCCCCAGCGATTTGGGGGCAATCCAGTTCAATGCAGAGGGTTTCTCATACAGGTTGAGATATACTTCGAGATGCTGTTCCAGGTGTTTCCCACGGACAGAAGCAAAGTAGGTTTCATGATATCTTTGCTTTCTGAGAAAGCCTTGGCCTGGGCTTACCCTCTATGGGAGATGCAAAAACCTGTTGTCTTGAGTTACCCTGAGTTTGTGGCCTCCTTTAAAAGGGTATTTGACGTTCCGGCACGCTCCGCTTCTGCTGCCAAGTGCCTCATGTCATCAAACAGAGTAAGCGAACTGTTGCCGACTACGCCATTGAATTCCGTACTCTGGCAGCAGAGGTTGCTTGGAACAATGAAGCCCTCGTGGCTGCTTTTTCTCATGGTCTCTCAGATTCCATCAAGGATGAGATAGCAGCTCGAGATATACCCACTTAGCTGGAGAACTTGATCTTATTTGCCATCCTCATTGACTCCAGACTTTCTTTTAAGGAGAACTTGCGGAAGCCTCCTGTACATTTGCTTCTGAGCTTTGCAGTCCCACCCATGCCTCCCTCACCTCCCATGCCTCCTAGTACCGAGTCAGTCAGTGAAGATGAACCCATGCACTTGGGCTTCACACGTCTCTGCGGATGAGAGAGCCTTTAGGAGGAAGGAGAGACTGTGCCTTTATTGTGGCCAGGCTGGTCACTTTTTGAAGTCTTGTCCTACCCATCCTGGGTACACCCGAACCTTGAGGTCCTGTCATGGACAGACCTTAGGAGGCGTTGTGTCGTCCCCAGTTATCCAGAAGGATAAGCCCCTGGTTTCGGTCACCCTTTCTTGAGCTAAGTCGTTTATCGTGATACAGGCTCTAATCGACTCTGGGCCTGCAGGCCTGTTCTTTGATGCTGCCTTTGTATCAAAGCACTCGATTCCACTGTAGCTGCGTGACACTCCACTTGCCATTGAGGCTCTTGACAGGAGACCTCTACAGCCTGCCCATGTGACTCATAAGACGGTTCCGTTGTCCATGGCCGTAGGGGCACTTCACCATGAGATAATCCAATTCCAAGTTATTTCCTCACCTAAGTTTCCGCTGGTTATTGGTTATCCTTGGTTACAGAGGCACAACCCCTCTTTTGATTGGCTCCGTGCTGAGGTTCTGTCCTGGTCACCACAATGCAGTGAGACATGCTTCCGGAAGGTAGTCAAGGTCCTGTGCACCTCTTCGCTCTCCTTCCTGCCAGAGGAGTACCGTGATTTTAGTGATGTCTTTGACAAAGGTCAAGCCAGTAGTTTGCCTCCACACCGGCCATATGATTGCGCTATTGACTTTCAACCTGGTGCCATACCCCCTCGTGGCTGGGTTTACCCTTTGTCGGTCTTGGAGGATAAAGCCATGGAGGAGTATGTTGCAGACGCACTTTCTCGAGGTTTCATCTGCAAATCCTCGTCTCCTGCTGGTGCCGGTTTCTTCTTTGTAAAGAAGAAGAGCAGTGAACTGAGACCTTGTATTGATTATAGGGATCTCAATCGTTTCACGATTAAGAATGTCTACCCGATTCCATTGAGTTATTTGACTGCCTCAAGGGAGCAACGGTTTTCACGAAGCTTGATTTGATAGGGGCTTACAATCTCATGAGGATTAAGGAGAGCGATGAGTGGAAAACTGCATTTAATACCAGAACAGGCCATTGTGAGTACCTCGTAATGCATTTTGGCTTTTGTAATGCCCTGGCAGTTTTCCAGGAATTTATTAACGATGTCCTCCGAGATTTGTTGCGGTTATGTGTGGTGGTTTATCTCAATGATATCCTGATATTTTCCAAGTTCCTGGAGAGCCACCACACAGATGTCTGTCGTGTGCTTCAGAAACGAAGAGAGAACAATCTCTATTGTAAACTGGAGAAGTGCGAGTTCCATCGTGAACAGGTTAAATTCCTGGGCTTGTCATTTCCACTGCTGGTTTTTCGATGGACCCAGAGAAATTTTCGGCAGTCCTACAGTGACCTCGACCCATGGGTTTACGTCCTCTGCAGAGTTTCCTGGGTTTTGCCAACTATTATCAGAAGTTTATTCGTAACTTCTCGTCTCTGGTTAAGCCCTTGACTGATATGACCAGAAAGGACGGTAACCCACAGAGTTGGTCTCTGGCGTCCATTAAGGTCTTTGAGAGTCTAAAGGATGCCTTTGTTTCTGCTCCTGTGTTGGCACATCCTGATCCTACGTTACCTTTTATCTTTGAGGTTGATGCTTCTGAGACTGGTGTTGGCGCCCCTTAGTCTCAAAGTCCCACCTCTGAGAGTGCTATGCATCCTTGTGGCTACTTTTCCAAGAAATTGTCACGTGCGGAGTGCAATTACGAGATTGGTGACAGAGTGCTGTTGGTGATCATTTTAGCCCTGAAAGAATGGAGACATCTCCTCGAAGGTACCACTGTGCCGGTTCTCATTCTTACTGACCATAAGAATCTCACATTCTTGTCTGAGGCTAAACGCCTCTCTCCCAGAAGGGCGCGATTGGCTCTTTTCTTGTCAAGTTTCAATCACATTGTCTCATTCTTACCTGGTACTAAGAATGTAAGGGTTGACGCCTTGTCCCGACAGTTTTCCTCCACTTGCAAGTTGGAGTCGGTTCCGGTTCCTGTGATTCCTCCTGATTGTATTCTGGCTACGGTTCGCACCAGGCTTACTTCTCCTTTGGGTGACAAAATTCTTGCTGCTCAGGTCGATGCTCCTCCTGAGAAACCTTGTGACGGCTGCTTTGTCCCAGAGTGTCTCCGTACTGCCGTGCTCCAGACTTACCATTCTCCCAAGGCAGCTGGCCACCCTGGGAAGAATCAACTCATTTGGGCCATTTCCCAACAATTCTGGTGGCCTAGTCTACATGCTGATGTAACTGCCTTTGTAGCTGCCTGTTCCGTGTCTGCTCAGAGTAAGACTCCACGACACCTTCCAGTGGGCCTTCTACAACCCATACCCAATGGAGAGAGGCCCTGGACCCACTTGTCAATGGATATTATTGTGGAGCTGCCCAACTCTTAAGGCAACACTGTTATCCTTATGGTGGTTGACCGGTTCTCAAAGATGTGTCATTGTATTCCACTTAAGAAGTTGCCTACTTCTAAGGAACTGGCTTCCATTTTTGCTCGGGTGCTTACATGGGCTACCCAAGGTGATTGTCTCCGACAGGGGCAGTCAGTTTGTCTCCCGGTTCTGGCAAGCCTTTTGTGCACAGTTGGGAATTCAGCTTGCTTTCTCCTCTGCGTATCACCCACAGTCTAATGGGGCAGAAGAGCGAGCCAATCAGTCCTTGGAGCAATTCCTACATTGCTATATTTCTGACCATCATAACAACTGGTCAGACCTATTAACATGGGCAGAGTTTGCTCACAACAGTGCTTTGAATTCTGCCTCCTGATTGTCTCCGCCTATGGCAAATTATGGTTTCCAACCTTCCATGTTGCCTGACTCGTTTGTTCCGCGTTAGAGGAGCATCCATCTCTGTGGTCTTCGTTCCACTTGGGCACAAGTCCAGGAGGCTTTGCGTCATGCTAATGATAGGTACAGACTCCATGCTGACCGCAGACGCCTGCCTGCACCTTCCTACCAGGTTGGGAAAAGGGTCTGGCTGCCATCTCACAACCTCTGGCTTCATTTTCCCTCACTGAAGTTCGCACCTCAGTTTATTGGGCCTTTCCGTATTCTTCGCAGGATTAACCCAGTGGCTTACGCGTTGGACCTTCCTCCTAGTTTGCGCATCTCAAATGTGTTTCATGTCTCCTTATTGAAACCGTTGGTCTGCAACCGATTTACCACCTCGGTGCCACGTCCTCACCCTATACAGGTTGAGAACCATGAGGAGTATGAGGTACAATCCATTGCTGACTCCCGTAGGTTCCGTGGGTGCATACAGTACCTGGTGCATTGGAAGGGGTATGGTCCGGAGGAACACTCCTGGGTCTAATCCTCAGACGTACATGCCCCTGCCCTCCTCTGCGATTTCCATAGACATTTTACCCTCAAGCCCGGTGGTCCTCCGAGGGGGAGGGGTCGTTGAGGAGGGGGTACTGTCAGGGCTGGCTCAGCCCTTCCTTCTCTGAGCTGGCCACTCAGCTATCGGCTAATTGCCAGCTCTCATCCCTCTCCACAGTTACCCAGCTGTTCCTGATCCTGCTCGTCTGACCTGCCTACTTAAAGCTGTCCAGCTCACTTCATCTCTGGGCTTTTCTTTCTTGCCTTTTTTGTTCAATAGTGCAAACATAATTTTTTTCTTCAGTGAACTATTATGTTGTGGGTCTGCTACACACACACACACTTTTTTTTGTTGTTAATTATATGTAATGCATTACTGATAAAAATCTTCATCATTTTCAGCACCATGAAATTTGTGGAGTCACGGAAATGGCGTGATTGTGGCAAATTATAAAGCACTGTAGGAGTTATTTACTAAAGGAAATTCCATTTTGCACTCCAAGTGAACTGCAAAAGTGCACTTAAAACTGCACAAAAAATGGAATTGTAGTGCAAAGTGGATTTGCCTTTAGTAAATAACCCCCATTGTCACTGTAAACAACAACTTACTACGAAAATTGCTATTGAGCATTGAAAGAAGCCACACATTGTTGAATAGAAAACATTTTACTCAAAGCACATTCACATATGCGTTAGAAAGGGGTTTTTGAACAAATCCACACTTTGGTGTATAACATTTTTATTTCCACATTAGAAATACCAGTATCCTTTTTTTGGTTAAACAGGCATGTTTCAAACCATAACATACACAACTCAGGAACTTACAAAGTTCAACTTTGATAAAGTGAAGGCAATATCAGACATTTAGTATGTCCAAACTGTGTTGATATTGCCTTCATCAGATGAGGTAATGTCACCCCTGTAAAAGCCAAATTTTGAAGATGCACACAAATTGTGATTCAAACTGGGGATTTTCCTCCTGATCCCATGCCTAATGTCAACATGTGCTAGATCCCGTCATGGGGGATCAATGGACGTGTTTTTGGGGTGCAACCCCTTCCTCTCACCTACTTGAGTTGCGAGGAAGGGGTTGCACCCACAAAACGCGTACATAGATATGCCGTGATGGCAGATAGCACATGTTGATACACCGTGTTCATCTTCATAATTTGGCTTTTAAAAAACTTTAAAACTTATTTTTAAAAGAAAAAATACACAATAAAATTGTACAATTTTTGTGTGTTTTGTATTCTGCCTAAAATATTAGTGATGTTCTTCATTTTTTGTTGAACATCATTGATGTTTTCCTTTATATTTTCTAAATCACGTTTGCACCCCATTATCTCCCCGGTGAGCATCTGGGCACTTTCACTTGTGAAATGAGATTCTTCTTCCACAACATCCACATCACCTAAAATAAAAAAAACACACCATGTATTATAAATATGCAGGTATCCATCTACTACCTGAAGCTGTGGTCTCAGACACTCACCTGTTGTGGTGACAATTTCGCCCACTTCATAAACGTCTCCCTCCTCATCCTCTGCTTGTGGTTTTGGGATTTCCCCTTCTTTAGGAGGTGTGGGGTTCGTGGTGTCCTCAGATGTCCCGAGTCTTTTCTCCCGTATGTGAATAAAAAATAGGTATACTTAGCACACAGATATTATAGGGCAGAAATAGGAATATGAAACATTGCTTGGTGTCTGTTTTGGCAGAGTTCCAAGCTTAAGAATTTTTTTGTGCCTTTCTTTTTTTTTTTTTTTTTTTTTTTAATTTATCAATGGAAACAGGTTCACAGGAACTGATACAGCATTAATTACCATCATAGCGATTAACAGTGCAGCATGAACAATTACATAGTTAACAGAGATATACCTTGCTTTGTATACACTGTGGACTTCTTGAGCTGACATGTTACTCAAGGTTGGTACTTTTTCAAAGGTGTAAAGTATGTAATGTTTCCTAGAGCAAGGTGCAGTACAAGCGATGACTATGTTTCTCAATCTGCATCTCTATCGCAATATAGTTATCTAGTAAGAATAGTTATGTGAAGTCTGTAAAAAGCTCCCATGTACACCCTGCCTCCTTCCATTTTCCTGTTTTCTTGTGGTAAAGAAAAGGAAAGATAGCCCGTTTTTATATTACAGGCTAGAGATCAAGAGAGGGAGAGTAGAGGTGGGGATAAGGAGGGGGTGGGGGGGAGTATTCACGAACATGGACTCCTCATTGTGGCCTACCGAGAGCACTCATCCGGCAGTTAGTCGGTAATTTAATGTAAGAGGGTCCTGTAATTAATTCCAGTCCTGTTCAAGTATTCGGGTCTCCTCTCCTGAGGGATTGTCCCTCCACTGAGTATTGAAACATGTTCCATGACTGCCATGTTCTGGAGTATGTTTCGTTTCTGTCTTGGTTCGTAAGGATTAGATCTTCCAATTTGTTAATTTCGTCTATTTTCCTAAGCCACTCGGCAATGGAAGGTGGGTGGGGAGACTTCCAGTTAAGTGGGATACATGCTTTGGCCGCGTCAAGTAGGTGTCGTACAATTGACTTTTTATATATACCCGAGGGAGTATCAGTAGCATGTAGCAGGAAATATGCTGGATCGTCAGGGACAGTGCAGTCAGAGAATCTTTGTACTATCTTACGAACTGCCTCCCAAAAGCTTCTTATCTGGGGGCAGGACCAGAAAATATGTAATAACATGCCTGTGTCTTGTTGGCATCTCCAATATATTTCCGATGTACCTGGATAGATTTTGTGTAACACTGCTGGTGTTCTGTACCACCGTGTAAAGATCTTGTAGTTAGTTTCCTGGTACTTGGTACATATGGATGATTTGTGTATAAATTGGAGGATGTGTAGTCGTTTTTGTGTGGTAAAGTGGCAATTTAGGTCTTGCTCCCATTTGGCAAAGCTGGGGTGTTGGTAGTCTTCCGACAGTGTTATGAGCATGTTTTAAGTCAGGGATAACGTATGTGACAGTGCTCCATTTTCTGTACATATTTCTTAGAAGGTAGTGAGGGGTGGGTCATTTACTGTGGGGGGGGGGGGTCATACTGTTAAGAAAGTGTGATAGTTGGTGAGCTCTTAGAAAGTCAAGGCGGTATAGGCCGTTCGGGTCCGAGAGCTCGACAAGAGTTGCCCATCTACCTTCAGTACTGAAGTCGGAAGCCTGATATTTCCCTGCGTCTTTTAGCGTGCGGAATAAGGGGTCTTTTATTCCTGGTTCAAATTGGGGATTACCTATTATGGGCCTCAGTGGTGAATTCCTAGTGGAAAGATATGGTTGTGTTAGTAGTCGAGCACATACTTTTAAGGTGTTGCCAATCAGGGGTTGGCCTTGTATTTGTGAGGGGAGTGTTGCGTTGCACCATGAGGCCCTTTGAAGAGGTATCTCAGATTGTGCTTGTTCTAACTGTGGCCATATTTTAGTCTCTGTATGTCGGCACCAATCAATAAGTCTGCTTAAGTGTACCGCATGGTAGTATGTCTTGATCTCCGGCATGGCCAGTCCTCCATATTGTTTCGGGAGGGATAGTGTCTGTCTCGGGAGGCGTGGCTTTTTCCCTGCCCACAAGAAGGTTAAGAATAGGGAGTGTACTTGTTTAAAATAGGTTGCTGGTACATGTATTGGTAGGGCTTGCAGGAGGTACAAAAATTTGGGTAGGATCATCATTTTTAGTATATTGCAACGGCCAAACCAAGAATGCAGGCCACTCTTCCAACTGTGGAGTAATTTTTGTACGGTTTTCAGTAATGGCGGGAAGTTGAGTTTGAAGAGTTGGGAGAGTTTTGGGGGAATGTAGGTACCTAGGTATTTCAGTGCTATGTCCGTCCATTTGAAGTTGAAGCTGTTCTTAAAGTGTGTGAGCTGTGGTATTGGTATTCCTATGTCCATCGCCTCCGATTTATTGAAATTTATTTTCAGGTTAGAGAGCTGTCCATATATCTTAAACTCTTTCATTAAGTTTGGGAGTGATATGGATGGATTAGTGATGGAAAACCTCAAGTCATCCGCATATGCAGATACTTTGTGTTGGGTACCCTGAATTGTAATTCCTGTAATATCTTGGTTTAATCTCACGTGGCAGAGGAAAGGTTCCAATGACAGGGCAAATAGTAAGGGTGAAAGTGGGCATCCCTGCCTGGTACCGTTTAGTATTGGGAATGGGTCCGAGATAACACCATTAGCTCTGACTCTGGCTGAAGGGTTTGCGTATGCTGCAGATATCTAGTTAAACAGCTTTTCTTCCACTGCAGTATGTTTAAGTGTTTCAAATAGAAACCGCCACCTTACATGGTCAAACGCTTTTTCAGCATCTGTGCTAAGGAAGATACATGGCGTTTTGTCTCTATTTGCTATGTGGAGTAAGTTCAGTACCTTAATGGTGTTATCTCTGGCTTCTCTGGACGGCACAAAACCAACCTGATCTAGGTGTATGAGGTATGGTAGGTGTTGTTGTATTCTTAAAGCTATGATTTTGGTGAAGAGTTTTAGATCAGTATTTAGTAGGGATATCGGGCGGTACCTGCCACATTGTGTAGGGTCTTTACCCTCTTTCGGTATGACCGAGATCTGTGCCTGGAGAGTAGAGGGGTGTAGCCTTGAACAGGTCGTTAAATAATTTGATTAGATGTTGACCTAAAGTTGAAAAGAATGTCTTATAGTAGGTAATGGTCAAGCCGTCTGGTCCCGGTGCTTTCCCCTGCTTGGCTGAACTAAGAGCTAATTGTAGCTCGATTAATGTGATGGGTTCCTCTAGTAATTTCCTAGTCTCGGTCGACAGTGTTGGCATTAATGACGTGGCTATGTATTCGGGTGTGCTGTCCATTGTGGGCGGTGTGGTATGTAGATTGTATAAAAAATTGTAGTAGGTTCTAAATTCTTCGGTGATTTGCTTGGGTAGAGATGTTACCCGTCCCGAGGGAGTTGTGATCTGCGGTATGTAAGATGCTTGTTTTTGCTGCTGTAGGGACTGGGCCAGCATCCTCCCACACTTGTTGCCAGACTCATAGATTTTTTTCCTGCAAATCTGTAGAGCTGCTTTGGCTTTGAAGTATAGTAGGTCAGTGACCTGTTTGCGGGTGACATCAAGCTCGGTCCCTATGTCCCTTGTCGGGTTCAGTTTATGTGTCATTTCTAGTGTTTGTAGTTTTCGTATTAGTGTTGTTAGTTGTTCTGCTCTTTGACGTTTCAATCTGGAGCCATGCTTAATAAGCACGCCCCGAATCACGGCTTTATGTGCTTCCCACACTAGACCAGCGTCACTCCCAGGGGTATTATTAGAATTAAAGTAATGTCCAATCTCCTTTACCACATCTGCACATACCTCCGGGTCCTGCAGGAGGCTTTCATTCAATCGCCATGGCGGACGCTGTGTCATGTGTGTGCCATCAAAGGCATAGTGCAATATTATCGGGGCGTGATCTGACCATGTGATCGATTCTATTTTGGTGCTTACAACTGCCTGCAGGTTTCTATGTGGGATTAAAAAATAGTCGATGCGGGAGTACGTCTGGTGTGGCTGGGAAAAGAACATATAGTCCCTCTCTCCCGGGTGAAAGAGGCGCCATATGTCGATCAGCTGTGCTGAGTGTAAAGCCATGTTTATGCGTTTGCGTGAGGCTCTTGAGGTCGATGATGTACCAGAGGATGTGTCTTCAGTCGGGATTAAGGGAGTATTTAAGTCTCCTCCTATAATTAGTTGTCCTTCGGTAAACAGCATAAGTTGGTCTAGCCGTCTCGATATAAATGTGTCCTGATGGTCATTGGGGGCGTATAGGTTTGCAAGGGTCACCTTTCTGTCACCTATTTGGCCTTTTAGGTACAAGTATCGTCCTTCTGGGTCTGTTTTAGTGTTTAGCCATTTCCATGGTATCTTTGCTGATATTAGGATCGAGACCCCCCTGGATTTGGCCTGTATATTGGTAGAGTGATAAACCGTGGGGTAGTATTTGTTTTTAAGGATAGGTATAGTGTTGTCTCTGAAATGTGTTTTCTGCAACAGGATTACGTCTGCCTGCAATCGTCTCATGTCCTTCAGCAGCATCCGTCTCTTTTCTGGTGTATTTAGGCCCTTTGTGTTCAAGGAAATTATGGTTAGGGTGTCCATGTTCGCGAATAGAGGGGGATTGGGTTTTAGGGTAGGTGTAGAAGGTTAGTAGTAATCAGAAAAAAGATTATAAGGCAGAGTAGGATTAGAGAAATGGGAAGGGTAGTGTTGGAACAATCAGTCCCTAGGAAAGAGGAAAGATTAAGTTTTAGAATGATTAGGTTGCTGCCTCTAAAGTGTGCAGCGAGATAGTATGCTAAGAGAGCAAGAGAGAAACTTGCTAATACGCTGTCCAGGAATAATCCGGGTGTGCAGCGCTGTCCTAAGTGGGGGATTGGATAGACACAGCCAAGGATTGGGTTTCCCGGTGTCCCTCTCCCCCCCGGCATATATATAATTTATATATCAAATCGGTATATCATTTCAATCTGATGATAGGCGAGGTATACAGAAAATAATGAGTGTTTTAAAGAGAATACTGAGCAGTAATAAACTAAACATTACTAATCTTGTAATTGCAGTAAAATGAAAATAATCTGAACAAACAACATTCCCCATTCTAGCGGTTGATAGATGCTACGGTCCCGTCTGTATTCCCCCAGAATGAGGTCCCGGGTGCTTGTGGTAGATTATAGATCTGTGTTAAGACCAGTATAATTATTGATCATACTCTAGCCCGAAACGGGCGCAACTCGTTTTGGTCTGGATAAGGTCAAAAACAAAAACAGAAATAGAAATGAATGCAAAACCACAAGTGTCACCGAGGTCCTGTAATTTGGGACATTTTCACCCCCATCTCCTCCCCATCCCTCCCTCCCCTGTAATCCAGGATTTATTCCTCCATCTGGGGTTATGTCTCTTTTCTTCACTGAGCCATTCCCACTCTTACGGGTCTCTCCCATTGTCTCAGTAGGGGGAATTCTATATTTCCCTGTGCCTCTTATGTGGGTTCTCTTCACGCGATTGTCGCCAGTTTTCCCAATTTCAGGTATTATAGTTGCTTTCACTGCTGTGGCAAGCATTGTCCCTTCACTTCTGCGGCAAGAGTCCTGAAAGCGGTTAAGTTAATCATCGGGGATAGGGGTGTGTCGGTCTAAGTCTCAAGACTAACATTTGTGTCTCGGGGTCGTATTAGTATTACGGGTAGACCCCTATAGTTGTAGTGATATAGGAAATGGAGTGAGGCTACAGGGTGGTAATCCCTTCATTGTATATTGTAGTAATCCCCGTCCCAAATGGCGAGTTTGATAAGTTGGGGTTCCCAGCTGGAGGCTGATCATAATCAGTGTTCATGGGAGTCCCGGGGGGGGTGGGGGGGAGCCCATACAATGGGGATAGACAAGGGCACATTAGCCCTGCTCTAATCACGCAGTTCTCCCCCGGATGCGGATAGGCGTCTTCTCCTTTCCCATTGGCGAGGCGATAACGGTCCGTGGGCGATTGAAGGGCCTGATCTGCCTGTCGGGCGTGAAAGGAGCTGTAGCCAGTCCGGTATTGATATCGGTTCTGCCTCTAGGTAGTTGAAGAGTGCCGGGAGATCTGCTGTAGTCTGCAGTGTGTATGCGGAAGATTCTTTGCGGAATATCACAGAGAGTGGATAGCCCCAGCGATAGGTGAATCCTTTTTGCTTAGCAAGTTCAAGTAATGGTCTCAGCATGGCACGGCGTTTCAGGGTGGCTCTCGAGAGATCCGGGAGGATTCTGACCTGCGAACCGCCGTGATTAACATCGCCATGTTCCCGGGCGCAGCGTAGAATGCCTTCTGTAGAAAACGGTGCAGTCAGCATACTACATCTCGTGGGTTATTCGGATCCACCGGCTTCGGTCCTAAGGTTCTGTGAACCCTGTCGAGTTCTATATCAATGTCCGCGTCATCTAGGATGGTGTGGAAGATTGCTTTAACCGTCTCCGCTAGGTGGTCAGAGCCGGTGGATTCCGGGATTCCTCAAAGCCGCAGGTTGTTCCTGCAGTTTCGGTCTTTAATGTCCTCCATATGCAGCTGAAGGGATATGGCGGTGTCTCTGTGCAGTTCCCGTGATTGTTCCAGAGCCGTCACTCTATCTTCGAGTGAGGATACCGCTGTCTCCCCTGATGTAATTCTGTCCGAAAGACTGGAGACCTCTCCTCTCACCTCCTGTATGTCCCGGCGATGGGTCTCTTCCAGACGAAGGATCATCGCCTCGATATCCGTTTTAGTCGGAAGGGCTTGCAGAAGCCTGCGGGTGTCCTGGTCCATTGGCACTGGGTCGGGAGGGTGTGAGGAAGCCATCTCCTTTGTTGGGGGGGCTCCCAGTATTCCAGACATTAGATTAGGTGGATCAGAGAGGCTCTCTAAAAGGCAATGTGAGTTTCTGGTAGAGGCCTTCTGTGTGAACTCACGTGGAGGCCCGCGTGGCGCCGCGGCTCTGGCTCCTGGAGACTGTTCCTGCCTGAAATAGCGGCGTATTTCTCCGGTGTTTTGGTTAAAGGATGTCCCTTTGGTCACTGCTCTTGTCTTGTATTTTCTGGCAGCTTTCATACCGATTAAGGTGATGTAAATGCCGGGTATAGGAGAGCGAGGATGGGAGCCCAAGGAAGAAACTGCTTCACTCCGCCATGTCCAGCTTTTTGTTCCTTTCTAAAGCTGGAATACTTCCCTTTTTGTACAATTTTCACACATGGAGACACCCCTAGTATCCACTGGACACCTGTGTGGGACACCCTAAAAAGTTTGTTCTGCTGTCCCACACGAGTGCCCCTGCATCCAGATGTGTAAACAGCTGCTGAGTGTCCTCTCCTGACACTGAATCAAGTTTGCATATCATTCTAGTTACAAACCATCTAGACAGCAAAACTTCTTTTAATACAAATAGGCATGAACAAATGTAGTTAACCTGCGCCTGCCAAAAACATCTTATAAGTGGGCGAACGAACAATGTTTCCTACGACCGATTAACGAGCCCATGAACATCAAAGTTGCCATTTTAAACTGTACAACAGTAAAGAAAAGCACATGGAGCAGCATGCAAGTAATAATAGGAACTAGAGCTGCACGATTTTGGCTAAAATGAGAATCACGATTTTTTTTGCTTAGAAGATAGATCACGATTCTCTCACGATTCTCGAGGCGTAACATCATCTTTCACATTAAAACAAAAAAAATTGGGCTAACTTTACTGTTTTCGTTTTTTTTGTTTTTATTCATTGAAGTGTATTTTTTCCCTAAAAATTTCATTTGAAAGATCGCTGGGCAAATACAGTGTGACATAAAATATTGCAGCAATTGCCATTTTATTCCCTAGGGTCTCTGCTAAAATGCACATAATGTTTGGGGGTTCCAAGTAATTTTCTAGCAAAAAATATTGATTTTAACTTAAGAAGTGTCAGAAAAAGATTTAGACTTTAAGTGGTTAAACTTCCTGCATTTACACTTTGTTGAAAACTTGGCAGACTGCCTGGATTATTTATTTACACAGAAGTTCTATCCCTTTGATCTAAGAAGGAAGCTTAATTACAATGTTTCAAGTTAAAAAGACTTTGCTTTCTTTTGACAGCTGAGTGAGCAGATAAAGTCTCTCCACTTGTTTATATGTAAGAATCGGCAACCTCTGCAGGAGAGATCGTCAGGGGAGGTGAATCAAGATCACGATTTTTTAACGATTAATTGTGCAGCTCTAATAGGAACACACGACAACTACTTACTTTTTTGAAGAACTCTCTTGAGTCTTCTGTACTGATCCTTCTCCCTCAATTTGAGGTCTGACCATCGTTTCCTCAGTTGATCCTTGGATCGTCATACCCCAAAATTCCTGTGCAGACTTTTCACAACTTTAGTCATGATCTTGGCCTTTCTCACGTTTGGGTTTAGGTACGGTCCATACTTCCCATCGTAGTCAGCCCTCTTCAAGATGTCCACCATCTCCACCATCTCTTCAAAGGACATATTTGAGGCTTTAAATCTCCTCCGGGATCACGTTTGTGGCTCTGGGCTTTCGTCAGTGCTGCTCTCCTCTGCATGCACCTGCTGTGTCTCCGCCATGTTCTCTACCCACTGCACTGAAAGACAAGGGGTGGGGAATAGACTAGAAAGAACTTCAGGGGCGGACGGAGTTTCACGCATGCACAGCTTATATAAAGCGTAACAAGTGTGCATCGTACGTATGATCTGTGAGCAGAGGACAGAATAGCGGAAGCGACGATCGTTATAACGAAGGTACAATTTTAAGTTGGTGCATCGGTGGCCTATACTGCTTATAGATTGAGGCCTATATTGGGTCAAGATTATGAGAGTTTCGCCTGACATTAGGGTTTGTCTAGTGTTGTGTCTTGCAGAGAAAATGGATGGGTTCAAAGACCACAGTTTCCTCCCAATATTCATTGATAAATACAGGTAGCTGCTCTGTCTGTGGCAGGTCAAACACCCGCATTATAATAACAAAATAAAGAGGCAGGCAGCGATGGAGAAACTGCCGGAGTTGGTGAAGCCGCAGGTCCCCACGGCAGACATCACCTATTTAAAAAAAAAATTGGTGGCCTGAGGAGCACATATAATCGCGAGTGTACTAAGGTCCAGAAATCCATGAGATCAGGAGCAGTAGCAGATGACATTTATGTACCCAGACTGTGGTAGGTTATGTACCAGACTGAAGTCAGGCAATCCCTTTCAACCCTACCTTCCACGCTTCCTTCCACCCCAGCTGAGGCTTCCAACGTCCACCTTGGGCCTTCCAGCCAGGAAGAAGTGGAGGAGCCCAGCTTGAGCCAGGTATAGCATTGTTCAACATATTTCTCGTCGTAAAATAAATTATGTGAAATAGATGTTATTATTGATCACTAATTGCTGATTTAATAAAGTGTTTTATATATCAATAGACAGTAGTGGTCAAAATGTATGGGACAAGAATTAAAAATGCTGGGGTCAGAATGATAGTCTTTTCTATTTATTAAAATTCAATTTGCAACAGTCATGAGCTGAAAATTGTGTGTGATTGATGAACAATAAACTAAAACGATGTCCCTTTTCAGACACAGGAAAGCCTCAGCCAGGAGGAGGCTGTGGAAAATGGCAGCCAGGAGGAGGCTGGGGAATGTGGCAGCCAGGATGTGGTGGGGGAATGTGGCAGCCAGAAGGTGGCGGGGGTAAGTGGCAGCCAGGAGGTGGCCGTGCCCAGTAAGAGCCTCACAGAATCTCAGGTCCCTCCCCTCCTCCTTCCAAACACAAGGGTCAGGAAGGGAAGTAACATGGAGGAGGCAGCGCTCAGGCTGATTAGGGAGGCCCTCAAAGCCAACCCCACTCTCCAAGAGGCCTTTGCATGCATGACTGCATACAAAATGCAGCAAATGGAGGAGGACCAACGCCTCTTGTGTGAGGAACTTATGGTGATCACCCAAAATAAGGGGTTGATGGGCCAACTCACAACAAAAACCCACCTGTGTGAGTTCGACCATCCTCCTCCTCCACCTCCTGCCACACCTCCAACACCACAGCCACAGCCTGGAAGGAAGCGTGTAAGGAAGACAAAAAAGTGATGGCCTGGGTTCAGTCTGGTCTGGCAAAAGATGCAGGCTTGTTGTATGACCACAGCCTGGAGACATAGATGTCATCTGCTGCTGTCCCTGATCTCTTGGAGTCCTGGACTGGATTGTGCTCACTATTATATGGACTCCTCAGGCCACCAATTTTGGCTGGCAGATAGTTGATGTGTGCCCTGGGGTAAAAAGGCTTCGCCAATTTTGGCAGTTTCTCCAGCGTTGCCTTCCTCTTTATTTTTTTATGACCCAGAATAAATGGCTATTTTTTTTAAATACTTGCCTATGTGTTTTACTTCAAAAAGGACAGTTTGTGAGTAGGCAGGTACATTTCCAAAATAAAGGTCAAATTAACAAGGGACACCAACACCAAACAACCTCCTTGAGATTAAAAAATACAAGATAATAATGGTGTTTGTGCAGGGTGCACTTTTTTACAATTAAAGAGGACATCTTACGTCTAGCCTGGGAAAGGGGCACGATTGACTTTGACGGGGCTCCCATACGGATCTTCCCTGATATATCCAGGCAAACGCGTGTCATGCGAGGGCTGATGCGGCCCCTGCTGGAGGTGATACGGGAAGCTGATGCCACTTACCGCTGGGGCCATCCCTTTCACTTGATTGTTAAAAAGCAAGGATCTGAATTCTACCTCCGCACACCTGACCAGCTCCTTGACCTGTTTCACTTCATCGCCAGACCTGCGATCAATGTGCCCAACTGGTTCGATTATCTGCTCTCCCAGGAGACGCCGGGTCCAGCTGTACCCAGGCAACAACGGATCAGGTGCTCACGTTCCCGCCCGCCACACCGAGAAGCCTCCAGACTGCACCCGACATCCTCTGAGGACTAATCGCTTTCCAATCTACAGGATCTGGTAAGACTATGCAGCATTCTCTGTCTACAGCTTTCATCACCTCCCCTTTGTCTGGCGAACTACCCAGAAACATCTCCGTCAACTGCCAAGAACTTGACTATATTTAGGAGACATGTTTTTGTGGGCTCTCTCTCGCCTTTTCCGCTACTGACTGGCCAAATATGTCTCCCACAGAAGAAGACGTCTCCATCCTGAGTGATTTTTTGTTTTCCTTTTTGGGGTCCGCTGGGAGGGGAGGGGGTGTATTGTACACATTGTGTTGGCAAGACCACAACAGGAACCGACTTGTGTATCTCTGCGCATCACTCCCCTGGTCTGGCTTCTCTCCGAGATAAATGGTGGGGTGGTTGGCTGTGTGGGGGGGATCCAGTGCACTACCCTATGCTCCTTACTCTGGGGCTTATTTGACATTCCTCAACTGTCAATATTGGGATCATACCTAATTGCACTCAGGTAGGTCCCGTCTTCGGGGCTTTTTTGGGCTGTGACACCGGACCTAGCCCCCGTCAGTTGTCCCCTCATCCGCCAGTGGGCGTCATGTGTTGATCTGCATAAGTTCTGATATTATGGGGCTTAGCCCTAAGGGACACAAATACAGGCTGCCTTGTTTTATGTGGGTTTCTTTCTTTTTGTGTTGGTTTTTTTTTTTTTTTTTTTAAGGTTATGTATCATGTGTTGCGGCTTCTTTGTGCTTGCTCTTCCACCCGTCTCTGGAGAATATGTTTTTTTTTTTGTTTGTTTTTTTTTCAGGAGAGATGGTGTCCCAGTCTTGATGCACTGGGGGGTGGGATGCAGGGGGTTCCGTGCAGGCCCTACCCATTGGTATACATGGCTATTGTTTTTAGCGTCTTCCGAGGAGTGCATCAACGCTATGCGGCTATAGAAAACCGGTAGCTTCATGTGTCATATAAATGACAGTAACACGTTAGAATTTATCTGATTTTAAGCTGGTTGTAATGTTATATCTTTTTTATGGTTCTCATTCTCTGTATCTAGTGCATCTCCTAACAGAACAAATTTTTTGTCTAACTCTTGGTTATCCATATACCTGACGAACGGCGATCCTCGCTGCTCTGATCACCCCCATTTAGGGCAGTCTCCCGATTGGAATTCTTAGTGCTAATCGGGGGTCCATAGAGTAATTCTATTACAAGATTAATCTTCCCTTTTAACCTCCCCCCCCTCTCAACCACACTTTCTGCTTTCCCCTTCTACCCACTTTGTTTCTACCCCCCTCCCTCCTTCGGTGGTGTTGCCCTTCGGCTGGGTGGGGACGTGGGCTGAGGACGATTGCCCTCCTCATCTTATTAACAGTGTTGGCCGTGACAACAGACGACACAATGAGTCTCCTAAAGGTCACCTCCCTTAATGTATGTGGCCTTAATATCCCAGAAAGGCGTTCTCAACTTTTAGCTGATTTACGCAGAGGCAAAACTCAAGTTGCTTTTTTACAGGAAACGCACTTCCATGGTGATCGTATTCCTAAATTGACTAACGGGTCATTCCCGACGGCATACCACAGCATATCGCCCATCTCAAAATCTAAGGGGGTCAGCATCCTTGTAGCAAAATCGGTACCGTGGACGTTTGAGGCGCAGCGGGTAGACCCGCAGGGCCGTTATCTCCTGCTTAAGGGGAGGGTGTCTGACGTGCGGTCACCTTCGCTAATGTGTACTTTCCCAATGTGGATCATTCACAATTCTTGCGGGGGCTACTACCCCAGCTACTGGAGTTAATGGAGGGGATGCTCATCTTCGGGGGAGACCTAAATTTTACGATGGACCCTTCATTAGACGCCTCACGGGGCACCTCCCATCTTTCATATGCACGCCTTAAACGGATGAAAACAGACCTTCATACCCTGCGCCTGATAGATCCTTGGCGTTTGCTACTCCACTTCCATAGATGTCATCTCCTTCTCGGATCATGCACCAATACACTTAACACTTCAGTTGGGACCGATGACCAAACCCCCACCCTCGTGGAGACTAAATGAGGCTTGGCTGCAGTCAGAGGAGATTCGCGCGGAGGTACAGGCCAAGTTACAGGAATATTTTTCCTTAAACAAAGCCTCGGTCCCCAATCCCTTAGTGGTGTGGGAGGCACATAAGACTGTTGTAAGGGGCATCCTAATTAACATAGGGGCCCATCTTACACGGGAGAGAACTCGATGAATTGATGAACTCCTTCTTCAGATCTGGACCTTAGAGTGCTCCCACAAGGCTAGTCTAGCTCGCTCCACCTACCAGGAACTACTCAAAGATCGCGAAGAACTTCGCTCACTTCTATTCCACAAAACGAAACAAAAGCTGACATGGGCATGCCGTACGATGTACGAGTTCTCTAACAAACCTGGCTCCCTCTTAGCTAGAACTCTGCGAGGCCCACGTACCAAAACCTACATTTCCCACATTGTGGCATCATCCGGTCAGAAGGTGTCTACATCCTCCGATATGGCGGAGGAGTTTCGGTCATTTTATGATGGTCTTTACAATCTAGACAGGCCTCCACCCGAGGACCCCAACTCCGCCGGGGGATTCACCCCGTGCACATACTTAGCTTCCTCAGGCATGCCCTCCCTTCCGGCCGCTGCTCAGAAAGAATTGGAAGAGCCCATTGTATCGGAGGAGTTGGGCGTAGCAATGGCTAACTCGAAGCCAAGGAAAGCCCCAGGCCCTGACGGTCTCACACCAGCATATTACAAGACCTTTTTTGAGACGCTCTCCAAACCATTGGTATCTGCACTTAACTCGATCACAAAAGGCAATTCCTTTCCCATAGACACCCTTAGAGCCTACATATCTCTTATTCCAAAGGAGGGGAAGGATCTAATGCGTTGTGGGAGCTATCGGCCGATAGCTCTCCTGAACACTGATCTGAAACTGTTTGCAAGATATTGGCGAACAGGCTGCTTCCACATATACCGAACCTAATCCATAAAGATCAAGCAGGTTTTGTACCACAGCGAGAACCCCGTGACAACACCATTAGAGTGGTAAACCTTATCCATGCTGCTAGGACCTCACGGCGACCCCTTCTCCTGCTGTCAACAGACGCGGAGAAGGCTTTCGACTGGGTAGATTGGTCGTTTATACGGGCCACTTTGAGCATATTGGTCTCCGCTCATCGATGCTCAGCTGGATATTGTCCCTCTACTCCCATCCCACGGCCGCGGTGAAGGTCAATGAGACAAGGTCGAGCTACTTTAACATTCGAAATGGTACCAGACAGGGCTGTCCCTTGTCCCCGCTGATCTTCATACTCACCCTAGAACCCTTTTTATGTAGGATAAGGGCAAATCCGGGTGTTATCGGTTACCACAAATCCTCCGGGGCTCAAAAAGTTGCCGCCTTTGCGGATGATCTCATCTTCTTCCTGGCAGACCCCCTTGCTTCGCTCCCTATATTGCTCCACTCCCTTCAGGAATATGGGGCTCTCTCCCTCTTTCAAATCAATATGACCAAATCCTCCCTACTTAATATCACGGTGGGCTCGGACACAATACGTCAACTCCGCTCAGAATACCAATTTCACTGGGCAACTAACACTATCCACTATCTAGGAGTAGACATTACCCCTGACCCTGCCAATCTCTATCAAGCGAATTTTGCTCCATTACTTCATCGTCTCAAAACGAATTTACATCATTGGCACTCCCTTACTTTAACCTGGTTCGGACGATGTAATGCCATCAAGATGACCGCACTTCCGAGGGTGCTCTATTTGTTTCAAGCCCTTCCCATTCGCCTTCCACCTCCTTTCTTCAAGCGAATCGACTCAATATTCCGAGAATTTGTCTGGTCGCAGCGGAAGCCTTGCATCAAATTGCAAATACTCCATATGGCAAAGCACGGGGGGGGGGTTGGCCTCCCCGACATGAAAGCCTACTACAGGGCAACACACCTTACTAGGGTGATCGATTGGCATTGTCATGCGGAGGCAAAACAGTGGGTAGCAATGGAACTGGAGGACTCTGACGGCACAGCCAAGAGCTGGCCTTGGATCGCTACTCCCCTACCAAAAGCCCTTGCAGACCACCCCACATTGGGAGGCACAATTCAGGTCACCAGAGATACCTTCCGACAATCCTCGATATCTCCGTTACCCTCCCCCATGGTGCCAATTTTGGGTAATCCAGACTTTTTGCCCAGTTGTCAGGGTCCAATATATAGGTCCCTGTCGGCGGGCGGGGGGGGGGGGGGGGGTGGCCCCACCTCCACGACTTTCTCGGACCGAATGGCCAACTCACTTCAGCTGCTGGGTTGGAAGCCTCTAACCCACCATTGGATTTCTTGAGCGGACTCCAACTGCGTAACTACTTACGCCGATGTTCACGGACTCGGAGCATTTCGCGCCCGCTTACTGAGCTGGAACAAATATGTCACCGCAGAGAACCAACCCGACACTCCCTGTCCTTAATCTATTCCTCCCTGATCTCCCCGGTCGAGGGGTTTATCCCCCCCTTCCTCTCTAAATGGGAGGAAGACTTGGGAGTTCGCTTTGATGAGTCACAGAGGGAAAAGATTTTACATTTCGCTCAGAAATCTTCCTTGGCCACCAGAGTCCAAGAGACCTGTTATAAAATTGTGACTCTGCTGTGGGGTGGGAGAGGGAACAATGTTCCACATTTTCTGGGACTGCCCCAAAATTAAACCCTATTGGCTGGAGGTGGCACGTACGATCAGACACCTGACCGATGTTATTTTGGAGGGGGATCCGGGGGCATGCTTGTTGCACCTCTCTAGATGACCAATCAAGAAATATAAAGCCTCACTTACTATTCAGCTATTGAATGCAGCCAAGGCATGCATACCCTTGTCTTGGAGATCGGAGACCCCACCAACTAAATCTCAGTGGTATGCCAAGGTCAATGAATTGCGAGACATGGAAGATCTCACTGCCACTCTGTACGGCAGCGAGGAGGCCTTTCGGGAGACATGGCGTCCTTGGCAACACTTTATTTATTCCGAGGCATACCTCCGTGAGGTGGCACAGACTGAGTGACTCCTGTATTGGTGTCGCCGCCTGGTCGGGGGGCTCCGCCACCGTGCCTTCCCTCCTTTTACCCCCTCCATGCATCCTTCCTTTTAAACATTATTGTTCTATTCCCCTCTACCCTTCCCCCCCCCCCCTTCTCTCTCCAATTCTCCCTTCTGCTGGAATTCTTCCCTCCATCCCTTTCTTTGTCTCCTTCCATGATTCTCCAGTTCTGGGAAGGTTTAGTCAGATATGATGTATATCATGGTTTGCATTATATTTTGGCTGTATCCCACAACTGGACTCCGCTGGTCCCCTAGGGGGCATCACCCCTAACCGGTGGAGAAAATTTAATTCACTGTCTGGCTGTGATAGTTATACAGTCTAAATGAGTAAATAGAATCACTCTCAGGAAACTTCCCCGATTGGGCAAATGGACAGCTCTTTCACATGACCCATTTCTTATGTATGGTTTGCAGATTGTATGATCAAGTGAAATGTTGCTCTACACTACTGTTATGGCATCTAACCCTTTAAATGACTTGTTTCTATATTTGTTTTTACTATATTCATTTACGCTGTCTTGTGCTTTTTGTCCACTGAACTGTAACATCTTTTTTGGAAAATAAAGCAATTACAAAAAAAAAAGATAATAATGGTGTTATGGTAACTTGACACACAAAACGAAAAAAAATATTATGGAGATCACTAGAAAAAAAAAAGAGATCTTGATAAAAAAAAAAAAAAATATATATATATATATATATATATATATATATATATATATATATATATATATATATATATATATATATATATAAAAACAAAAATTAGAAACTTTAATATGGAGATCTGACAAAAAAAAAAAATAATATTATTCAGGCGATCACGAGAAATAATAAAGAAGTCAGTTTGTGAGAACTCTGTGTGAATATGAGCAGCAAAACAACTTCATTATTCTAGCATTATAGAAGAAGAAGAGAATGCTCTGCATTAAACTATTTCAAAAATTGCAGCGTGATGAATGTGCTATCTCCATTACGAACGCTAGTTTTACCAGACCGAGCGCTTCCGTCTCGTAATATATATTCTGAGCATGTGTGGCACTTTGTGCGTCGGAATTGTGTACACGCGATCGGAATTTACGAAAATGGATTTTGTTGTCGGAAAATTTGAGATCTCAAATTTTGTGCGATGGAAATTCAGATGGAAAATGTCCAATGGAGCCTACACATGGTCGGAATTTCTGACAAAAGGCCCCCATCGAACATTTTCCGTCGAATAATCCGACCGCGTGTACGGGGCATTAGAGTGCACTGTTGTAGAAACCATGGGGTCTGCTTCATTTGTAGAGATAATTTTCAACAGTAGAGATCACAAAACCAAAGAACGAAGGGTTCATGGTACAATACTTCTGGGATCCATGTCTGTACAGCCAGAGACAATGCCAGTCCTTTCTCTCTGTGGGAGTCACCCACCCATGGGCTTGTGACCTATTGACAATAGCTGGTTATGTTTGTAAGCGCATATATGTGTGCATTTGCAAACATGAGTAGTGTGTGGTAGTACATTGGTGTGCATCCCTGATGTTGTGCACGTTTACTGGCTTGGAGGGTATTTAACCACTTAAGCCCTGGACCATTTGGCTACCCAAAGACCAGAGCACTTTTTGCGATTCGGCACTGCGTCACTTTAACTGACAATTGCGCGGTCGTGCGACATGGCTCCCAAACAAAATTGATGTCCTTTTTTTCCCACAAATAGAGCTTTCTTTTGGTGGTATTTGATCACCTCTGCGTTTTTTATTTTTTGCGCTATAAACAAAACATAGTGACAATTTTGAAAAAAAAAGCATAATTTTTTACTTTTTGCTATAATAAATATCCCCAAAAAATATATAAAATTTTTTTTTCCCTCAGTTTAGGCCGATACGTATTCTTCTACATACTTTTGGTAAAAAACATTGCAATAAGCGTTTATTGATTGGTTTGCGCAAAAGTTATAGCGTCTACAAAATAGGGGATAGTTTTATGGCATTTTTATTAATAATTTTTTTTTTTTACTAGTAATGACGGCGATCAGCGATTGTTATTGTGACTGCGACATTATGGCGGACAGATCAGACACTTTTGGCACGATTTTGGGACTGTTCACATTTATACAGCGATCAGTGCAATTAAAAATGCATTGATTACTGTGTAAATGTGACTGGAAGTGAAGGGGTTAACCACTAGGTGGTGCTGTAGGGGTTAAGTGTGTCCTAGGGAGTAATTCTAACTGTGGGGGGGAGGGGCTATGTGTGACACGACACTTATCACCGCTCCCGATTACAGGGAACAGTGATCAGTGTCCTGTCACTAGACAGAATGGGGAAACGCTTGTTTACATCAGCATTTCCCTGTTCTTCCTCTCCGTGAGACGATCGTGGGTATCCCCGCGAACATCGAGTCCGCGGGACCTGCGATCACACTCACGGAGGTCGTGGAGGGCGCGCACGCAAACCGCTTCTTAAAGGGCAACGTACAGGTACGTTGATCTGTCTGTATGTGCCCTTCTGCCGACGTATAGCGGCATGAGCCGGTCGGCAAGCAGTTAAACATTTTCCTTTCTGATGGCTGTTGCTGTGTCTTATCGCAAGCTACCCCAAAGTGAAAGCAGTACAATTCTTATCTGTTAATTGCCTGCCTGTTGCCAACCCAGATTGACCTGACTATTCCCTTGCCTGCCACCTGTCTTGACCCCTGCCTGGGGCTAGCTACTCTCACCTGCTGCCTGCTTGACCCCTGCCTGAACTTGACTACTCTCTCACCTGCCACGTGCCTCAACCCCTGCCTTGTGCAGACTATTCCCTTGCCTGCTACCTGCTTCAACCCCTGTTTGGCCCTAACTACTCTATAGCCTGCCAACTGCCACAACCCCTGTCTAGGGTTGACTATTCTCTCAACTGCTACCTGCCTTGACCCCTGTCTGGCCCTGACCACTCTCTAGTCTGCTGCCTGCCACCTGCTTCAACCCCTGCTTGGGGCTGACTATTCTCCCTCCTGCCTTGAACCCTGTCTGGCCCTAACTGCTCTTTCGCCTGCCACCTGTCTTGACCCCTGTCTGGCCCTAACTACTTTCTCACCTGCCACCTGCCTTGATCCCTGTCTAGTCCTAACTACTCTCTCACCTGCTGCCTGCCACCTGCCTCAACCCCTGCTTGGGGCTGACCATTCTCTTGCCTCTCACCTGCATTGACCATTGTCTGGCCCTAACTACTCTCTCACCTGCCACCTGCCTTGACCCCTGTCTGGCCCTAATTACTCTATCGCCTGACACCTGCCTTAAACTCGTCTGGCCCTTACTACTCTCTTGCCTGCCAGCTGTTTCGACCCCCTGCCTGGACCTGACTACTCTCTTGCCTGCCAGACTATTCTCTTGTCTGCAGCCCTGTGAAAAGACTCCAAACAATAGCTTTTGCACTCCAGCCTTCTGCTTTGTGGGCCGATCCTAAGTCTTGGGACCTGGTGCAAGTTGGCAACAAAGAAAACTGGAAGTGCTAGGGATCCTGGCCCATCTCCATCATTGGGAGTCCTTGTGAAGACCAGCTGTCACTTAGACTCTGCATCTGAAGGTGAACTCCCAGGGGACACCATAACAATTCATAACCTCTTTGACTCCTTTCAACCTCCACTCCACATGTCCTACAATTCACTTCCTGAAGTCAGCCATAAAAGTACAGAATTGGAAAAAAAGAGAAACAACGTAAGGAAAAATTGTGAGGCTTTGTGCTGCCTCCTCTAAACCCTCTAATTCCATCGACCAATGCCACTATAGAAAATATAGCCCTGCTCCCGGTATTATTCCATTTTCAAGATTTAGTCTTTTATAATAAGAAAAATGAATATGACAGTTCAAGTGAAAATGCCACTTTAAGAATTTTCCTATTTATGCATCTGGACCACATTTCTAATTGTAGCACATTTTTCCTTTTGTCTTCTAAAGGGTTCTTGACAGCAAGGGGACATCTGGACTACATGTTTGTTATGGGGCGCAAATATAAACAGTACGTTGTTATAAGATGCAAGTCTGTTAGGTTCCATTACTTTGAAATTGTCATTAAAGCTTAACTCCAGGCAAACAGTTGAAATATAGACTGTATATAGGAGCTATTTTACCTGACAAAGCTTTTGTAAGTCTGTCCAGTCACTTTTGTATTTTGTGTATATCTACCATGCAGTACAGCCAGGAGGGTAAAAAAAAATTAATGTTGAGACTCATTTATTTTGGGAATAGCCCTTGCTGTCCCTCTAAAAAGCGATCTGTGGTGTGTAGATGACAAGTGACTGGGAGGTGACTATCTCCAACTGCCTGTTTTAACTCTGAAAAGCCTGCACCACTGAACGCAGTTGCAGCACGGACCGTTTCGCTGTAATGGGTCACCTTTGGCAGCAGTACTGCACCCCCTCCCAAAGATGCGTCAGGGAGAATAATTTTGGCTGCTGTGGTAAGTTAAGGAGGGCAGTAAAACCTTGGCCCAGCCCACCCCCCAAATATAGGTGTTCCTGTGGGGGAAGGAACAGCAAGCACTGAGCTCAAACTCTCCACCCTTTCATTCATAATAGTGAAACATCACTCTGCATGTAAACAAACACAACCCCTGCCAATGGATCTCACAGCCTCACAAAAAAAGAGGATCTACAGCACAACAAAAAATATTGTATACAGTGCCTTAAAAAAGTATTCATACCCCTTGACATTTTCCACATTTTGTCATGTTACAACCAAAAACGTAAATGTATTTTATTTGGATTTTATGTGATAGACCAACACAAAGTGGCACATAATTGTGCAGTGGAAGGAAAATGATAAATGTTTTTCCAAATTTTTTACAAATAAATATGTCAAAAGTGTGGCGTGCATTTGTATTCAGCCCCCTTTACTCTGATACCCCTAACTAAAATCTAGTGGAACCAATTGCCTTCAGAAGTCACCTAATTAATAAATAGAGTCCACCTGTGTGCAATTTAATCTCATTATAAATACAGCTGTTCTGTGAAGCCCTCAGAGGTTTGTTAGAGAACCTTAGTGAACAAACAGCATCATAAAGGTCAAGGAACACACCAGACAAGTCAGGGATAAAAATCAAAAAAATAATATAGCGCTATCAAAAATAATGCAATATGTGACTGATACCAAAAATAAATGTAACTGTGCAAGCTGCAATTTTCATGTGAGGTACACACACCATAAACAATGAATCAGTGAATCAGGGATAAAGTTGTGGAGAAGTAAACACTTCAATACCGGGCCAATTCTGACACTTTGCTCCTACATGTAAAAATCATAATTTTTTTGCTAGAAAATTACATAGAACCCCCAAACATTATATATGTTTTTTTAGCAAAGACCCTAGAGAATACAATGGCAGTTGTTGCAACTTTTTATCTCACACAGTATTTGCGCAGGAATTTTTCAAACGCGTTTTTTTGGGGAAAAAAACAGTTTTGTGTTTAAAAAAAAAACAAAACAGTAAAGTTAGCCCAATGTTTTTGCATTTTGTGAAAGACGAAGTTACGCCGAGTAAATAGATACCTAACATGTCACGCTTCAAAATTGCACATGCTCGTGGAATGGCGCCAATGTTCGGTACTTAAAAATCCCCATAGGTGACGCTTGAAATTTTTTTACTGGTTACATGTTTTGAGTTACAGAGGAGGTCTAGGGTGAAAATTATTGCTCTCGCTCTAACGTTCGCGGCGATACCTCACATGTATGGTTTGAACACCGTTTTCATATGTGGGTGGGACTTACGTATGCGTTCACTTCTGCGTGCGAGCACACGGGGACAGCGGCGCTTTAAAAAAAAAATTATTTTTTTTATTGTTAATTATATTTTATTTTTTTTATTTTGACACTTTTTTGAAAAAAAAAAAAATTGATCACTTTTATTCCTATTACAAGGAATGTAAACATCCCTTGTAATAGCAATATGACATGTCAGGTGCTCTTAATAGTGAGATATGGGGTCAATAAGACCCCATATCTCACCACCAGGCTGGGAAGCCTGAAATAAAAAAAATAAATAAAACGATCACCGCTTCCCAGCCGAAGCGGCGCCGTTTTTTTGAATGGAGAGGCCAGGCGTGACGTCATAACATCGCGCCCGGCCTCCGACGATCATAGAGACTCCGGGGACCATCTGGTCCGCCGGAAATCTCTATGATCTACATCCGGCACCGGAGGATCCACTCTCCGCCTCACCGATCGTAACGGTGAGTCGGAGCAAGCACCGGAGGGCGGCGGGAGGGAGGGGATGTCCCCTCTCGCCTCCCATAGGAACGATCAAGCGGCGGAACGGCCGCTATGATCATTCCTATGGTGTAGAGATTCGCCGGCTGAAACCGGCAATATCTGAATGATGTCTGTAACTACAGGCATCATTCAGATATACCTGCTCAAAGCTCAGGACGTCATATGAAGTCCGTGGGATTGAAGTGGTTAAAGTTGTGGAGGAGTTTAAAGCTGGGTTAGGTTATAAAAAAAAAAATATCCCAAGCTTTGAACATCTCACTGAGCTCTGTTAAATCCATCGTCCAAAAAATAGAAAGAGTATGGCACAACTGCAAACCTACCAAGACATGGCTGTCCACCTACACTGACAGGCCGGACAAGGAGAACATTATATATATATATATATATATATATATATATATATATATATATATATATATATATATATATATATATATATACATACACTGTAATATAGGTATATCATTAACTGATATAAAACGTCAGTTTAAAGAACACCTAAAACAATTATAATTTACTTTTCATTGGCACAGCAAAAGTTTTGATAGGGGATTGTTGGTGAAAGAGAATGATTAGCGGAACATTTGTTATTTTATAAATATGCTGCAAAATTTCAGAATAACACACTTGTTCACCAACGATGTAAGTACAAACTATATCTTTGTATGAAGTAAAGTTTGGATATTTTTGTAGAACAGATATTTCTACAGAAACATGAGAAACTATAAAAAAAGAGATTCCCCTGGCAGTGACGCACATGTAAATCAGCGGCGCTGAATCCACACGCATCCCATGAAAGTTAAGGTGACCATAATTGGTATTTTGGGTCCACCACAAAATGTCAGCACACATGTATGAAAGCCTCAGAGTAGTTGAAGGGAGAAACAGTCTGGCTTACTTAAACAAGGACTTGATTCTTTGGGGACGATGGACAAAAACTCAAACTAACAGAAACTTGTTTATGCATCTTATAGTATGATCCTGGGTCATTGTAATACTTGTGGACATCTCATAATTTCATTTAAAGTATAGGGGTCAGAGAGGTTACTCACCTTTTTTCCCTCGCATTGATGCTGTTCTCCAGTCCCCGGCCAAGGCAGTCTGGAAACACTGCTCTGTCTGTTTTATGGAACAGGTTCCCTTTGATGGGTCTATTTCTGCAGTTGATGACTATGATCCTGCGGGTGTCACCTCTAATATCTGTAATTTTGGAGCTGTTTAAATTTTTGCTCCCATTAACTCTTTAATTAAAGACTGGTTTTGTGTGTGCTTGGGTCACAGAGGGTGGTCGTTGCTCTCAAGACCAGAAAGATGTTTGGGCTAAGGGGAAGGCGGTTCTTTTTAGGTGTCTGAGGTTTTGGAGAGCTGTATGACCTGGTGAAAGGTGAATTTGAAAAGCCAGAATACTTCATGAACATACCTAATATTACATTTGAAGTGGATGTAAACCAAGGCTGCGCTCACACAGACGCAGATCAAGCACTTGTTTTTACCGCCCCTCTGCCTTCCAACCTAGCCCGTGAACCTAGCCGAATTCCTCCAAAATGAATCTAAAATGCTTCAGAAACGTGAACTAACGCTATAGGGGTTTTAGTCTCAACATCATGTGAACTTAACTTTAACATAAACACTTTTGTTTTACTTAAAGCTTTGGTAAACCGCTGCTCGTTTTTTTGTCTTTTGTACCTGCAAGGCAAAGGCATATTTGTGTGAAACTTACCTGAAAACGAAGCCTTCTTCCCTCTTCATCCGTCTCGCTTCCAGGTTTGCGGACTCCGGCTCTGTGACTGGCCAGAGATGCAGTGATGTCACTGGCTGCATTTACAGTAAATATCTCCTAAACGGCACAGTTTATACTATCTGTAGGTAAGCCTTATTATAGGCTTACCTATTGGTAAAATTTAAAGATGGAAGTTCACTTCCTCTTTAGGTACTTGTTTTCATCCAGCGTTGCATCTCAGTACTGATGATCTTCTGTGGCTTTGCCGCTACTTTATGTCTATATCATCAACTCCTGCAATAATTGCATGTATCTCAGTGCGGGTTTCCTGATGGTGACAACAGTGGACCATGCCTGCCTAATGTGTTCAGCCATTCGTAGATTCTATTGGAAGCCTGTGTGATAAGGTGACAACAAGGATGCACAACTAAAAGACAGTGCCTGACCAAGGACCTTCGAGACAGGATCAGCAGGTATTATTGTAATGAAATACGCAGATTTAAAAATACTGCTAATGACTTGAAATGACATTAACATGCTAAAGGTTATATGAGATTTTAGGGATTGGGTTTATATCTGCTTTTAAAAAAATGTCTCAACTTTTTGGTATCATTCTGTTAATGTATTTATTTGTATTTATTTCAAAATTTTCAATATTTGAAAATTGTGTAAGGAAGCAGAGAGGAATGTAGCTCTGTCAAAGGTATTCTGTATTATTCTATATTGAGACATGAAATATTGCCACTGAAATAGACATAGGGAACAGGGCCTACTTGTAAAAGATACCTAGTATTTATTCAAGCATTAATTTTGCCTTCTGAGCCTCCCCATGTTGTAAACCCTCTATAACATTAATACCCATGTATGAGAATCCCATGTTCTAGACTTCTATGAGGTTGCACAGAATCAATGGCAAGAGGCTGCAATCCCAAGAGACTAAGCCAACAGGTTATAGCAGAAGATCTAAATAGCTCTGTCATTAAGAAGTACAGAAAAGTTTTATTGTTGGAGCAAGAATTACAGAATATACTTATACTGTTATTGAACCTGGGGGCTACCCTAGGGAAGTGCAGTTTGGGGGTGCACTAGGACAGCACCCCCTGCTTGTCATACATCAGCACTATTTTGAATTCTTGCAAAGCCACACTTTGCATTTTCCGTGGCTCAGCAATGTCACCTGCATAGCAATAATGTACCCAACAGCGGTGTTCGGCCTCAGATACGGCATCAGCACAGAAAACTCTCCTAAACTTCTTCTTGGCCCTGATGTGTCATCTGCTATGGAGAAGCCTGTGAGTACTTCCCTCATTTTGCAGGTATATGTATATGAGTTCAGGCAAATGGAGTTAGGGGGAACATTTGAGGGGGTCTGCTGAGAAAGGGGGATTTTTTCTGGGAAAGGGAGGGAACTGTTGCTGATGGGGTAAATATTTGGTCATATATGGTATAGTTTGCTGTTTGTTGCTCACAATTGCTTGTATATTGTTATGAATGATGGCTTGTTGTCTTCATATTGTCATAAATATTAATTTGTTGCCTGTATATTGTCATGATTACCAGTTTGTTGCCTGCATAATCTCCCAATCACATACTGTCACAATTGGCTTTTTTCTCTCTGCGTATTGTAAATATTGCCCATTTGCTGCCTGCACATTGTAACAGTCGATTGTATGTTGCCTGTGTTTTATGTTGGGGGAAGGGGTAGGCTTATGCAATGCCATTTTGACCTACATATTGTAAAGTCACCACTGTTTAGAGGACCAGATTACTATAATTTAGTCCCCTGTAGATCTTTCACTATCAAAACATTCCACTGGTATCCTCATGCTTTGCCATGGTACACTACACGCACCACTTTTATACCCTTACATTTTATTTTGTTTAACACTCTGTTTATCCTATTTGTCACTCTTAAAACCTTGCGTTTTATTATCTTAACCATGATGATTATTATTATTATACAAGATTTATATAGCGCCAACAGTTTGCGCAGAGCTTTACAATATAAAGAGGGGACAGTACAAATACAATACAGTTCGATACAGAAGGAATAGGAGGGCCCTGCTCATGGAGCTTACAATATAAAGGAAGGGGAAGGTGGTACCAAAGGTAATAGCTGGGGGGGGGGGGGGAATCATCTGATTATATATTAAACATTCATATAAAGAAAATCTTCACTGCCTTTTCTTTTTTCTGACCACTGTTAGTATTAATTTAATATTATAACTATTACTGAAAATAATTTTGGTGTATACAGTAGAGGCGCATAAATGGGGGGGGGGGGGGTAAAAAAATAATCTGCTTTGGGTGTCAACTGTGCTAGGTATGCCACTGCAGCATGTTTACTGCCAGCACATATAGTATTCACTGCAGTCACCATCGCAATAAACTCACAGTGCATGCTGGATTCACTAGACAACCCAGCACAACTGGTAAGGGGGGGGGGGGTTGAAAAAAATGTGGGGGCGCGGTGGAGTAATCCCAATCTGTTTTAGAAAATTTACTGATGGAAGATGATCATTTAAAACTGATCTCTAGGTATTACTCCATTCCTGCTGACTTCCTCTTCTCTTAGGATGGAGAGGGTAGCTGCACAATGGAAGAACGATATACGATCCCTCACGGAGGAGTCCTGGTCTGAAGTCCTGGAGACCCTGCTGCCTTCGATGATCTCGACCAGAGACAAACTGATACAGTTTAACTATTTGCATTGAATATATTACACCCCGACCCGGTTACACAAAATGGGAAGACAGGACTCACTGGAATGCCCTCGATGCAGGAGTGCACCGGGAGACTATTTCCATATGGTGTGGCAGTGTCCCCTAGTGGAGAGATTTTGGAAGGCAATCCTAGAATTTCTTCAAGACAAATTGGCCCTCCCTAACATTTATTCCCCAGCCAGGTGCCTTTTGGGAGACCTGGAGGAGGAAGAAATATCGAACTCTCAGAAAACACTACTAAGAACGGCCTTTTTCTATGGCAAAAAAGCGCTGGCTCTTAGATGGAAGAACCCGACCCCCCTGTCTCACCAAAACTGTGTGGAACTCATTAAAAAGACATTGCCAATGTACAAGATTACATACACTACTAGAGGTTGCCCTAAGAAGTTTGGGAAAATATGGGCTGGATGGATGAAATGTGTCTGGAGAGATAGAGGGGTAATAGAAGACAATTGGGTGAAACATGGATAATAAAGTATGGAACAGTCTGGTATTGGGAACTTTGTTGAAATACTGAAGACTGATGGAGCACGACAGAAACACATTTTATTCACGGTTATACCTATTGTAATAGTTTTAACAAGTTTAAACAAATGGATGACATAATGCACATATCCTGATCATATGTTACAAGGTTATGTTAGATTACTGTCATTGTTGTAACTACTACGAGTGAGCATTAAGCATTGTAAATGTACATTATTTTTGCAACATGAATAAAATTTACCCTTTAAAAAAAAAAAAAGTGGGGGAGGAGGAGGGGGGAATGAAGTACAAATTAACCACTTAAGCCCCGGACCATTTGGCTGGCCAAAAACCAGAGCACTTTTTGTGATTCGGCACTGTGTCGCTTTAACTGACAATTGCACATGTGCGACATGGCTCCCAAACAAAATCGATGTCCCCACAAATAGAGCTTTCTTTTAGTGGTATTTGATCACCTCTGCGGTTTTTATTATTTGCGCTATAAACAAAAAAAGAGTGACAATTTTGTAAAAAATTCATTATTTTTTACTTTTTGCTATAATAAATATCCCCAAAAAATATATAAAAAAAACATTTTTTTCCCTCAGTTTAGGCCGATATGTATTCTTCTACATATTTTTGGTAAAAAAAAATCGCAATTATTGATTGGTTTGTGCAAAAGGTATAGCGTTTACAAAATAGGAGATAGTTTTATGGCATTTTTATTAATAATTTTTTTTTTTTACTAGTAATGGCGGCAATCAGCGATTTTATCGTGACTGCGACATTATGGCAGACACGGACAATTTTGACACATTTTTGGGACCATTGGCATTAATACATCGATCAGTGCGATTAAAAATGCATTGATTATTTTAAAAATGCCACTGGCAGTGAAGGGGTTAACACTAAAGGGCAGTGAAGGAGTTAATGTGTGTCCTAGTTTGTGTTCTAACTGAAGGGGGATGTGGACTGTGCAGGGAAACTAACAGATCACTGTCCATACTTTGTATGAATAGACGATCTGTCAGTTCTCCCCTCAGAGACCCAGAAACTGTGTGTTTACAAACACACAGTTCCGGGTTCTCCGTGTGCCCTGAGCGATCGCGGGAGCCCGGCGGTGATCGAGACCGCCGGACACTCACATCGGCTCGGAGGGCGAAGGGGGGGGGGTTGCGCGTGCGCCCCCCAGTGGCCACAGGACGAATCGATGTTACATAACGTTGTTTCGCCCAGCTGTGCCATTCTGCCACAGTACAACTGCGGCGGCTGGTCGGCATGTGGTTAATATAAAGATGCACAGATACAGTGACCAACACAAAGTGGCACATAATTGGGAAGAAAATGATAAATGGTTTTCAAAATGTTTTACAAATAAATATGTGAAAAGTGTGGCGTGCATTTGTATTCAGCCCCCTTAGTCAATACTTTGTAGAACCACCTTTCACTGCAGTTACAGCTACAAGTCTTTTTGGGGATGTCTCTACCAGCTGTGAACATCTAGAGAGTGACATTTTTGCCCTTTCTTCTTTGCAAAATAGTTCAAGCTCTGTCAAATTGGATGGAGAGCATGTGTGAACAGCAATATTCAAGTCTTGCCACGGATTCTCAATTGGATTTAGTTCTGGACTTTGACTGGGCCATTCTAACACATGAATATGCTTTGATCTAAACCATTCCATTGCAGCTCTGGATGTATGTTTAGGGTCATTGTCCTGCTGGAAGGTGAACCTCCACCCCAGTCTCAAGTCTTTTGCAGACTCTAACAGGTTTTCTTCTAAGATTGCCCTGTATTTGGCTCCATCCATTTTCTCATCAACTCTGATCAGCTTCCCTTTCCTTGCTAAAGAAAAGCATCGCCACAACATGATGCTGCCACCACCATGTTTCACGGTGGGGATAGTGTGTTCAGAATGATGTGCAGTGTTAGTTTTCCACCACACCTAGCAATTTGCTTTTAGGCCGAAAAGTTCAATTTTGGTCTCATCTGACCAAAGCACCTTCAGAGCACCTTCTTCCACACGTTTGCTGTGTCCCCGACATGGCTTCTCGCAAACTGCAAACTGGACTTCTTATGGCTTTCTTTTAACAATGGCTTTCTTCTTGCCACTCTTCCATAAAGGCCAGATCTGTAGAGTGCATGACTAATAGTTGTCCTGTGAAGAGATTCTCCCACCTGAGCTGTGCAGCGCCTCCAGAGTTACCATGGGGCCTCTTGGTTGCTTCTCTGATTAATGCTCTCCTTGCCCGGCCTATCAGTTTAGGTGGAAGGCCATGTCTTGGCAGGTTTGCAGGTGTGCCATACTCTTTCCATTTTTGGATGATGGATTGAACATTGCTCCTTGGGATGTTCAAAGCTTGGGATATTTTTTAATAAATTAACCCTGCTTTAAACTTCTCCACAACTTTATCTCTGACCTGTCTGGTGTGTTCCTTGGCCTTCATGATGCTGTTTGTTCACTAAGGTTCTCTAACAAACCTCTGAGGGCTTCACAGAACAGCTGTATTTATACTGAGATCAAATTACACACAGGTGGACTCTATTTACTAATGTAGCACTAACTCTCGGTGGAGCTGCTAGTTTAAAGCGGGCTGTTTACCTTCACTCTCAATACCTCTGTTTCACCGGCATCGGGTCTAGGGTCCCATTGAGTTTACCTCTGGACAATGTAGGCACCAAACACTTGAGTATATTTTTCAATGCTTTAATGAACAAGTAATAAAGGAAGTAGCAGGAAAGAGGCAGAAGGAAAGTTGCAGGAAAGCTCAAATACCTTTCCTTAGTATTCTTTAGAACATTCTTTGGAATTGAACACTTGTAATTGAATGCACTCCCCTTGTGGGATTCAATCTTTGCCCGCCTGGATAGGCCTCTCTCACTTGCCTAGCAGCCAGTACGCAGCACGAACAAAAGTCTCTGCCACAGACTTGCTTGAATTAAACCTGTACGATCCTCTGCCACAGGATGTATTGGTTTGCGATGAATGTCAGACACAGTACTTGAACCTTTAAGCCAACCCGGCAGTACTATGCACTAAGATTACTTCAGGATACGTCCTCCAACCGAGTCACCAGGCCCCTCTCCAGACCAGCACTCTGCATGATCCTTCCATGACGGGTCCTCCTCTGGGATCTCCTCGGTTGCCCAGCTTCTTTACTCAGGATAGACAGCTCAGGACCACTCCTCTGCTGCTGTGGTAGGCCCCAGACAAGCTTCTGGGCCCACCCACATGCCACAGCGACGTGGGCCTCCGGAACGGAGGACCATGAGGTGGTACTCTTAACGCATACCTGTCGGCCAGGAGGGCCAGCAGGTGGCTGAAAACAAACCCCTAAACATGGTTTCTGTGCCAGAAAGGCCATCTTAATTAAATGGAAACAGCCGGAGCCCCCGACGGTTGGACAGTGGAGAAAACTTATTGATAATACCCTTCCACTCTATAAACTTACATATATGAGTCGTAAATGCCCCCAAAAATTTGAAAAGATCTGGGGTGCTTGGGCTGACAGTTAAAGCCCTATTAAGGATGTGAGAGATCCCCCCCCTTCAGTGTCTTCCTCCACTCCTCTCACCCCCCCCCCCCCCCCCCCCCAGGGAACCCCCTCAGAAATACCATGATTGTTACTATGGTTGATATAGGATAGGAGTGTCTGTACCTATGATATACTATCCTTCGGGGAAAACAGATAAAATAGACAAGTATGACACATCTTGCACTAAGAATGTATAGCAGATTCTATGCATTAAGAAGTATGTGTAAAACGTGGTGGTTAATATGTCTTGCACAATACTGTAATATCTGTTGATATATCATCTGTTTAATTTTATTATTTCTATGTTCACTAATTGTATTGTATAATGCAAATCATCTCTACTGAAGATCAATAAAAACTTTTCTGTTAAAAAAAAAAAAAACATGGCGTCTGTCCCATAAATACCCTCTCCCAGAATGCAACTCGGGAAAGAGGAGCACTCATACGCTTCAACACGTTGCCTTTCCAACACCAGCCCATGGTGACAATGACACCCACAGGCACAGTGTGGAACTACAGGCAACTCAGCCAAGCTGGAACAGACACAAATCTAACTTCACCTAACAAGTAACCCACAAGATTTACCTATCAGCGGTAGATTAAAAATCTACCAGCGCTACATACTCCCCCCACTACAATAGACGTTGTCCTCAACGTCTGTCCAAAAAAAATTATAATAACTCCCAAGCCTGAGAGCAGGTATTTGAGCTTAAAACTTGGATTAAAGTAAAGAAGAGAAGAAGACAGGTGAGAGATAATACAATTTCAACATTTTTCTTTTAAACAATATGTTCACATCCGTAAACAAAACCACATTAATACTGTTGCAACCCCACTATCTATCTAGCTGAAAAGCCTAACAGCTTGATAGCAGGTCCACTTGCTCCTGGAAAAAAAAACAAAGTTAAACACACACACAAGATATATACAGTTTTAGGAGCAAAGTCTCATTCTTAAAAAATGAAACTCTCTTCCTATAATCTTTCCTATGTTCCCACTAAGGAACCAACTAGAATAACTTGAGGAGTCCATCCCTATATATATTTAGGTATGTCATACCTTTAAACGAAAGAAGTCCAGCTAGCGAAAAAACCGAGCCTTGGATTTGGAAACACAGAGCTGAACACCAAATCTTGACCTCGAAGATCTCTGAACACTGACACTATCTATCTACATACCCCACAGTTCTTTATCCATAATCACCAGTAGAACCGAGGATCTGGCAATGTCAGTGATTTTCCTTGTTTATCCATTGTAGTGATAAAGTACACCACATCATCTTTTCCTGGTCTGCAAATGACCCACTTTGTCAGCATAAATGTGCCGACCATAGTTCCAGTGTAGGAAACATCCACTGAAGCGTTCATCCGTAGCGACAGAACATCCAGTTTTCCGGAAAGGCTTAGGCACAGACAAATAGTCCCAAACAGCTTCACTGTACCACAGCTCCTGGTTGGCTTCAATCTCTTGCATAATGTCCTGGGTAACATATGGGAACTCCAAACCATATTCCCTGGCCACGCGCTTGTTAAGCATTCTCTGCAAGTTTGGGCAACGACCTATTTTTTCCCAAACCAGGGGGCACACAAGAGTTCAATGACTTGCTCACCATAGACCCGACGGGTGTCGGCAACAAAGTAGTAACTTTAGGCAATGTCTCCCCGACAGTACTGTGTGGCTCCACACAAGGTGATGTTCTCCCAGAATCCAGGGCTGTCCATTCTGAGAAAGTCAAGGCAGAAGCAACGTCTTCACCCAGAGCCCATAACAGTTCTTGTGACATTGTCTCAAATAAATCATCATCACCGGAGAGATCCGACATGGAATCTATCGCCGAATCTCTCAACTCTTTTGCCGGCGGCAAATATTTACACAAAGTCTCAGATACATTTCCCTGTAAACTCTCACCCGTTCCTGACGTGGACTTCTCCGGTTCGGGCAGTCTCTGGGGTAGGCCTCCACCACGGCCGCGGGAAGCCTTTACATATCCCACCTTCCTCTGGAGAGGTACAACAGGGATAGGCGTAGTGGACGCGGAAATCAAGGTAATGTCTGCTGATGAGTCGGTTACTGCAGTATCTCTCTCAGGAACACTTTCGGTGACAACAGGCGAAATCACGGCCTGACGTTCTTTTCCAGCAGTAGTAGCAGCTTCTACTGTGGCGATACCTGTAGCCCAGTCCATACGATAAGCACGGGGCGACATGGTAGGTTGCTCCACCACAAACAAATATTCTCTACATTGCGAGCAGCGAACAAATGGACCTAGATGTATGACCAGTCCTTCAATATCTCCAGCTGTATAAAGAACAAACCTCCCCTGCGGTTTCAGACGAATGACGGTAAGCAAGGTTCCGGTCAGCATAGCACCTGTAGCGGTGCTGGCAGTGAACATCTTAGGCCCCACAGTTGGTTGCATCACCGAAAAAGACATGGCCACACTCTGATCTTAGCACGATCACGAGGCCTCTCTTCTTCTCTGGCGCCAACACACACGCGTCCCACGCGGTATCAAGTAGGCTAGGCTCCTCCCACTTGTTCCTCTGATCACGTAGCTCCTGGGCTTTCACTGGCGTCCCCCGCCTATGCAGTCAGAAATAAAGTCCTGCAACTTTTAACCTCTTCTTCTCCTGAGAAATTGACAAAGTCCAGCTCTCACCATAAACTCCCGGTGAAACACTTTTCCAGGTTGCGAGAACTGATGGCCAACAAATCCCGGACGACGCCCCCACATGTAGCACTAACTCTCGGCAGCACTCTGCATGATCCTTCCACGACGGGTCCTCCTCTGGGATCTCCTCGGTTGTCCAGCTTCTTCACTCAGGATAGACAGCTCAGGACCATTCCTCTGCTGCTGTGGTAGGCCCCAGACAGGCTTCTTGGCCCACCCACACGCCACAACGACGTGGGCCTCCGAAACGGAGGACCATGAGGTGGTACTCTTAACGTTTACCTGTCGGCCAGGAGGGCCAGCAGGTGGCTGAAAACGAACCCCTAAACATGACGTCTGTCCCATAAATACCCTCTCCCAGAATGCAACTCGGAGGACCATCTCCACCGAGTTGTCTCCGGGACAGAGGAGCACTCATACGCTTCAACACGTTGCCTTTCCAAGACCAGCCCATGGTGACAACAACACCCACCGGCACAGTGTGGAACTACACGCAACTCAGCCAAGCTGGAACAGAGGCAAATCTAACTTCACCTAACAAGTAACCCACAATATTTACCTATCAGCGGTAGATTAAAAATCTACCAGCGCTACACTAATTAGGTGACTTCTGAAGGCAATTGGTTCCACTAGATTTTAGTTAGGGGTATCAGAGTAAAGGGGGCTGAATACAAATGCATGTCACAATTTTCAGATATTTATTTGTAAAAAAATTTGGAAAACCATTTATTTATTATTTTCCTTCCACTTCACAATTATGTGCCACTTTGTGTTGGTCTATCACAGGGATCTCCAAACAACGACCCTCCAGCTGTTGCGGAACTACACATATCATAAGGAATTGTAAAACTCTGACATTCACTGACATGACTAGGCATGATGGGAATTGTAGTTCCTGAACAACTGGAGGGCCATAGTTTGGAGACCCCTGGTCTATCACATAAAATCCCAATAACATATTTACGTTTTTGATTGCAACATGACAAAATGTGGAAAATGTCAAGGGGTAGGAATACTTTTTCAAGGCACTGTGTATGGATGTCACTTTAGAGGAGATTTCTCTGCCTGACAACAGTTATTTGGACAGGAAATCAAAGAAAATTTCCCTTGCAGGGACATGGATAACAATAAAGTCCTGACAGAGCTGCTAAACTATTATTACCATTTTTTATCTCATCAAAACCTAAACTGTGTTAGGGGGGTTGAGAGATGCCTAGTACATCATGGCAAAAAGTGGGCCTGACTTCTTACAGTTATATTTCCAGTACGAGGTAGGGCAATGTTATTTACAAATTAAATATATTTTTTTACAGGTCTGTGTACTTTTTAATGCAATGCTACAAAACCAAACTAACAAAATACCTAAAAGTGAAATAGTTTATATACAAACTATTAAAAAATCTGCAGAAAATAGCTAAGGGGAGAATGCAAGGGCTAATTAGAGGTAACTATGGGCTAATAAGTGGTATAAATAGAGGCAACCCTTCTATATATTTTTTTTTACATGTGCCATTTTGCTGGATCTCATATTATATGGGGATCAAAGAAAAAATTGTAAAGCTACCCAAAACCTCCAGGTGAATAGGACCAGAGTCAGGAATTATAGCAGAGAGAATTGTTGAATTATCCAAGACATATAGGAAATCAAGAGCTAACAAAGCCTTGTCACACTCCACCCACAAATAAAATATCAAGTTTGGGAAGCCTAAATTGTTAAAATGTAACCAGTTTTTAGGAGAAGATATGAGGATAGTGTTTTGCTTCATATAGTTCATGAAGCCTATGGAGTACACTGGATTCGGGTTTTCCTCATCATGTTTCCAGATTCAAAAGATTTAACCAACAATATCTAACACCTGCTTCGATAAGTGCTAGGATTAGGTAAATTTACTTTTGGCTCACTGTGTCCAGTGGAGCTGCTGTTTTGTTGCTAGGCAAATTCAGTTGTGCTCACTGTATTCAGTGGAGCTGGGCTGATTATTCTGGCCTGTTTGGCGTTTGGTTTGCTGCAGGTTTTATTGCTCATTCTGCTTTCTAGAGAACTGTGTATCTCTCTAGAACAGCCTTTTTCAACCCTGGGGTGCGTTCAGGTTTTTTCAGGGGTGCCTTGGCAAAATGCCTAAAAATGCCCAAAATATTTATACAAGCCAGCAGGTAAATCAATCCTGCCTTTTAGTTTCACAAAGCCAAAGGTTTTCTTTGTGCATCATTACAATCTTCCTGCCATTTGCATCCTAACAACCAATGACCTCATCAGTTGATAAGGAGGACATCAGGTGCCTGCACAGCATCCTTGTTTGCCCCTCCCCTGTCCCTCTTCATCAGCACTGGGGTCACATTAGCTGTGTGAGAGAGAGAGAAACTGAGGGAGAAGAGAAACATTGGAATACTAGTCAGTACCAGTGTGAAAAGATGTATTTGCTTTGGAAGACTAAACCACCTCTACTGTTGGATGGCCCATGTGTGTAAATGTTGCTGTGTTACGTAAAACTATTAGTTTAGTTTTAACATTTTATAATGGGGTGCCTGGAGATTGTGCATCATTTTAAGGGGTGCCTTGACTGAAAACATTTGAGAAACACTCCTCTAGAACACAGGTAGGGAGCAGTGGCGGTGTGTCCATTAAGGGCGCACGGGTGATGCCCCCTCTTTCCAGCCACCCCCTCTGTGTAGTATGGATCGATTCATGCAGTGCATGAATCTATCCATAGGCGCTGTAGCCACCCCTTATTCAGGCGTCCGGCCAATTTCGGATGCCAGGCGCCTGAATTACAGCGGCAGGGGGTATTTTAAAGCACCTGATTAGAGCCATAGGCTCTAATAGGCTTCAAAAAGGGGAACTGCGAGCACAAACCATTGCACTCGCAGTCCACCCAGGTGTGTTAGCCGAGCAAATTAATATTTGCTTTTCTAACACAGAACCGCCTCTCAGCCAATCAGGAGGCACGGATGTAATACCGGTCACCTGATTGGCTGAAGGCAGAGGCATTTGCTGGGCACAGTGGCTGCATATTATGGGCACAGAGGCTGCAATTGATGGGGCACAGTTGGCTGCATTTGATGGGCACAGAGGCTGCATATTATGGGCACAGTTGGCTGGGTACACAGGGTATACAGCTCAGCCTCACAGGACAGAGTATACAGCTCAGCCTCACAGGACAGAGTATACAGCTCAGCCTCACAGGACAGAGTATACAGTGCAGCCTCACAGGACAGAGTATACAGTGCAGCCTTACAGGACAGAGTGTACAGTGCAGCCTCACAGGACAGAGTATACAGCACAGCCTCACAGGACAGGGTATACCGCGCAGCCTCACAGGGCAGGGTATACAGCTCAGCCTCACAGGACAGAGTATACAGCTCAGCCTCAGAGGACAAGGTATACAGCACAGCCTCACAGGACAGGGTATACAGCTCATCCTCACAGGACAGGGTATACAGCGCAGCCTCACAGGACAGAGTATACAGCCCAGCCTCACAGGACAAGGGTATACAGCGCAGCCTCACAGGACAGGGTACACAGCTCAGCCTCACAGGACAGAGTATACAGCCCAGCCTCACAGGACAGGGTATACAGCACAGCCTCACAGGACAGAGTATAAAGCCCAGCCTCACAGGACAGGTTCTACAGCACAGCCTCACAGGACAGGGTATACAGCTCAGCCTCACAGGACAGGGTATACAGCGCAGCCTCACAGGACAGAGTATACAGCCCAGCCTCACAGGACAGGTTATACAGCGCAGCCTCAGAGGACAGGGTATACAGCTCAGCCTTACAGGACAGGGTATACAGCGCAGCCTCACAGGACATAGTATACAGCCCAGCCTCACAGGACAGGGTATACAGCGCAGCCTCACAGGACAGGGTACACAGCTCAGCCTCACAGGACAGAGTTTACAGCCCAGCCTCACAGGACAGGGTATACAGCACAGCCTCACCGGACAGGTTATACAGCGCAGACTCACAGGACAGGGTATACAGTTCAGCCTCACAGGACAGGGTATACAGCGCAGCCTCACAGGACAGAGTATACAGCTCAGCCTCACAGGACAGGGTATACAGCACAGCCTCACAGGACAGAGTATACAGCTCAGCCTCACAAATCATGGTAAGCTGGAGAGAGAGACTCCAATTCCTTAGCTTACAGCACCAGGAGACATCCAGTAAAGCGACCACTAAAGCCTGTCAGCCTTTCCCTTACTCTCAGTTGAGTGTGAGCCTGTGAGGGTAGAGAAGGGCTGTTGGTACAGGGGGCAGGGTTATTACAGAGGATATTGCAGGTCTATCAGTGTATGTTGCTCAGCTGCTTCCTCCAGCTGCTTGCTTTGCTCAGACTGTCTCCCCCCCCCTATAGCTACCTTACGTTCTCTCATTACTCAAGCACAGACTGCCATCCTCTGTCTCTCTATTGCTGGCTCTCCTACTCACAGCTCTCAAACTCTTTAATAGTCACTGTTAGCAGGGCGCCGGTGGAAGCTGGAGGAGGTGGAGCAGCTCAATAGAAAGAAAGTGGAGCAAACAGAGGTTTCTGAACCAGCCGTGATGCACCCCCAATGCACAGGTTACTTACAGACTCCCTTGCAAGCAGACATTCAGAGCAGCTCAGAGGGGAGAGAGAGACACGCACTCAGCGATCAATGCCACTACATTTCTTAAGCAACAGAAGGTGAGAGAGAGAGAGAAGATCCAATCTGCAGTGAAAAGGGTTGATGGCGATACACATTACTGTCACCTCCGATCCCCGCACTCACCTCAGCTACACTACACTCAGGCTCCACACTGCCAGCTCAACGCCCATCTGCTGCATCAGTGATCCGCTCCCCGCCTCACATCCTGGTCCCAGGTCCTTATCACACTCAGTCACTCTCTGCAACACAGAGAGCCAGCAGGGAAACTGGAAGTGAAGCTGCAGTGCCGAAAAAGCACTGGCCAGTCGTTGTCCGAACCCGGCCAATAAAAGAAAAGCACAGGAGCCAGAGGCAAATCAGTGTAGAGTGGGAGTGTTTGGGGGCGCATCGTTTGCGCCCCAAACACACCCTAAACACAGGCAAATCAGCTTCCCAGCTTACAATCAGCTGATTGCAAGCTGGGAAGCTTCCCATAGACCGCTGTGTGTCCGACGCCTGGACACTCTTATGCCCCGTACACACGGTCGGATTTTCCGACGGAAAATGTGTGATAGGACCTTGTTGTCGGAAATTCCGACCGTGTGTAGGCTCCATCATACATTTTCCATCGGATTTTCCGACACACAAAGTTTGAGAGCAGGATATAAAATTTTCCGACAACAAAATCCGTTGTCGGAAATTCCGATGGACAAAGTGCCACGCATGCTCAGAATAAATAAAGAGATGAAAGCTATTGGCCACTGCCCCATTTATAGTCCCGACGTACGTGTTTTACGCCACCGCGTTTAGAACGATCGGATTTTCCGACAACTTTGTGTGACCGTGTGTATGCAAGACAAGTTTGAGCCAACATCCGTCGGAAAAAATCCTAGGATTTTGTTGTCAGATTGTCAGATCAATGTCCGACCGTGTGTACGGGGCATTAAAGTGACCTTTTTTTTAAATTTTTTTTTATTTGTGATACGCTTGGAGGGGTGGGCCACCACTAGGCGCTATATAAATCCTGTATAACAGGGATATGCAATTAGCGGACCTGCAGCTGTTGCAAAACTACAAGTCCCATCATGCCTCTGCCTTTGGGTGTCATGCTTGTGGCTGTCAGAATCTTGCTATGCCTCATGGGACTTGTAGTTCTGCAACAGCTGGAGGTCCACTAATTGCAAATCCCTGCTGTATAATAATAATAATAATGCACAGACTTTGCTTGTAGTTCTACAGAAGAAAGTTACAGTCCTCACTTTGTACATAGTTCTTTCTGCAGTTTTCCATTCAATTCCTCAACCCTATCCAAAGGAGATACAGGGGTGTAGACGTGACGGCAGTTGCTGCTACTGTCGATTCACGTGTGCACCCCCAAGATTGGAAGTTGGGACTATCGCGGTACTCGATAATAATATACAGTTACAAGTATCTAAAAAAATTTGTAAATTTTTAATAATTGAAATACAAAAATACAGACATAATATATACATACAATCATAAAATCAAGAATATATACCACACTGAATACAGCGAGTGGGGCCCGCAAATTTTTGTACGGGGGGTGTATACAAGACTTTTGTCTCGACCGGTTTCGCGGTCAGAACCGATTCTTCAGGAGGAACAAGTCTATAAGGTAATTAGGACAACTTTAATACATGAACACATTAAACATATGCAGCAAATATAAGTAGTCACAGAGGTAATCACAAACCATAATACAGAAGAGGTAAAATTGAGGACAAGCTCACCCACTCAGGCAGGAACACTGGGACAGCAGGACCCAACACAATTCCCCCCACAGCGGACACGGGGGATTGTGAACAGACTCTGGTTTGGTAAGGAATAAATAAGAAGAATATGAGGATTGAAGTGATGACGATGTCATGAGGGGAGGTATAGTGCAGGGGAGTGCACACCCAATGGAGGGAAGGTAGACCCGGGGTAGTGAAAGTGGGGGGAGGGGGGGGAAGAAGGGGAGGGGAAAAGAAACGGGGGGGGGAAAAAGGGCGAAAGGAACAGGGAGGGGGGAGGGGAAGGGAGTAATGGGAACCAGGAGGAAAGGGGGGGGACAGGGAGGGGGAGGGGAAGGGGGGGAGAGGAAGGGGAAGAGGGAGGGGAGGGGGAAGAGAGGAACGGGGGAGGGGGAAAGGGGGAGGGAGGACCAATGGGGGGGGAAGCAGGGGGGGGAAAGGGGGGGGGGGGGAAGGGAGGGGAGCCGGGGGGAGGGAGGGGGGAAAAGGGGGGAGAAGGGGGGAAAAAGAAGGGGGAAGGGAAGACCAGGGAAGAGGAATGTGCTGTGAGGGGAGGGGGGGGAAGGGGGGAAGGGATAGGGGAGAGGTGAGGGGTAAAGAAGAAGGGGGGGGGTAGGGGGGAAAAGAGGAATTGCAGAGGAACACCAAGTAACTGTATATTATTATCGAGTACCGTGATAGTCCCAACTTCCAATCTTGGGGGTGCACACGTGAATCGACAGTAGCAGCAACTGCCGTCACGTCTACACCCCTGTATCTCCTTTATTATTTATTATACAATTTTGGGATGATGGTACCTGCACTAGTTTTCTATTAATCTGTAATTGAGGCCTTACTCTTCCTCTTTGTAGTCAACCCTATCCAAGTTACTCCAAAAATAAAAACACCCCTAGACTGCTTATTGAGCTGAAGAGTGACTGTGATTGTGTTTCTGGCTGCAGGGCAATTACTAGGAAAAAGAACCCGGGCCATTTCCTGCGGCTCCTACAGGGGTAGTGCTACAAATGTAAAGACATAATAAAGTGGAAGATCTAATGTCTGTGATCCCTGCACACGTAGGTAAACTGTCCTTTTTTTTCCCCCTTTGTCTTCCGGGCTACTCATGTACCAGCTGTTATATGCAAAATGGCTGGTAGGAGCTTTCCTTAGTATTATCATATTAGGATTGTGAATTCTGCAGGTGTGCTCAGTGAACAGTGACCATATTGTGCCTGCAGCCTCTTATCCAGGCCTCGGCTGTGGATGACAGAAATTCACAGTGTGCTAAGAGTGACATAACACAGCGGCAGCCTGGAGCTGGGACAAGCAGCCTTACAACATCCAGAAGGTGCTCCAACACGCCTGTGTAATGGTAGGTCTGCTCCCTAATTGGTATCTTTGTGAGGAGTGATCTACAGCTAATGACACTGGACTTTGATGTCCGTGAATCCACCATGTCTTCCTCTAAAAAATTTTAGTCGTATATTTGTTTCCAGGAAAACAACAATTACTTAAAGTATATGATAACATGATGTGCTAAGTACTAGGGCAAATAGCACTGATTGATGGGGGTCTTGGAATATTTTGTTAAATTATTTTTTTATAAATCAGTCTGAGCTAAGGTCACTATATTTTAAAGCTTTATTAAAGGGGGTTTCCATCTTCTTGCTACCAGGTGGAAGTTTCCTGTGTGCACTGATGACCAAAGGAATTTGTACAGCTATATATGCTTTGATCAGCCAACCGCCACATAACTGCAAGTAGCTTCAAAGCTGCTACAACAATTGGAGCTTCACAGACTTAATGTGGCACCAGTCTGGTGTTAAAACATGAAGATCTAAATCATCCGAAATGGGGCCTATTGAAGAAGAGGAAAGGAAGGAGGCACTAGAAGCTCACAGGGTCCATCTTAATTAAAATGTTTAATACATTCACACATCTATATTTTCTCCATAGAGCCTATTTGACTCTACTTCAGCTAGCAAAATTTTCACCTTCCACTATGGCCACCTGCCCAAAATGTCAGGCCCTTTATGACATATGCTATAGGATTGCCGGGTAATCCTCAGTTACTGGAAGCAGATTTACTAATACCTCCATAATCAAATGAGCTGCCCAGTGCCCAAATGATGCCTTCTGGGTGTATTGGGAGACCTAGCTCCAACTAGACATGATTCTTAGTTCCTTCAGGAAACATAATTTGTAGCCAGTAAACTATTATAGATGTCTGCCTTACCTCTGACTAGAATGCAATGGATCTCTGAGATTAATGCTACTCTCCCACACAAATAATATCCACCAAAGATGTCCACGAAAACACTATAAAATCTAGAAAAGATGGAGCTATACTTGCAATGCATTTCCCCGTGAGTACAGTAAGCTACAAACTTACACGTCTACATTTTCCATGATAGGGCGTTGGAGCTTTAATTAAACAAACAACACTTGCCTGCCTGAACATCATTTCATATGCTGCACAGATTGTTTTTTAATTTTAATTTTTTTATGTACTGCTGGTATTGATTGTTAAGCAAACAGAGAAGCTGTCCTTACTTAACTGAGGATATAATTCTGTTGTCATACGTAAACCATATCTGATATTTAAGACTGCGATGTCGATTGTATCTTAGCTCCCTTTTGTTTAATTTCTTTCTAATGTATGTTTATTCTGTTCTGGGAAGTGGTTGCCACCATCGCTATTTCTGTACTTGAAATGGGAAAAAGACCCTCTTATGGGATTTTGATGGCAACCAAAAAAGAAAATGCATAACTATTTATGTATAAAAGCACTTTTTAACACAAAACTCTAAAAAGACATAGCCTTATTAAAGACACACATGGCCATATTTGGGCCAAGATCCATTGTACACATCAATATGCAGTTGATTCTTTGGCAATGTTACATATCTCTTTGGAGGGTTTGATATTCAGCAGATAGTTTGCTTGAGAATCATGTATCCAACGCGTTTGTAGATTTATTAATTCATCTCTTCCTCAGGGATGATTAGATGCCTTTCAGTTTATCATAAAAATATTACCACTTCTCATGATGATTGCCCATATCAACCTTCACTTGCTTGTGAGCAGGAGTGAGTTCATGTAAGGATCATATAGATTGCCATACCATGGAAAGGGGAATTGTAAAAATTACACAAGGCACATTTTTCACTCCTGTTCACCCAAACCAAGCTGTGCAGGTCTGCTCCTTAGCACGTCTGATTTTACAAGTCCCTTTTCCATGGTATGGGAATCTTTATGATCCTTGCATGAACTCACCCCTTCTCACAAGCAAGTGGAGGTTGATATGGGCAGTCATCATGAGAAGAGGTAATATTTCTGATAAATTGAAAGGCATCTAATCATCCCTGAGGAAGAGATTAATTAATAACCCTAGAAACGTGTTGGATACATGATGCTCAAGCAAACTATCTGCTGAATATCAAACCCTCCAAAGAGATACAGTATGTAACATTGCCAAAGTATCAACTGCATATTGATGTCTACAATGGATCTTGGCCCAAATATGGCCATGTGTGTTTTTAACAAGGCTATGCCTTTTTAGAGTTTTGTAATAAAAAGTGTTTTTAAATATAAATGGTTATGCATTTTCTTTTTTGGTTGCTTTCAAAATCTCATAAGAGGGTCTTTTTCACATTTGTTTAATTTTTTTGATGACCATATACTAACTTACTGATGTGACAATGTACTCAGCATGGCTCTATTTATTAAATGTCTCTTTTTTAATTAAAAAAATACACGAAAATCTAGGGAAGAGTTCATTGTTGCCATATAACTTGCATTGCATTAATTTGAATGGGTTTGTTCGTTGGTGGCACTATCATTTTTTTAATTGCATGTCAACCTCTTATGACCGATGTGTAAGGTTGAGGGGGCAGTTGAGGGGGGAACATTAAACCTGCTGTTCAACTGCCTATTTTTACTGCCTCCCAGCACACATGTGTGAAGAAGCCCTTACAGTATTGAAATCAATGGAGTGGGCAGCAGGCAAATCACGAAGGGTTTTAAATGTATTTAAAGGGTAACTCCACTTTCATGGGGAAAACAATAGCAAATAAAAAGAAAATATATAATAATATAGCGGACAATCAGACGCTAACTGAAACATTTGACACTTTCGCTTTGAATAATCACAGCGGGAGCGAGCCGGCGGCAGCACTCATTCATGCCTACTACCTGGAAGTGTACAAACACATATAAATACATGATCCTGCATACAGCGGCCTCCCTGTAGCAGTAAAACTGGTGGTTAAGAAACCTCTCCCATCAGACTACCCTACCACATGGACACACAGGGATTTCTTTAGAATGACAAAAGGTAGGAATCTGCAACAAAGTTTGTTAAAATCCTTGCATTGTACATAGATTACCCAGAGGGGAATGATTTTTTTCTCAACAAAAGTGGAGTTACTCTTTAAATTGGTTGTAAACCCTTACATATACCCATTGAAGTGACCGGCCTCAGGTGATACACAGAGATGAAACAAATCCTCATACATAAGTTGTACCAGTTTATCTGCGAGCCCTCTCTTTTTTTTTTTACATCTGTTCAAAATTTATGAAGCTTGTCTGAGCTGTCAGAAAAAAGGGGGTAGAGAGCTGAAATTACAGACTGCAGAGCTCAGTGAGGAGAGCTTTGAAAGCTGATTGGAAGGAAGGGACACACCCCCTTCACACAGCACACAGGAACAGTGCTGAGGCTGTCAATCAGCTAGAGCTCCCTACCCTGTCACCATTTTTTTCTTGGTGTCAGGAAAACTTGTCAGAAGTGACTCATACAGATAGTAGAGGAACAAAGCAACAGACAGAAATTACAATTAGTGCTCTTAATAGGAGACAAGTACACACTATAGAGGGATATACTTTGTTCATATTTCATGCCCGAGGTTTACAACCACTTTCTGTGACCTTTAGACCTATGTGTTTCTCATGCATGCAGTGTTTTTAGATATTATGCATGGATTTGATGTGCATTATCATTTATGCCTCTGGAAGGTGTAATTTGTACACAGGGGGTACATTTGCAACTGGGGCTCTTTCTCAAAGTGGGGATTTTTCTATAAGTGGGAGCACTTTTGACTCTGCACTTCAGCGAATGCACAAAGCAAATGAACACAAGAAAATACTTTGAAAAACACCACACAGACATCAGGTGACCTTGTTTACCCCTTCAGCTCTTTCTCCTTGTAACATGCACTCTCTATCACTCCTTTTGACAGCTCTGTCCTCTGTCCTTAAACAATCTCTCCTTCTCCCCTCTTCTCTCCCCCCCCCCCCACAGCATATATATATATATATATATATATATATATATATATATATATATATATATATATCTCACCCTCACTTCTGTCCTCTCTTTATTACCTAACCCACCAACTCCTGCTAATTCTAAATCCACACACACACAAAATCTCCAGGACCCTGAGCCACCTCCCTTCATATAAATATCACTCCCATATTACCTTCCTCACCCTCCTGCTTCTCCTAACCTCTGGACATATATCCCTAAACCCGGAGCTTCCATCATTTAACTGAACCCCATGCACCGCCACCCATCACCCTGCACCCTCTTGAAGCAGCTGCAATCAACACAATTTAGTTCCCATTTCTTTTCTTCTCAAGACCAGACTCCCTTTCTCTTGGGCCCTTTGGAATTCCCGCTCTGTCTGGAACAAGCTCACCTCTCTCCCTGACCTCTTTATTGCTAACTCATTTAATCTACTCGCCATTACCGAAACCTGGCTTCATGAATCCGACACTGCGTCTTCTGCTGTCCTATCCCATGGTGGTCTTCTCTGGACCTCACTCCCCCAGATTCAGTGGACATATAGGGAGAAGGTGTCGGAATCCTTCTAGCCCCACATAGCACCTTTCATTCAGGTACTTCAACCACCTCCCTCTCTGTCACTCTCCTCTTTCGAAGCACACTGCATTTGTCTCTTCACTCCAGTTTCTCTAAGGATAGCTGTGATCTACAGGCCCTCTGGACCAGTATCCACTTTTCTTGATGACTTCTCTGCCTGGCTACCCTACTTTCTTTCTTCTGAAATCCCCACAATCATTCTGGGTGACTTCAACACCCCTATTAATACTAACACTCCTGCCACTTCCAAACTTCTCAGCCTAACCTCCTCCTTTGACCTGAAGCAGTTGATACATGCTCCTACTAACTCTGAAGGCAATACCCTTGACCTCGTTTTCTCTCACCTTTGCACTCCGTGCAACCTCTAACTATCCATTACATAGTTACATATCCATTACATAGTTACATAGTAGACGAGGTTGAAAAAAGACATAAGTCCATCAAGTCCAACCTATGTGTGATTATTTGTCAGTATTACATTGTATATCCCTGTATGTTGCGGTCATTCAGGTGCTTATCTAATAGTTTCTTGAAGCTATTGATGCTCCCTGCTGAGATCACCGCCTGTGGAGGGGAATTCCACATCCTTGCCGCTCTTACAGTAAAGAACCCTCTATGTAGTTTAAGGTTAAACCTCTTTTCTTCTAATTTTAATGAGTGGCCACGAGTCTTGTTAAACTCTCTTCTGCGAAAAAGTTTAATTTCTATTGTAGGGTCACCAGTACGGTATTTGTATATTGAAATTATATCCCCTCTCAAGCGTCTCTTCTCCAGAGAGAATAAGTTCAGTGCTCGCAACCTTTCCTCATAACTAAGATCCTCCAGACCCTTTATTAGCTTTGTTGCCCTTCTTTGTACTCGCTCCATTTCCAGTACATCCTTCCTGAGGACTGGTGCCCAGAACTGGACAGCATACTCTAGGTGCGGCCGGACCAGAGTCTTGTAGAGTGGGAGAATTATCGTTTTATCTCTGGAGTTGATCCCTTTTTTAATGCATGCCAATATTCTGTTTGCTTTGCTAGCAGCAGCTTGGCATTGCATGCCATTGCTGAGCCTATCATCTACTAGGACCCCCAGGTCCTTTTAAATCCTAGATTCCCCCAGAAGTTCTCCTCCTAGTGTATAGATTGCATTCATATTTTTGCCACCCAAATGCATTATTTTACATTGAACCTCATCTGCCATGTAGTTGCCCACCCCATTAATTTGTTCAGATCTTTTTGCAAGGTTTCCACATTCTGCGGAGAAGTTATTGCCCTGCTTAGCTTAGTATTGTCTGCAAATACAGAGATTGAACTGTTTAGCCCATCCTCCAGGTCGTTTATAAACAAATTAAATAGGATTGGTCCCAGCACAAAACCCTGGGGAACCCCACTACCCACCTGTCATGAAGATCCTGCCAGTAATCAGCGATCCAGACGCACGGGGACACAGCCACGGGTTTCACTGCGCATGCACGCGCGTTCACGGGTGCTGTCACGCACAGGCACGCCCGCGCGCACTCCCGCTAGTGCTAGGCGAGCTATTTAAACCGGCCTGTCACACTCAATCCCCGCTGTCTGCTCTACAGCGTTCCGTGTGCCTTAACCTGATCTGACCTGTGTACTCTGCTATCTGACCTGGCTTCCTGTTAGACCATCCTGCTATCCGCCTGCACCAGACCCTCTTGGCTTGCCTGACCATCCCTCTAAGTAATCCCTGGTACCTCTGCTGCTCGACCGATACCGACCTCCGGCTTGTTTGACCATCCCTCTGTCTGATACCAGTATCCAGTCTGTTTACCTGCTGCCTTGTTCCAGTCCAGCGTCCCAGTCTACTACCTGCTGCCTTGTTCCTGGTTCCAGTCCAGCATTCCAGGCTACTACCTGCTGCTTTGTTCCTGGTTCCAGTCCAGCATTCCAGGCTACGACCTGCTGCTTTGTTCCTGGTTCCAGTCCAGCGTTCCAGGCTACTACCTGCTGCCTTGTTCCTGGTTCCAGTCCAGCGTTCCAGTCTACTACCTGCTGCCTTGTTCCTGGTTCCAGTCCAGCGTTCCAGGCTACTACTTACTGCTTGTTCCTGGTTCCAGTTCAGTGTTCCAGTCTACTACCTGCTGCCTTGTTCCTGGTTCCAGTCCAGCGTTCCAGGCTTCTACCTACTGCTTGTTCCTGGTTCCAGTCCAGCATTCCAGGCTACTACCTGCTGCTTTGTTCCTGGTTCCAGTCCAGCGTTCCAGTCTACTACCTTCTGCCTTGTTCCTGTTTCCAGTCCAGCGTTCCAGTCTACTACCTGCTGCCTTGTTCCTGGTTCCAGTCCAGCGTTCCAGGCTACTACTTACTGCTTGTTCCTGGTTCCAGTCCAGTGTTCCAGTCTACTACCTGCTGCCTTGTTCCTGGTTCCAGTCCAGTGTTCCAGGCTTCTACCTACTGCTTGTTCCTAGTTCCAGTCCAGCGTTCCAGGCTACTACCTACTGTTTGTTCCTGGTTCCAGTTCAGCGTTCCAGTCTACTACCTGCTGCTTGTTCCTGGCTTCAGTTCAGCTCTTCAGTCCTGCTTACTTACCTGCTGTGGTTCCGGGTCCTCTCTGCATTCCAGTCTCCTCTTCAGCTTCAGGTTCCAGAGGGTGCCACCACTCCTGAACTTCCGGTGACTGTTGATCCTGCCAGGCACCCATACCACTCCTCACTCCTGGGCCCTCTGTCTCCATTCCAGGGGAACAGGAGTGGGAGCTGTAAGGGAGGTCTTTCTCTGCACTTCAGGCTCAAAACCTACCAGGTACGTGACAGTAGCAGACAGCCATGTCTGAGCCTGAGCAGGGAACGTCTCCCATGGAGGAACTTTGTGCACACCTGGCAGGATTGACTGAAGCAGTCAAGAATCTGCAGCAAGGATACACCAGGCTGGAGGAACGAGTGCTAACCTTGTGTAATCCCATTGGGGTCCAGGGAGTTCCTTCCGCTTCTGCTCCTTCAGTCGGGCCTTCCTCAACGGTGGTGATGCTCCCTCCAGAACCCAAGGTCCCGACGCCTGAACGTTTCTCTGGGAATCGCCTTAAATTCAGTGCTCTCCGCAACTCCTGTGAATTGTTCTTTGCTCTTCAGCCACGTACCTTTTCCCTGGAGGCTACCAAGGTGGGCTACGTAATTTCTCTGCTTTCTGGTGACCCCCAAACCTGGGCCCATCGCCTCTTGGAACAAAAGAACGTATCCCTGACTAATCTCTCCACCTTCTTTGACGCATTAGGTCAGCTGTATGATGACCCCCAGCTGTCCGTGACTGCAGAAGCGGGTTTGCACACCCTTCAACAGGGTCGCAGGGCTGCAGAGGACTATGTGGCTGAATTCAGAAAATGGAGTGCGGACACAAATTGGAATGATGCGGCTCTCCGCTATCAGTTTCGGATGGGACTCTCTGACTCTCTGAAGGATGAATTGGCCAGGGTGGGTACTCCACAGACTTTAAATGCACTGATCGATCTAGCAATCCAGATTGATCGATGCCTAAGAGAACGAAGGACTGAGAGGGCTATGGGAACTTCTCGCCCAACTTGGGTTACCCCTAAAGTTCTTCATCATACGTCACCAGCACCACCTACCTCCACGTTTAACCCACCTGAGCCAATGCAATTAGCCTTCTCTTACCCAGGAAGAACGACAATGTCGTCGAGTGAATAATCTGTGCCTGTATTGTGGGGAACCTGGGCACTATGTCAGGAACTGTCCCCTTAAACACCGTAAGTGCCTATCCCTGTCCACTGACTATGTTGCACCTCTGGTTAAGAACACTACTCACCTTGCTTTCTCTATCCTGTTACAGCTTCCAGGAGAGACTCTGCAAATAACCGCCATTATTGACTCTGGAGCCTGCAGTTGCTTCATGGACTCTCTTTTTGCTACCTAACACCGGCCTGTTACCCAAGAGACTGTTCCAATACCCGTCTCCATCTCCAATTCTCATCAAGAACTGCTACGCCTGGATATCATCGCCTCACCCCTGTTTCCCATAATCCTCGGCATGCCATGGTTACAGGCTCACAATCCTGACATTAATTGGGTCACAGGTGAAGTTACCTTTTCTTCTCCATATTGCCAACAGTCTTGCAGATTTCAGAACGCTCAGGAGAACCCTACCTTGCTCTGCTTAGATACAGATCCTAGTCTACACCTCTCCATCCCTTCTGCCTAGCCTATCATGATTTCTTAGATGTATTCAGCAAGCAGGGGGCAGAGGTCTTACCCCCTCACCGGGCCCATGACTGTCCTATCGAATTACTTCCCAGCAGAGGCGTATCCAGTGAAAATGGCGCCTATGGCAAGCACTGAAACTGCGCCCCTGTCAAAAAACAAAACAAAAACAAAAAAAAACAGCTAACAAAACTAAAAGTCAAGCTCTTTAATCCTTCTATTAACAAATTATGGATTAGTACTACATAAACTGCCCAATGGATCAGTTTGCCCCTGGTCATTAAACATTCTACATTCAGTGAAAGTTCATGTACTGCAAAGTTTGCACTGCATGAACTTTCACTGAATGTAGAATATTTAAGGAGCTTGTTGCACAAATCACTTTATTAAACTTTATGATATCTATTTATTTAATCCATATTGAGCACTATTTGATTGTGTGTATATGCCAAGCAGAAGCAGCCAATCAAATATGGTGCTCAATATGGATTAAATTAATATGCATAGCCATAAATATCAGAAATAAAAGTGTAATAAAGTGATTTGTGCAACAGCAGGTACTACTTTTAAATAGACTGCGAATGTGACTACAGCAGATGACCAGACTGCGAATGTGACTACAGCTGATGACCAGACTGCGAATGTGACTACAGCTGATGACCAGACTGCGAATACAGGAGATGACCAGACTGCGAATGCGACATACTACAGGAGATGACCAGTCTGCGAATGCGACATACTACAGGAGATGACCAGAATGCGAATGCGACATACTACAGGAGATGACCAGAATGCGAATGCGACATACTACAGGAGATGACCAGAATGCGAATGCAACTACAGCAGATGACCAGGCTGCGAATGCGACGTACTACAGGAGATGACCAGACTGCGAATGCAACATACTACAGGAGATGACCAGAGACTGCAAATGCGACATACTACAGGAGATGACCAGACTGCGAATGCGACATACTACAGGAGATGACCAGAATGCAAATGCGACTACAGCAGATGACCAGACTGCGAATGCGACTACAGAAGATGACCAGACTGTAAATGCGACTACAGCAGATGACCAGACTGCGAATGCGACATACTACAGGAGATGACCAGACTGCGAATGCGACATACTACAGGAGATGACCAGAGACTGCGAATGCGACTACAGCAGATGACCAGACTGCGAATGCGACATACTACAGGAGATGACCAGACTGCGAATGCGACTACAGGAGATGACCAGACTGCGAATGCGACTACAGGAGATGACCAGAATGCGACTACAGCAGATGACCAGACTGCGAATGCGACTACAGCAGATGACCAGATTGCGAATGTGACATACTACAGCAGATGAACAGACTGCGAATGCGACATACTACAGGAGATGACCAGACTGCGAATGCGACTACAAGAGATGACCAGACTGCCAATGTGACTACAGGAGATGACCAGACTGCGAATGCGACTACAAGAGATGACCAGACTGCGAATGTGACTACAGGAGATGACCAGAATGCGAATGCGACTACAGCAGATGACCAGACTGCGAATGTGACTACAGCAGATGACCAGATTGCGAATGTGACATACTACAGCAGATGACCAGACTGCAAATGCAACTACAGCAGATGGCCAGACTGCGAATGCGACTACAGCAGATGACCAGATTGCGAATGTGACATACTACAGCAGATGACCAGACTGCGAATGCGACTACAAGAGATGACCAGACTGCGAATGTGACTACAGGAGAAGACCAGAATGCGACTACAGCAGATGACCAGACTGTGAATGCGACATACTACAGGAGATGACCAGACTGCAAATGCGACTACAAGAGATGACCAGACTGCGAATGTGACTACAGGAGATGACCAAACTGCGAATGCGACTACAAGAGATGACCAGACTGCGAATGTGACTACAGGAGATGACCAGAATGCGAATTAGACAACAGCAGATGACCAGACTGCGAATGCGACTACAGCAGATGACCAGACTGCAAATGCGACTACAGCAGATGACCAGATTGCGAATGTGACATACTACAGCAGATGACCAGACTGCGAATGTGACATACTACAGCAGATGACCAGACTGAGAATGCGACTACAGCAGATGACCAGACTGCGAATGCGACATACTACAGGAGATGACCAGACTGCGAATGCGACTACAAGAGATGACCAGACTGCGAATGTGACTACAGGAGATGACCAGACTGCGAATGCGACTACAGCAGATGACCAGACTGCGAATGCGACTACAGCAGATGACCAGACTGCGAATGCGACATACTACAGGAGATGACCAGACTGCGAATGTGACTACAGGAGATGACCAGACTGCGAATGCGACTACAAGAGATGACCAGAATGCGAATGCGACTACAGCAGATGACCAGACTGCGAATGCGACTACAGCAGATGACCAGATTGCGAATGTGACATACTACAGCAGATGACCAGACTGCGAATGTGACTACAGCAGATGACCAGACTGCGAATGCGACTACAGCAGATGACCAGATTGCGAATGTGACATACTACAGCAGATGACCAGACTGCGAATGTGACTACAGCAGATGACCAGACTGCGAATGCGACTACAGCAGATGACCAGATTGCGAATGTGACATACTACAGCAGATGACCAGACTGCGAATGCGACATACTACAGCAGATGACTAAGTAGCCAGTTTTAAAATTTAAGCTTTCAGCAATGCACAGCTATACAGGGGGATAAAGAACATTGTCAGGGAGGGTTTAGTAACACTGAGTATATAGGTAGAAAGACCTACCTGACCAGCCGGGCTCACCTCTCAGAGGTCCGGAGGCGGAGCTTTCCTTGGTAGGGGCGGGGCTTGCGGTGGTAGGGGCGGGGCTTGCGGTGGTAGGGGCGGGGCTTACGACGGTAGGGGGCGGGAATATTCGTGGTCCAGGAGAGGCGATGTCAGTGGTCCGAGCACATACAGAGTACATGGGGCGGGGCAGGGCAGGGTCAGAGCGTCGGTGGAGCTCCCTGCCCCGCCCCTCCCTGCTGACAGAGCCTCCCTCAGCCTAAACCGAGCCCGACAGCCATCTGATAGAACACCAGTGCCGCGATCCTGCAGGCTGGCCGTGGCGCCGGGGGCTATATTAGTCTGGGAGGACAGGTGGGGGTTATTTTTTAATGCAGAGGGCGGCTTTTTGCCGCCCCTTCCCCCCATGGCGCCCATGGCACTTGCCATGGCTGCCATACCTTAGATACGCCACTGCTTCCCAGTGCTGAGATTCCTTTTGGAAGAATCTTTCCTTTGACTGAAGTAAAACAAGGGGCTTTAAAATAATATATAGATGAGAACCTAAAGAAAGGCTTCATTCGTCCATCCATGTCTCCAGCAGGTGCAGGCATCTTCTTTGTACAGAAGAAAGACAAGACCCTCAGACCATGTGTAAATTACCGCGAGCTGAACAAAATCACTGTAAAAAAACGTTACCCTCTTCCCCTGGTACCAGAATTGTTCCAAAGACTTGGGACAGCTACCATATTCACTAAGCTTGACCTCAGCGGAGCCTACGATTTAGTTCGTATTAGGGACGGAGACGAATGGAAGACCGCCTTTCGTACCCGTTATGGACATTTTGAGTACCTAGTGATGCCTTTCGGTCTGTGCAATGCCCCTGCTACATTCCAGTACTTCATCAATGATGTTTTACGAGACTTTCTAGACCTGTTTGTTATCGTCTATTTAGACGACATATTATTTTTTTCTTGTTCCCTTGAATCCCATCGCAGGCACGTCAGAAGTGTGTTGGCCCGGCTTCGACAACACGGTATATATGCAAAAGCTGAGAAATGTGAATTTGAACAGGAAAGTATTCCATTTTTGGGGTTAATCATTTCCAGTAGAGGCATTAAGATGGACCCTCAAAATGTCGCTGCAGTCTTAGATTGGCCAGTCCTGACAGACAAGAAGGGAATCCAGCGATTCGTTGGATTCGCTAATTTTTACCGTAAATTTATTAAGGGGTTCTCAGCCATCATCACACCCATCACACAGCTAACTAAACAAGGTACACGCTTCCACTGGTCTGCTGAGGCCCAAAAGGCTTTTGAGACTCTCAAGGGCCTTTTTACTTCCGCCTCCGTACTAATGCATCCAGATTCCTCTCTGCCGTTCGTACTAGAGGTGGACGCATCCGAAATTGCAGTAGGGGCAGTGTTGTCCCAAAGACAGGGAACTAAGGCCCTGTTATATCCTGTGGCCTTCTTCTCTCGTAAATTGTCCACGGCAGAGAGAAATTATGATGTAGGTGACAGAGAGTTGTTGGCAATCAAATCAGCGTTGGAGGAGTGGCGCTATCTGCTGGAGGGTGCCGCTCATCAAGTCTTAATTTTTACAGATCATAAGAACCTGGAGTATTTGAGATCTGCAAAAAGGTTGAAGCCACGTCAAGCCAGGTGGGCTCTCTTTTTCTCCAGGTTCTCCTTTCATGTCACTTACCGCCCTGGCTCCAAAAATACCAAACCTGATGCCCTACCCAGGATGTTTCACAAGTCCCAAGAGGTTTCCCCTCCGGACACCATTCTGTCCCCGGGGAATTTTCTTTTGCTTCAGGGAGACCTGCTTTCCCAGGTTAAGCAGGCTTCCACGGAATTGGGATCTTCCATTAGGTCAGAACTCCAAGTTAAGGATGGGTTACTGTGGCACAAGAATAGGATCTTTATACCTGAAACACTACGAGTTTCAGTACTAGAACTCTGTCATGATCATGCATTGGCTGGGCATTTTGGCGTGGCTAAGACCACTGATTTGGTACAGCATACCTTCTGGTGGCCTCAGTTACGCGAAGATTGTAGGAAATTTGTTGAGTCCTGTACCACCTGTATCAGGAACAAGGGGCACAGAACCAAGGCATGGTGATTGCTAAAGCCATTACCTGTCCCAGATAGGCCTTGGAAAATGCTTTCTATAGACTTTATTGTGGAATTACCTCCGGCTGGGGGCTTCACCTCAATTTTTGTCATAGTAGACCGGTTGTCGAAAATGGCCCACTTTGTCCCAATGAAGGGCACCCTTCAGCTACAGAAACAGCACAGGCATTCATTAAAGAAGTCATCAGGCTCCATGGGGTACCGGTTAATATCGTTTCAGATCGGGGGGTACAGTTTACCTCCCGATTCTGGAGGTCTCTGTGCAAAACACTGAACATTGAACTCTCATTTTCATCTGCTTATCATCCCCAGACTAATGGGCAAACAGAGAGAACAAACCAGACTCTTGAACAATATTTACGCTGTTTTTCTTCTTTTGCCCAAGATGATTGGATTTCTGTTCTCCCATTGGCTGAATTCGCCTACAACAATTCTATTCATTCCGCTATCAAACAAACTCCATTTTTTGCAAATTATGGTTTCCACCCTTCATTTTTGCCTAATTCTCTTCCAGAGTGCACAGTACCCGCAGTGCAGGAGAGGTTGGACTTCTTTACTTCCAACAACCAAGTTTTGCAGGAGACCATGACCAGGACCCAGGAATATAATAAGGCAACCTTCGATAAGAAGAGGCGAGGTGAGCTGTTACTTACACCCGGGGACCAGGTATGGTTATCTACAGTAAATCTCAGGATGGCTGGCCCGTCAAAGAAATTGGGTCCCAAGTTTCTTGGACCATTTCCTGTCAAGCGAAGAATTAATGAGGTGGCATACGAACTTGAACTTCCGGATTCACTAAAAGTGCATCCAGTATTTCATGTGTCCCTGCTCAGACCCTCTATTTCTAATCCATTTCCAGGCCGAAGTACGGATCCTCCTGATCCAATCTTAGTAGATGGGGAGGAGGAATTCGAGGTGGAGGCTATCATGGACCATAGGAAAAGAGATAACCAAAATCAATTTCTGATAAAATGGAGGGGGTTCGGCCCAGAAGAAAATTCTTGGGAACCTGAGGATAATATTCATGCTGAAGATCTGTTGCAATCTTTTAAAAGAGCCCATCCAGAGAAATTTCTTCAAAGGGGCATCCGGAGGCTGCCCCTGGGGGGGGGGCAACGTCATGAAGATCCTGCCAGTAATCGGAGATCCAAACGCACGGGGACACGGCCACGGGTTTCACTGCGCATGCGCGCGCGTTCACGGGTGCTGTCACGCACGGGCACGCGCGCGCGCACTCCCGCTAGTGCTAGGCGGGCTATTTAAACCGGCCTGTCGCACTCAATCCCCGCTGTCTGCTCTACAGCATTCCATGTGCCTTTACCTGATCTGACCTGTGTACTCTGCTATCTGACCCGGCTTCCTGTTAGACCATCCTGCTATCCGCCTGCACCAGACCCTCTTGGCTTGCCTGACCATCCCTCTGAGTAATCCCTGGTACCTCTGCTGCTCGGCCGATACCGACCTCCGGCTTGTTTGACCATCCCTCTGTCTGATACCAGTATCCAGTCTGTTTACCTGCTGCCTTGTTCCAGTCCAGCGTTCCAGTCTACAACCTGCTGCCTTGTTCCTGGTTCCAGTCCAGCATTCCAGGCTACTACCTGCTGCTTTGTTCCTGGTTCCAGTCCAGCATTCCAGGCTACTACCTGCTGCTTTGTTCCTGGTTCCAGTCCAGCGTTCTAGTCTACTACCTGCTGCCTTGTTCCTGGTTTCAGTCCAGCGTTCCAGTCTACTACCTGCTGCCTTGTTCCTGGTTCCAGTCCAGCGTTCCAGGCTACTACTTACTGCTTGTTCCTGGTTCCAGTCCAGCGTTCCAGTCTACTACCTGCTGCCTTGTTCCTGGTTCCAGTCCAGCGTTCCAGGCTTCTACCTACTGCTTGTTCCTGGTTCCAGTCCAGCATTCCAGGCTACTACCTGCTGCCTTGTTCCTGGTTCCAGTCCAGCGTTCCAGGCTACTACTTACTGCTTGTTCCTGGTTCCAGTCCAGCGTTCCAGTCTACTACCTGCTGCCCTGTTCCTGGTTCCAGTCCAGCGTTTCAGGCTACTACTTACTGCTTGTTCCTGGTTCCAGTCCAGCGTTCCAGTCTACTACCTGCTGCCTTGTTCCTGGTTCCAGTCCAGCGTTCCAGGCTTCTACCTACTGCTTGTTCCTCTTTCCAGTCCAGCATTCCAGGCTACTACCTGCTGCTTTGTTCCTGGTTCCAGTCCAGCGTTCCAGTCTACTACCTGCTGCCTTGTTCCTGGTTCCAGTCCAGCGTTCCAGTCTACTACCTGCTGCCTTGTTCCTGGTTCCAGTCCAGCGTTCCAGGCTACTACCTACTGCTTGTTCCTGGTTCCAGTTCAGCGTTCCAGTCTACTACCTGCTGCTTGCTCCTGGTTTCAGTTCAGCTCTTCAGTCCTGCTTACTTACCTGCTGTGGTCCCGAGTGCCCCTTGAGAGAGGAAACGATTCAGAGACCCTTTCGTTGACCAAGATCCTGGCGCATGGACTCTGATATAGTAGTCGAATCCATTTGATAAAGCGGGGTGCGAACCCAAATTTAGTGAGGCACTCCCACTAATATGGGGTCAAATATGACCTGTGTAGAATGTACAAGTGTGTGAGGTGGTCTGACAGCTTGGTAGAGACTTTTTTGCAAGTTTCCAGGGCATCTTCCCATTCATCATCCTCCAGCTCCCCCACGTCCCCCGCCCAGAGGTCTTTTAATTTATACGCAATTGAGACTGCTGCGGGTCTTAGCAGAGAGTTGTAGAATTCTGAAATGAGTTTGCGATGTTCGGAACCCACCATAATGTGTAAGGCATCTGCACGTTCTACATCAGGAGGGGTCCCACTGAATTGGGCATTAAGGGCATGACGGAGCTGGAGGCAACGAAAGAGCATATTATTTGGGAGGTTGAAATTTGTTTTAAGTTGTTGGAATGATTGTGGGATGTTGTCATGGTAGACATCTGACAAAAATCCTACACCATAATGAAGCCATATTTCTGGATATGGCACCTTGTGGAGTTCTCCCAATTCAGGATTATCCCATAGGGGCGTATGAGAATGCGTGGGTGGCAATTTAAGTTTGTGTTTTACCACCTCCCAAACCCTACAGTAATGGTATAACATTCCTTTCCTGTTATCTATTTTATTGGGGCCTAAAAAAAGAATCTGGAAAGGGTGTGAAACTCGACGTCCCCGTGAAGCACAGAGCAGGGATAGACAACGATTTTTGTCATGTTTATCTAGGTGGAAAATGTGAGACAGTTGCACTGCCAGGTAGTAGAGATTAAAATCCGGCAGGGCCGCACCTCCCAATTCTGTCGGGTTTTTCAACGTCTGCCAGGATAGTTTGTGACGACCCAATCCCCAAACAAATGAATTAAGAATGGCCTCAATAGATTTAAATATACGCAAAGGTAAGTAGATCGGAGCATGCCACAACACGTATAAAAATTTAGGAAGGAGAACCATTTTAATTAGGTTAACTCGACCCATCACCCCCAGGGGTAGTTTGGCCCATGTCTGTGTTTTGCGTTTCAGTATTGCTATTAGGGGTTCTAAGTTAAGGCGGACATAGTCTTCTGGTGATCGGGTTATCACTATCCCTAGGTATGTCATCTCGCTGACCCTGAGAAGTGAGGAATTAGATTGTTCTTTGGTAGGCACACTGACGTCTATTGGGAGGATCTGGGATTTATCCCAATTAATTTTCAATCCTGAATATCTGCCGAAATTTTGAATTACTTCTAGGGCCAACCGTAAAGACGTGCCTGAGTCTGCAAGGTATAATAGCATGTCATCGGCATATAAGCTTATCTTTTCCAGCAGATTTCCGCGAGCAAGTCCTATAACGCCTGGGTGTGTTCTAAGGGATGCGGTGAGAGGCTCCACCGCTAGTGCATACAACAGGGGAGAGAGTGGACACCCCTGCCGAGTGCCCCTTGAGAGAGGAAACGATTCAGAGACCCTTCCGTTGACCAAGATCCTGGCGCATGGACTCTGATATAGTAATCAAATCCATTTGATAAAGCGGGGTCCGAACCCAAATTTAGTGAGGCACTCCCACAAGTAAGTCCACTCAACAGAGTCGAACGCCTTTGCGGCGTCTAATGACACCACCACCCTAGAGCCCATGATGTCATGTTCAGCTTGGACGTTCATGTACAGCCTACGTAGATTATATGCCGTGTTTTTTGCTGGCATAAAACCGGTTTGGTCCGGATGGATTAGTGAAAGGATCACCGCATTTAAGCGGAGCACCAGGATCTTGGCCAGCATCTTTACATCTAGTTGGAGAAGGGATATCGGGCGATAAGACTCCGGGAGTTCTGGGTTTTTCCCTGGTTTGGGAATCAGCACTATGTTGGCTTTGTGCATAGATGGGGGAGAGTCTCGGATTTGAATATGTGAGAAAATAGTTCACATAGTTTGGGAGTCAACACCTCACTATACGTTTTATAAAACTCCAGAGGCAATCCGTCAGACCCAGGCGCCTTTGAAGTATTAAGCAAAGAGATTGCCTTAGATATTTCACTTTCAATAATGGGGGCCTCTAGTTGATCTATCTGGAGTTGAGTAAGATGGGGGAGCTCTATGTTGGATAGCAGTAGCGTTATTTCCTCTACAGAAGTGTCAGCATTAGATGAGTATAAGGATGTGTAGAATGCGCGGAACTCCCCGGCTACTTCATCAGGATCAGTCAACATCCCACCGGTCGCAGCCCGAAGTGCTACCACCGTGGGAGGTCTGTGGTCCAGATGTGCTAAATATGCCAGGAGTCGACCCGCCCTCTCTCCACATTCATAGTGCCTTTGCTTATTATAAAAGATTTTTCTGTCAGCTTTTTCAAAATATAAATTGTTCACTATTCTGGCTTGTAGTTTTAATTGGTCTGCTGTTAGTGCAGAAGGGTTGTCTGTGAAGTTCTTTTCTGCCTCCACCAGGGATTGTTCTGCCTGTTTAAGAATCTGGGAGGAAGTCTTGCGGTACCGGGAGATACGTTGCGATAAAATAATTCGGGCATGTGCTTTGAAAGTATCCCATATGATCTCAGGGGGTGCTGTGCCCTTGTTTGCGTGAAAGAAAAATTCCCATTCATCGGCCGCCTCCCCCAGGTCAGGGACAACCGTCAGCCAAAACGGATTTAGCTTCCAGCTGTATGTTCGGGGAGGAGCGTCAATTCTAAGCATGATCCAATATGGGGCATGATCCGACAGGATGCGTGGGTTAAATCCTACCTTTTTAAGTAAGGGGGCGAGGGTGCCAGAAATAAAAATTAGGTCAATACGTGACATGGTGTTATGGGATGCGGAGAAGCAGGAATATGCCTTTTCCGATGGATTATAGTGTTGCCACGTGTCTATAATGTGGCTGGGCGATACCATCTTGGGGTGCCATTGATATGCGGTATAAGTCTCTATTCATTATGTTGTTGAAATCACCCAGCCACAGTACAGGAACCGCAGGGAATTGAGACATGTACCCTATCCCCTCGTGTATAACACTTAGTTGAAATGGAGTTGGTACATAGAATGCCATAATTAACATTTCTAGCCCATTCACCTTAGCGTGTAGAAATAAGAACCTACCCTGCGGGTCAGATCTGAGAGCAAGAAGCACAAATTGTACCGTTTTGACCACAAGTATGGCTACACCTCTGGAGTTGGCGGAATATGGGGCCTGGTATAGCCATCCCACCCAGGGTTTCTTGAGTGTCGTTTGAAGTTGTCCCGTGAGATGAGTCTCAACGAGCACCGCAATATCCACATGTTGGGACTTGAGATATGCCAATACTGCGTTGCGCTTGGGTTTGGCCCTGAGACCTCTCACGTTCCAAGTCAAACATTTAATATCTAACATGGTCTCATGCCAGATAATCATTAACTATGACTTTAACAACTTTCCCATATGTAAAGATATCCCCATTCCCCCCCCCCCCCTCAGTTCTAAACATATAGGGCCAAGTAGTTGGGAGATACCGGCTTTGTGCAAATGAAAACCTTTGATGTATTGCTTAGGTTGCATGGACGTTATAGCAGGAAGTGGACACCACAATCTATTACTTTTCAATATGAAACAGTTAAACCGAACATTAACCCAAACAGAGCAACCTGATATAAGCTGCATTAACACTCTAGCATACCCGGGTAAGCAATGCATCCATTTAAGTATACATGCAGTTTGCTGATGCCGGGCATGCCAGGGAAACTTCACTTGTGCCCTAAGGCAACCGTTGCTAAGAAAAAACAAAAAAAAAGAACACGCGGGGTCCAAACGGATACCCGCGGCTAAGGGAGCGATAATTCGCTGTAAGGCAAGCAAGAGCGCCAGGAGCCAGTGCACCGGGCCGGGGGACATTTCCATATTCCCCAATGCGAGTGTCTTACCAGATAACCGCTTGCCACTGGTAGTAAAGCTTGTGAGGTATACTACATGTGTCTCTGGTGAATTCCTGACCAGGCCCTTACATATAAAAACTCACACAAGTCCTGTGGGCCTATTCAATGGCAGAATTGCCCATATGGAACAAAAGGTTCGTCTTGGCAGTATCCACAGGTTCCGGAAAACAGATAGTCCTCATGTTGGGAGAGTGTGGGTGTAACTGGGCCAAATACAGGGGCGGTATTGTAGCTTTCATGTGTGTTTATAATAGTACCTGTAGGATGATAGAGACGCAGGGTTCAGAGAGATATGCAGTTGTTGCAGATCCTATTCCTTCCTCTGATGAAAATCAAGCAGGAGTGTCAGGCAGATTCACGACGCGGGGCTTCCTTATTTTCAAGCCATGTAAAAACAGCTTCAGGCGTGTCAAAGAACTGTGCCCTGTCTTCGCCAACAACTCGCAGTCGCGCCGGAAAAAGCATTGCATAGGAGTAGTGCCGAATCCGTAGCTGGCGTTTCGCTTCTGTGAACGTGGCCCTCTTCTTCTGGACCTCCGCCGAGAAGTCCGGGAATACTTTAATCTCCACATTTTTGAAGTGTATATTACCCTTTGTTCTGGTCAGCCGAAGTACAGCGTCCCGGTCACGGAAGTTGAGCAGTTTAGCAATAAATGTCCTCGGCGGAGCGCCCTGAGGGGGAGGTTTAGCCGCAAGCCTGTGTGCCCTCTCAACTACAAAGGAGGTGGAGAACTCAGCTCTCCCGAATGTGTCGATCAGCAATTTCTCTAGATATGAGGGGGGGATCAGAACCTTCTGACCCCTCAGGCAGGCCTATAAATCACAAGTTACACCTTCTCAGGCGGTTTTCCATGTCGTCCTGTTTGACCAGCACCATGTTAAGTTGGTGCTGCAGGCGTTCAGTATGAACTTGCAATGGCGGTACTTCGTCCTCCACGCGGCTGATGCGGGTTTCAGTCTCTGTGACTCTTTCTCTCAATTTTTGCAGATCTTGGCGTATTAGCGATACATCCACCTTAACCTCCTCAATCTTATTGGTTAGGGTGCTCTTACAATCTGATATTGCTTCCAGCATTCGCGCCGTGTCTTCCGCCGCTGAATCTGCATGAGGAGAGGAGCCGGCGCCATTTTCTCCCCCAGCTTCCTTGTCCGTGTTCCTATATTTGGCTAGCTTTGCGGCCGGATCTGTTTTCTGCTTCGGCGGCGACATGTTCCTCGGGAGCCAGGAGAGTCAGGACGTCCACTCGTGGGTAGTAGTGTGGCAGTATTACCTCCAGGATCTTATAACACGGATAGTGGGCAAGCGGAGCTCTCGTTTCTAGCTCCCTACGCCATGCCGGTCCAGGCCACGCCCCCGCTGATGGGCATATTTAACCCCATAAGCTGCCCAGCATTCTCCGTCCGGTACCTTGGCTGAGGATTATACCATAGTGGAGCATTAGGAGATTCCGCCAGGCTGGAGCCACCCGTTTTAGCATTACACACACGGAATATTTTGTATGACAATTTCAAAATATCAGCGCCCTGTTCTGGATAAGGACCATTCCTATAAAGGACATTGATTAGTGCTTCATACGAATGAACTTGAGCTGCCTGGGTTGCCACCGAGGCGATATTCATTTGCAGGAAGCCCCACCAATGCACATGTGTTAGTAAGTAAAGTGTTTCTAGTGATATTCTGGCTGACTTGGGTCCCCACAGGAAGGAGGAGAGCATAGGTGTGCGCAGCCTCTTGCATTAGGGTGTGCACCCCAAAGCTCAAATACATATGCATGTGTATATGTACTGATGGTGTCAGTAGGGCAGTGGACAGTGTCATTAGTTTTATTTTATTTTTAAATAAATTACTTTATTTTGTAACTTTTTTTGGGTATGAAATATCAGTGGTCTAAACAGGGGTGAATATGCACCACACAAGGCGATTAGGGTGTGACCAGGCACACCTGGCACACCCCGTGCGCACGCCTATGAAGGAGAGTGTCTTATTTATACCTACAAACCATTTCTTAGGGGTATAAACTGGGGCAAGCCAGAGCAGGTATAGAAACCTAGATAGGTAAATCATTTTAAATATGTTAAATCGCCCAAGGAGGCCGAGAGGCAGCTTAGCCCAAGTTTGTGTACTTTCTTTTAGACGTTTCCATACAGGTGAAAAATTATTGGACACATATGAACTCAGTGGTAGCTGGATCTCAACCCCCAAGTATCTAAATTTGGGGACTATTTTTAATAGAACCACCGGGGGGAGTCTCGGAACATACGCAGAGTCAAGGGGGAATATTATGGATTTACTCCAGTTCACTTTGAACCCAGAATATTTTCCAAAGTCTGAGATCCTGTCTAGGGTCGTGGTCAGCGATCCTTCTGCCTCTTCCAGATACAGGAGCATATCATCTGCATATAGAGATGTTTTCTCATCCTTTTCATTAACCTTACAGCCCTTGATATGCTCATCTGCTCTCAACAGAGCCGCTAGCAGCTCTATTGCCAGGGCAAACAGCAGGGGCGATAAAGGGCACCCCTGCCGTGTGCCCCTAGCTATATTAAATGGCTCTGTAATGGTATTATTGACCCGTAATCTGGCTCGTGGCTCTGCATATAGGAGTTCAACCCATTTTATGAATCTTGGGGCGAAGCCCAGCCGCCCAAGGACCGCTATCAAGTATGGCCATTCTATGGAATCAAACGCTTTATGAGTATCAAGTGACACCACCACACGAGTATCAAGGGTAGGACCTTTTGATTGCAATATATTAAAGAGGTACCTCAGATTTATGGCAGTCGACCTTTCAGGAATGAACCCTGTCTGATCAGGATGAATAATAATATAATATTACCTTATTCAGTCTTTTGGCCAGAAGTTTAGCTAAAATTTTTGCGTCAACAATAATAAGAGATATTGGCCTGTATGGCTCACATAAATCATGGTCCCTGTGTGGCTTGGGGATCAGCACTATCAATGCTTCTCTCATGGACTCAGGCAGTAAACCCCTACCGTATGCATCCTCGTACATTTCCAATAATTTAGGAGCTAAAGTTTCTGTATATGTCCCGTACCACTTGACTGGAAGGCCATCCAATCCAGGAGTTTTATTAGGTTTTAGGGACCTTATAGCTGCTATAACCTCTTCAACCGTAAAGGGACTATCCAGTTCCTCCGCCCCCTCCTCCGTGAGCTCTAATAAGGGTATTGGGGCTAGATATTCCCCTACCTCCTCCATCCCATAGTCTACCCTTGAGGTATATAGTTCCGCATAGAATGTCAGAAAGGCATCTGCTATATCTGCGTGTGATGTACAGTTTCATATTCGTGTCAAATATACGTGGGATAGAAGTCAGAGCCTGTTGTGAGTGTGCTAGATAGGCCAATAGCCTGCTGTTTTTATCTCCAAATTCAAAGATCCGTTGTGATTGGTAAAGTAATTTTTTCTGCGTTTTTTCTATTAACACCAAATCTAATTGTCGTATACGCTCCCTCCATATCCTATGTGTGTCAGAGTTTGGATTTTTCATGTATTTTACTTCAGACTCAGTGGCTACTTGCTCCGCCTCCCTGATCTTCCACCCCTTATTTGATTGGAGCTGTTTAATCAGTCCTGAAATGGAACCCCAGAGTGTGGCTTTGCATGCATCCCATGTTACCCCGAGCGGGACCTCTCTTTTATTTTCTATACAAAAATTGTTAATTGACATTGCAGTGGACCTCTCGAAGCACTCCTCCTTGAGCCACAGGGGGGGCAGCCTCCACACCACATACCCCCATGGCTTCTCCAAATCAATGGTGAGAAGCATGGGGGAGTGGTCTGAGATGGCCCTCGGTAGATACTGAACATCCAGCACCCTCGGCAGTAATTCCCTGGACACAAAACATAAGTCTATCCTAGAGAGGGTTTTGAAGGTAGAGGAAATACAGTAATATTCCTTGGAGTCGGGGGGGTTTCCACCTCATTGCCTCCACTAAATCATAAGGTTTTACACAGGCTTCCAGTGGGGATCCTCCCACTGTTGCCATCCCATATCTATCTTTATCTGTGGATAACACTGCATTCAAGTCAACAGCCAAAATAATAGGACCCTCCGCCATCTGCAGCACCTCCGCCATCATCGCCTCCCACACCTTTATTGTAAATGGGGGTGGTATATATACCACTACAAAGGTATAAGCTTGATTATTGATGATCAATACCAAGGCCACATATCTACCCATGGGTATGCGGTGAAATACTTGGTTGGATAGTTGTTATATTTGTAATAACCAACAGAGAAATACTATGAAAATGACCCAGAGACTGTTTGATAAATAATAAATGTTTAAACGATTGATTTAGGATTGGGAAGATATAAGAACGATTGATTGGAAAAACTCTTTCGGGGTTTTTTTTTTTCTTCTGTCTCTCCTTGACCTATACTAAATGAGGGGTGAAACGGCAAAAAGTGTAGCAAAATCACCTCGGACTAGTTTAGGCCCCAGTCCCGGCTGAATAGATACTTATCACAAAAAACGGAGAGGGAGAGAGACAACAAGGTATAACGGGCCGACAGACAGACAGGAAAAAGAAGGAGAAGAGAGAAAAAAAGGGCCAAAATAAGACAGTAATTGAGAACAGCTTACTCTCAGAATCCAGAATGGAACAAGATCTGGAAGTAGATGGTGAAAGAGAAGGGGGAAGGGAAGAAGACCAGCATACAGCACAATTAACATAAAAACCTGATATGGAAAAAATGTTTGCGGCCCTGGAAAACTCTTTGAAGGCAGAAATGACAACAATACATAAAGATCTGGGTGATATCCTCTCAAGAGTGGAAGAAGCAGAGATTAAAGCAGATTCTCACTCAAGAATGATAAAAGAACTGAGAGGTGAAATAAATATATTAAAAAAGGAACAACAGGAACAAATCTATAAAATAGAAGACCAAGAAAATAGGGAACGAAGGAAAAACCTGAGAATTCAAGGCCTTCCTGAGCCTACACAAGAAGAAAATTTAATAGAAATAACGAATAAGATCTTCAACCCTATCTTGGGGAAAGAAGAAACCAACATAATAAAAATAGAAAGAGTTCACAGAATAAGACCCAAAGGACTATCAACAGAGAAACCAAGAGACATAATCGTTCGTTTTAAAAAATGGGAAGAAAAAAATCAAATCTGGATGAATGGTGGAGGCGGGAAGGAGAGGCTGGGACCTACGGTGTGTTCAGGGGGTCACCCTTTCTTAAATACAAGAGAGAGGGGCCCAGCGCGCCATATAGATTTCCACCTCGGTTAAAAGAGAGTAGAGGGGGCAAGGGTGCGCCCCATAAAATAAAAATAAAACTGTTCTCTGCTCTTGAGACCATGAGGTCAAACTATCAACACCAGAGAGGGGGGTGGGGGGGAGCAGGAATAGGGGGAGGGGAGAGGGAGGGAAGAGGTTTGTTTATATGAGTAGATACAGTCCCCCAGTGCCCTGGAATAAAGTCAAGGTTCCCACGCGTGTTGACCCGGGGGGCCCCCCTCCCGGCCCTCTGGCCGGACCGGGGGGGGTCCGGCCAGAGGGGGGGTCCCTGGGAAGACACATGGGGATTAGAAAGAAATGGAAAATATAAATAGTATAAAAATTTTGTCATACAATGTTCGAGGATTAAACTCCCCGGGGAAGAGAAGTATAATACTCCAAGAATTGGAAAGAAGCAAGGCTGAAATAATATTTCTCCAAGAGACACATATTACTCAAAACTCAAATATTAAAATATACTCAAGAAATATTCCAACATGGTGTTATGGAGACTTACCAATAAGAAGGACTAAAGGAGTGGCTATTGGCGTGGGGAAAAATATTCGTTTTACAATAGAACAAAGAAAAGTGGACCCAGAGGGACGCTTCCTCTTTCTCATAGGTTCCATACAGGGAATAAAATATACACTAGCTAATGTATACTGCCCCAATACAAATCCTAAAAAATATTTCCTGGAAATATTAAAAGATCTAATGGAATTTAAACAAGGCAAACTAATCTTGGCAGGAGATTTCAATTTTTCCATGGACCATAGACTAGACAGTACCCTCCAATGCAATAGATAGAGAAATAAGATTACTAAGGAAGCTAAAAAAAAAATTATACGAACATCAACTTGTAGATCCATGGTGAATACAGCATCCAAGTACAAAAGAATATACTTTTTATTCAACAGTACATGGAACATATTCCAGGTTGGATTATATCATGATAGAAACTTGGAAGAAACAACAGAAACAAAAATAGGAATAATAACAGCTTCAGACCATTCCCCACTAATGTTGGAAATCAACCTACAAGGAGAATCCTCTGGGAAAGGAACATGGAGACTAAATGAAGATATAATTGAAGATAGGGAAACAGAAAAAATTATAACAGAAGAAATAAAAAAATATTTCCAGGAGGATGACACCCCAGAATTATCAAAAGCAATCATCTGGGAGGCACATAAGGCCGTCATTAGGGGTAAATTAATATCTATTGGAGCAGAAAAAAGAAGGAAAGAAGAGAAAATATGATGAGAACTATAAAGGAAATATATGAACTGGAACAAAGGCATAAAAAGCAATCAGAAAAGGAAATATACCGGACTCTAATCCTGAAAAGAGAACAATTAAAGAAATGGATGGAACAAGAAAAGAGGAGGGAATTCAACAGAGTTCTACAGGAGAGATTTAAATGGGGTAACAAGCCAGGAAAATATCTTGCAAAATGATAAGAAAAAAGAAGTCGCTAAATTATATTGAAAAGATCAAAAACGAGAAAGGAGAATTAATAAATAAGACAATGGATATCGCAATAGCCTTTCATAATACATTTCAAATACTTTAGCTCACTATATGCGATAAAAAAACAAGGGACACAACCAGAAGAAGAAGTAAGAAAAAAGAAGATACAAGACTATCTAAAGAAAGCAAAACTACCAAAAATACAACTCGAGCAATTAAAAGAACTGGAAAAAAAATAACGCAAGAGGAGATCAAATTGGCCCTAAAAGAAACTCCAGTAGGAAAAAGCCCAGGACCAGATGGGTTCACGACTAAATATTATAAAAAATTCCAAGAACAACTTATCCCCAAGATGCATGAATATTTGAATAATATTGGAGAAGAAGAAGGAGTAAGACAAGAATCATTATTAGCATATATTACAATTATACCCAAAGAGGGGAAAGATAGAACTAATTGTTCGAGTTATAGGCCGATCACTCTCCTAAACGTTGATACAAAATTTTATGCAAAGATTCTAGCCACCCGACTAAAAAATTAATACCATTATGGATAAACCCTGACCAAACTGGATTTGTGCCGGGTAGAGAGGTAAGGGACAATAGTTTAAAAACAATTTTGATGTTACGTAGGGGGAAACCGGGTGATTCCCCAGCTCTACTCCTGTCAATAGATGCAGAAAAAGCATTTGACAGGGTAGACTGGGGATTCATGTTGGACAAGTTGGGGCATTTGGGATTGGGACCAAAAATTATGAAGTGGATAGAAAACTTATACAATGGCCCAACAGCAATGGTGAAGGTCAACGGGAGACTTTCGCCTGTGATTAAGATGCAAAACGGAACACGGCAAAGATGTCCGCTTTCCCCATTACTATACATACTGGCAATGGAACCATTCTTGGCGGCACTCCGAAATAACCAAGACATGAGAGCAGTGAGAGTTGGAGTTGGAGAGTTGGAGAAATCGCGGCATATGCGGATGACATCTTGATGTTTGTAACCAACCCAAGAGTGACTCTGCCAAATATAATCAAGGAGATAAAAGAATATGGGGAACTATCAAATTTCAAAATAAATCCGATAAAAACAGACATATTAAATATTGGATCAGGAAAAAGGGAAGTCCAGTCCCTCCAAAAAGAATTCCCATTTACATGGGTAAAAGAAGAACTAAAATACCTTGAAATCAAATTAACATCAACGGTAGAAGAAATTTACCCGGCAAATTATATTCCATTAATTAATGAGATCAAGGAAGATATAAAAAAATAAGTACACAACCAACATCTTGGATTGGAAAAATAAACATGTTTAAAATGACGATACTACCAAAAATAATATACAAATTTCAGATGTTGCCAATTGGGATTCCACAGAGCTTTTTCAAGATAAAAAAACAATACTGATAAAATACATCTGGTGTAATAAAAAGCCGAGAATTAAATTTACACAAATCACGAGGAATAGGCAACACGGAGCACTAGCAACCGCAGACATAAGTCGATATTATAAAGCAATAGTTTTGTCACGAATGATTGAGTGGACAAATGGAAACAGGGAAAAAAAATGGGTGGAGATAGAAAACACGATAAGTAAGACCACATTGCACAAAAACATTTGGATACCACGAAAGTTCAGGAAAATGGATGCGGAAGCTCACGAAATAACTTAAAATGTTTTTAAAATTTGGGACACAGTACATGCAAAAAATAAATAGACATATAATTCACCGCTAATAGCCCTCATGGGAACAAATTTTTTTACACCAGGGAAGGAGATATTCGCTGGATATGAAAATAGAAATCCACAATTGAAAGACACATCATCACAAAAGGCAGGATAAGATCACGATTAGAATTAGAAGAACTCAACGGGTGGGAGATAAACGAATGGAATTTTTATCAACTAAGACACTTAGTAAACACATTACCACATCCACTTAGAGAAGAAGAGAAATTAAGTCCACTGCAAAAACTCTGCTATACCCGAACGCCACTGAATAATGGAATATCAAAAGCTAACGAAATATTGACAGATCTAGAAGGCCAGGGAAGACCTGATTTCATTGAACAATGGGAAAAAGAACTGGATTTAAAGATAGATGATCAAAAAGTCGAAAAGATGATTGGAATGGGATATAATAATGTCTGGGATATGAATACCATAGAAATGAATTATAAATTCCTCGCAAGGTGGTACCTGCCACCAGTGAGAACCTATAGATACCAACAAGAAAAATCACCTCTGTGTTGGAGAAACTGCAATCAAAGAGCAACGATGACACATATATGGTGGGAGTGTCCAATAATAAAGGACTACTGGCAAGAAGTGGTAAACATTATAAATGAGATAACAGATGAGAGAATGGAACAAAATATTTGGACCTGTTTGTTTCACGACCATAAGGGACCAAAGAAATAGTATATGAGAACAATGGTTCCAAATCTCCTAAATGCCGCAAAGGGTTTGATACCAAAAAAATGGTTAAAAAGTGAAAAACCAGATATGAGAGTGGTATGAACAAATAGACTACTACTGTAAGATGGACCTGTTGAGTAGTAGGGAGGGAGGACAATATAATAAGCATATTAGTACCTGGGAGAGTTGGAAACAATTTAAAACCTCGGACACATATCTAAATAAGATGAAAGAAGGAGAAGGGCCATAAGACAGAAATCTAAGGGACCTGAGGAAAAAACAAACCAGATAGATGGGGGGGGGGGGGGGTAGGGGATGTGAGAAAGAGGGATGGGGAACAGATAGGGCAGTAAAAGTAGATCTAGATCCTGTATGCCGCATCCTTTTTTTGTTTTTTTTTAACTAGAATAAATTAACATTTAAATAATTAATAAAGATATTTTAAATAAGCCACTATGATGTGAATATGAGATGGGACAAAATTGAACTATAAAGTTGAAATAACGTCTCTCAGAAAAGTTCGCAGAAGTGGAAAAAAAACCAAACAATTGTGACCTTAAAGGAACACAGTTTGTGGTGATTGATAGCTACATCCCCCCCTTGGAGGGGTGGAGCCATGACCAGGCGTGTCTCCAGATTGGAGACCTTCTGGATATATGAGTTGCAGGCCTACTCCCCGTTCGGATTGAACGTGGAGTGGGACATCAACTCTTTTATCAATAAGGCATAGGATTCACACATTACTTGGGCTCTGGGCTTTCGGATCTCTCTCTCTATTTTTGTTATTTTTGTTTTTTCATATTATTGTATTGTATTTGGATATATGTACATGATCCCATATGAGAGACCATTTCACGTGTGTATATATAAATATTTTTGATTTATTGTTTTACAATTTTTACTACTTTTAGGGGGATTTTGGTTTATCCCTTCTCTCCACAGGATCAGAGATGAGGTATATCTAAATACTGGCCATTTATTACCTTTACCGTTATGTTTATGTGACATATCATCATTGTGTTTGATGCAAATATATGAGTGGTCGGTTTCCATATATCATTTTCCCTTGATTCTTGTGGAGGTCATTATAATGACCATTGGTTTATATCCAATGATTATTTCACATTGTACTTAGATGGAGCCCTTCTGTTATGTTCAGAGGTGTGCTTACCTGTCCCTTTTTTTGTCATTTTTTAGCAAAAAGCATTTTTTAATGGATCCCGTTTTTATATGTAATGTTTGTGCCCCGTTATATGCACTTTATTCAATATAGAGTAGCCATCCCTTATAATATTATCAAGCCTCTTATATTTATTTTTACATTGGTTGCATACAGTTATTAGTGTGCTACGTGTCTTTTTCCAGCTTGCTAGGCGGAGTCTGTCTTCGTCACACAAATATGGAATGCACGCCTGCCTCGCCGCTGAGGCGCATGACTTCATTACGCCATCAAGTGCCCTCCGGCGTGTGTTCATTCCAGTTATACAACCTTGTTGCGCATGTCCATCGTGCTGTCGAAGCGCAAGACGGCATTCCGTCATCACGTGCCCCTCGTCGCTGGTTGGACAAGTCAGGTAGTGTGATAATATACAGCCTCGTAGATCGAGGCTTGGGATGCATATGTCCTCTATTAATTGTCGTCTAGATATTTGGAACGCATTAATCATAGCTAACACATGCCGATCCGCCATCTTCCGAACCCGGAAGTGGAATTGGAATCAATGGAAACACAATGTGGGCTTGGCTATTATTAACGGGGTCATATTTTTTATAAATTTCTGGGGGACTGCAGTGGAGGGACACCCCAGACGATGTCCTTGGAGACGAAACGCATCGGGAAGTACTCCACTGCCGCCATTTGATTTTAAAAAGCAACGATTTTATCTTCTAAATGTAAGTTTTCCAATGTCATTAAAATTTATTTGTACTCAAACGGATTTACGCTATGTGGCCCTTTCTGTTTTTCCTTCTCCAAACTACTCCCACCATATTTATGGACATTTGATCATCGTCTCTCACGAGACAAATTTGCTAGGATACCTTTCATCTTGTGGACAGTCAGGTGGTCTTGCTCCAGCCATTTGTGGGTTCCAGTGTCCATTCCCAGTGGTTGTCCATACAACACAAGCTCGTTTGACTCACGGAGCAATAAAATAGTTTCTAATGCTGACTCTGATTAGTTGCTGCTACTAGGCCAGAGGTCTGCAGTAACTCTCCCCGGAGGCCTAGTAGTTTAGTAGCATGTGCTGAACGGTGGACTACTGTTCTCAGCTAGTCCAGCCTGCAAATCCTGTGCCCTCCGGCCGCATCAATTTGACACTATTCCCCACAGTCTCTCCTCTGTTCCAGGACTCCTCATCAATGACCGTGTAAAGATGAAGTTCCCTCCCAGACTTCCTGGCATGTCTCCACATCCCGCTCTCCACTGTGGTACACTCACCGACCTTTCTCTGCCCCAAGTCCATGATGGAGAACTTAACTGGACCATACGTTCTGACAGCTTCTCCTGCCCCTCTGCTCCAGGAACTCCTCATCAATGACCGTATAAAGATGAGGACTTCACCCATGACCATGTAAGGGTGAAGTTCCCTCACAGCTCTCCTCTGGGCCTCCTCCCGTGATTGGTGCACCCCCCCAGATGGGGTTGCCCTCCTGCTGCTGTCTAGTACTCCATTCTCCACTTCCCCTGGCCGACAACTCACCCTAGTGGCCTGTTACCTCAGCCTATAAGGTTGGGGATTGGTCAGGGTTCCTCACATAAGCTGCCTGCCACTCCAGTTCTAGGCCCTGCCCCTCTTCCAGAACATTCTGTCCTGCAAGCATGGGAGGCGTCCAAGCACTGAAGCACAGGTGATCACACCCACTGCTACACTAATCACTCCCTGCCCCCGGGTCAAAACAAACAGGCCTAGCCTGAAGCATAGGCCTGCCTAAATTTACCTGTACTGACAGTTCCTTACCAAAAAAATCCTCACTCTAGCACCTACCTATGGTAGAGGGTGCTACATTTGCTGCTAAGAATATTCTTTGAAAGACAACCTGTTTGGAGTTAAATTCAGGTTTGTCCTTTGATTCTCTTTTCATTCATTCCTTTAAAGTCCCAAACCCTCCCCTTCATTCCTTTGAGTAAACCATTTCTGATATTGCTGTTGTTACCTAAAGGAAGAAATGTTTGAACCCAGGGTGTCAGAGGTGGCGGAGGACTCACAAGGTCAGGGAAACCAGAGGGGTATTGTTTTATCTTGCAACCCTCAAGAGGGCAGCGCTACAAAGGTATTCCACCGCGCTGGAGCAAATTAGATCATGCTTTATGAGGCTCAGTAGTGCAGGCCGTGCGTCCCGCATTTGCTTGGGCACACCAGTCCATTCATTTTAATAGGCTGTTGTGCCTTGTGAATGCACACAAATGGTGCATGCACTTTTTGAAAAACACAGCCGCAGGGAAACTGTATGGTCTTTTTGACCATGCAGTTTTCTTGTGGTCCCAGTGTGTCTCACAAGAGCAGTGCTTGGTTGCGGGTGCGGGAATCAATGCAATTCCCGCAACTGGATGGCACGGCCCGCACTAGTGCGAACAAAGCCTTAGGGTTTTTGCCTTCCTCTGGATTAAAATGGTTGTATAGTCTATTTGTTAACTTTTACCTACAGGTAAGCCTATAATAAGGCTTACCTGTAGGTAAAAAAAATATCTCCTAAACCTGTATGGTTTAGGAGATATTCTCCTTGCTATGAGCCGCTGACTGCAGCGCGCATGCGCACAGGGGATTCTCGGCTGAAGGCCCGGCAGCTGCCGGACCTTGCCGGGGAAGAAATCTCCTGCGCGCATGCGCGGGAGTGACGACATTGCGGTTTCAGCCACTCACAGCGCTGGAGCCGCGATACCCGGAAGACACGCCGAGGCAACATGACAGCTCCCTCGGCGTGGACCAGGTAAGATACCGACGCCTCGTTCTAAGGTAAGTATTTCATAATGAGCTAGTATGCGGTGCATACTAGCTCATTATGCCTTTTGCCTTACAGGGGTAAAAAAAAAAAAAATGTCAGCGGGTATACAACCGCTTTAACTGTGGATATAAGATTGTGTATATGGAGGTTTTCTTTTTTTTTTCAATTGGTTGAACTAGCAAGGCTAGTTATTAATATAACTGTAAATTGTAAAAAACTAAACCTGTTGAGAGCAATTGTAGTCAAAACTGATATAGTTACATAGTTAGGTTGGCCATACATTATACAATTTTCTTCTTCAATTTCCTTTAGATTAACCTTCAACTATGTAGTACAAATGCCTGCTTGATTGCATACAAATTGAAAGTGTCTAGGTTTGACCTCATTTTTATGGTTTTGGTAAATCTAAAGAAAAATTGTACAAGAAAATTGTATAATGTATGGCCAGCCTAACTACGTAACTATCATATATCAGTTTTGATAGACTACAATTGCTCTCAAAAGGTTCCTTTTTTACAATTTACATTTATATTAATACTGTAACTAGCCATTGCTGAAAACAATTTAGGAGGCACTATATTCACTATGTCTGTTAGCTAATCCTGTTCTTTGGATTTGGGTGACAAGAGCCTTGGTCCTGGAAGTCAGCTTTGGGAACAAAGTGTCATTCTACTGCCCCTGACCTCTAACCTTAAAGTGATACTAAAGTCTAATTTTTTAAAATTTAAAAATAACAAACATGTTATACTTACCTGCTCTGTGTAATGGTTTTGCACAGAGCAGCCCAGATCCTCCCTTTTTCGGGTCCCTCACTGGCGCTTTTGGTCCCTTTCTGCTACCAAGTGCCCTCACAGCAAGCAGCTTGCTATGGGTGCACCCGAGCCGCTGCTCAGTATGTCTATTCAGATATGGAGCCACGGTTGGGCCACACCCCTTCTCTCTCCTCAATGGCTCACTGAATTTTATTGACAGCAGCGGGAGCCAATGGCTCCCCGCTGCTGTCTCAGTCCATAAGGAGGGAGAGTCCCAGGCTGCCATGACTCTCATGCAACATCGTTGGAGCGAGATGAGCTCAGGGAAGTATTAGGGGGACTGAGGGGGATTGCTACACACTGAAAGTTTTTTTATTGCTTTGCATTAAGATAAAAAAAGTCTGACTTTAGAACCACTTTAACCTGAGCCCCAAGATTACCCAACAATAGACCCTTCCCTCAACCTTACCCTAAAACGTATAGGAACAAATAGGTGAATGTGCTTGCATGAGCAGGATGAATGTGTTTGCATGTGCAGGACCCAGATGTACACCTCTGGGGTTGCAGTATCAAGCACAAAGGTAAGTATTTTTCCAAGTTGGCTGCACTCAGGGGGTGGGAGCACGCCTTTGGGGACAATTTGTATCAAAGGTACAGTTGTTCTTTAAAGTGGACCTGAACTTAACAGCTGAAGATTTGTTCAATTATAGGGAACATCTAGGAATGGTAATGTTACCTAAGTATTACCCTGAGAAGTTAACATTTTGTTTGAATTCCTCCTGAAACTTATCACTAATCATTAGGGGGGCAGCTCTGACATGTGGAGGCAAAGATCTGCTTCTATCAAGGTGGCCACCTCCACAAACAGACACAGTAAAGTAAAGGCATGGTAAATCAGTAAGGTGGAAAAGATCAGCTGCAGAGAGATCACAGACAAAAATACTGATTGATCCTTTGCCCTCCCTCTGGTTGACTTCTCTGGCACAGTTTAGGTCTTCTCTAATCCTTAAAGTAGAACTAAAGGCAAAACTTTTTCTCATTTTGGATAGAGTAAGGAAGGATTATATCCCCTGTTAGATTTTTATCCAACTATAAACAGAAAATACCCAAGCTTAACTGCATACAGTGGAACCTCGGATTACGAGCAGTTCCAGGAGGATTCTCGTAATTCAAAGTACTCGCATATCAAGTGAGTTTTCCCATTGAAGTCAATGGAAACGAAAATAATTAGTTCCTCATCGACTTCAATGGGATGCAATACCGCATGCGGCCAGAGGCTGGGGGTGGCACCGGAGAGCCTCGGAAATGGCCGAAAAGGCCCGAAGACACTTCGGCTGACCTCGGCAAACCTTGGAGAGACTTCCTACCTGAGATTTGCCAAGGTCAGCTGTGCTGTCCTCGGCCTGTCCATGCATTTCCGAACGGCGCTGATCGGCTGCGATCGGCGACGTTCGGCTCTACTCGGCTCCGGTGCCCCCCCACCTCAGGCCAAAAGCAGTACTGCACACCGCTTTGGCCTGTATCATGCTCGTTTTGCGAGACAACACGCGCAAACCGAGTTACGATTTTTAAAGATACAGTGTTCTTTTTGCGAAACGCTTGTTAACCGTGTTACTCGCAATCCGAGGTTCCACTGTAGTTGCCAACAGTCCTGATTTTCCCAGGACAATCCCGATTTTGGGACCCTCGATTCGGGATATTGCCTTTTCTCCAGGGAAATCGGGAATGTTTGGCTCTGCAGCAGTTGAGCTGGCTCCTGGCTCCAACAAAATGGCCGCCGGCGCCACTGCGAGATCTCTTTCCCCTTGTGTTCAGTGGAGAGGGGAGGGGGCTTGATCCCTGCAGCCAATGAATCGGCTTCTCTCTTCACAATTCTGAAGCCGGGGTTAGCTGCACAGATCGGCCCCTCCCCTCTCCACTGAACACACAGTGCCACTTGTGGAGTTTGCCCTGCCGTTGTCCCTCTCAGTGTACAGCCCGGGCCAACAATGGGGTTACTATGTACAGGTGGGGTAACTATGCACGGGGGGTAACTATGCACAGGGGGGGTAACTATGTACAGGGGGGTAACTAGGGGGAGAGGGGTAACTATGTACAGGGGGAGGGGGGGTAACTATGTACAGGGAGGGTAACTATGGCTCTGCTTGGGACACTGGTGTAAGGACTGAGGCTCCGCTGGGGACACCAGATGTAAGGATGGACTCTGTTGGGGGCACCTGATGCAAGGAGGGACTCTGCTGGGGGCACCTGATGCAAGGATGGACTCTGCTGGGGGCACCTGATGTAAGGACAGACTGCTGGGGGCACCTGATGTAAGAACAGACTCTGCTGGGGGCACCTGATGCAAGGACGGACTCTGCTGGGGGCACCTGATGGCATTTGGTGGCAGGCGACGTGGCAGGTGACACGCTCAGGGGTCCCATTGATTCTGGATTATGGTGAGTTAAATGATTTCATTCTATATTACAATGTAATATTAGTAATAATGCACTTCAATCATCCTGACACCACAACAACTATGGTGCTGGGATGATTGAAGCGCTAACACCAGGTGTTTAGAGTATCTTTATCTGCTGATTTGTTAAACTCTGGAATACACATTTCTATTGTGGTGTAGGATCTGGGCCTGCTGTCCCTCCATCCCTCTTTCCATCCTTCTCTCTCCTTCCCTCCTTCTTTCCTTCTTTCTCTCTCCCTCCCTCCCTCTTTTCCCCTTTCTTTCTCCATCTCTCATTCATCTCAGACTCTAACCACACCCCCATTTGAACCATGCCCATATAAACCACACCCGCTATTGGGGAAATTTCCCATTACTTCTTGTCCCATAGACATAGGGCATAGGAAATCTCTCCAAAGTAAGGGAAATCCCTGGAAATTCACCAAAAGTAGTGCCCCCTATTGACAGTTTCCCATTCTAGTGATAACCCAAATTTTCATCTTCATTTGAGGCTGCATTCACACCTGAGCGTATTTTTTTCAGGCAGAAAGTCGAGCGTTTTTAAGGCCGAGTTTACCGCGATTTTTGCCGCAATTTTGTACAGGTCAAAGGGTCACCAATGTAAAAAGCAGAAAAACACCTGTAATCTGCCTAAAAAGAAGCTCATGTACTTTTTTGAGCTTCAGGCATTTTGCTTCATGTGACAAAATGCTCAGATGTGAACAGGTGCCATTAAAATGAATGGGATTTTGTTTGTTGGGCATTTTTCTGGCAGCATTTTTTCTGCAGTTTTACAAGTGTTTTATGAGCTGAAAACGCTCAGGTTTGAATGCAGAATGATGCCGCGTACACACGGTCAGATTTTCCGACGGGAAATGTTCGATGGGAGCTTGTTGTCGGAAATTCCGACCGTGTGTAGGCTCCATCGGACATTTTCCGTCGGAATTTCCGACTAAGAAAATTTGAGGTCTGGATCTCAAATTTTCCGACAACAAAATCTGTTGTCAGAAATTCCGATTGTGTGTACACAATTCCAACGCATGCTCGGAATCAAGCAGAAGAGCCACACTGGCTATTGAACTTCATTTTTCTCGGCTCGTCGTACGTGTTGTACGTCACCGCATTCTTGGCATTTGGAATTTCCGACAAGATTTGTGTGACCGTGTGTATGCAAGACAAGTTTGAGCCAACATCCGTTGGAAAAAAAACATGGATTTTGTTGTCGGAATGTGCGATCGTGTGTACCCGGCATTACGGATAATAGGAAACAAGACTTATGCCCCGTACACACGGTCGGATTTTCCGATGGACATTGTCCGATCGGAGCGTGTTGTCGGAAATTCCGACCGTGTGTGGGCGCCATCGGACATTTTCCATCGGATTTTCCGACACACAAAGTTGGACAGCAGGAGATAAAATTTTCCGACAACAAAATCCAATCGCGTCAATTCCGACCGTGTGTGGCCTGTTCCGACGCACAAAGTGCCACGCATGCTCAGAAGAAATTCTGACACGGGACAGCTCGTTCTGGTAAACTTAGCGTTCGTAATGGATACAGCACTTTCGTCACGCTGCAATGTAAAAAATGGTTTAATACAGCGCACTCTCTTCTTCTTTATAATGTGACAAGAATTAAGTCGTTTTGCTGCTCATATTCACACACACTTCTCACAAAGTTTTATTTGTGTTTTTTTAGTGGGATTCCCTCAATATATTGTTATTAGTTGTCACATCTGACAGTTTTATATTTTTTATGTTTTTTTTTTTTGTTTTTAAGCCTTTTTTTTTCTTTAATGTTTGGATTTTTTCCAAGGCTGATCTTTGTTCAATGTTATTTTTATTTTTACTCCAGAATATTTTTGTGTGTGTTTTGTGTGGCAAGTTACCCCAACACCATTGATATCTTTTATTATTTAATCTCCATGAGATTTTTTGTTGTTGGTGTCCCTTGTTCATTTCACATTGTATATTAGAAATGTACCTGAATCCTCACAAACAAACCATAATTTTTGAAGTAAAACACATAGGAGAGTATAATTCAAAACAAAAATCCTTTATTAAGGGCTCAGAACCAAACAAAGAGGAAGGCAACACTGGATCAACAGGAGAAATTAGTGAAGCCTGGGACCCCCACGGCAGACATCAATTCTTGAACATCAAAATTGGTGGCCTGAGGAGTCCATATGTAAGGGAGGGCAGTCTGGTCCGGGATTCACAGAGATCCGGATAGCAGCAGATGACATCAGTGTCCCCAGGCTGTGGTACCACAAGAGGCTGCATCTTTTGGCCGACCAGACTGGATCCAGGGTCCTCACTGTCTGGTCTTCCTTTCACACTTCCTTCCGGGCTGTGGCTGTGCAGTTGGAGATGTGGCAGGAGGAGGAGTAGGACCTGGAGGAGGAGTAGGACCTGCAGGAGGAGGAGGAGGACCATCGCGAAGGTGTGTTTGAGGTGTAATTTGGCCCCTCATACCTTTCGCCAGAGCCTCTGATATGAGGGCCTCACACATGGCTTTTTGGCCCTCCTCCATCCTCTGCATTTTATAGGCTATGAATGCAGCAATGTTCTCCTGCCTGGTGTGGGGTGCTCCCAGGACCTCTGTAGCCCTACAAAAAAATCTGATAGCAGCCTCCTCTAGGGTACTCCTCCTACTGCCACTTTCTGTTTCCAGGGGGAGTGGAGGGACCTGCAGATCAGCCAGCCGGCTCGGCCCGGCCACCTCCTGGCTGAGACTTCCCTGTGTATGAAAAAGGGACATGGTTTTAGTTTTTGCATCATCAATCACAATCATAAATTAGTACTCCCAACTAACATCTAGTTAACATCATTGATTGGACAAGCAGAAATATTTAGAGGAATGCTATACCTGGCTCAATCTGGGCTCCTCCACATGTGGCCTGGAAGGCCCAGGTTGGGCGTCAGAAGCCTCAGCCGGGGGGGAAGGAAGCGTGGAAGGAAGACTGGAGAGTGATGACCTGGGTTCAGTCTGGCCTGCCAGAAAGTGCAGCCTGTCGTAGTACAACATCCTGGGGACATAGATGTCATCTGCTGCTCCGGATCTCTGTGAATCCAGGACTTTATTGCGCTCCCTCAGATATGTGCTCCTCAGGCCACCAATGAAAATCTTTAAAAAAGTGATGTCTGTCGTGGGGATCACCTGCTTCCCAATTTCACACAATTGCTCCAGTGCTGCCTTCCTCTTTGCTTGGTTCTTGTAATGGGGGTGTTTAATCTCCCACAGACAGGGCAGCTCACTTAGCATCTCTATGAAGACTGAAATGAAGTCCTGATCTTTCAGTACCATATCCATGTTCACTGCAAGACACAACACAAGACAAAGCCTAATGTCACACCAAACTCTCCTAATCTTGTTACAATATAGGCCTCAATCTATAGAAGCAGTATAGGCCCAAGTTTGTCTCTTACCTTCGTTCTTACGATCGCCGCGTTCAATGCTCCTTCCTCCGCTCACAGATCAAACGTAATACGCACGCGTGTTACGCTTTATATACACTGCGCATGCGTGTAACTCCGCCCGCCCCTGACGTTCTTTCTAGTGTATTCCCCGCCCCTTTTCGTTCGGCGCAGTGGGGGAAGAGCATGATGGCGGACATACAGCAGGTGCGGGCTAATTGTAGCAACGAGGAGGAGGAGGAAAGGGCGGATCCAGGCACGTCCCGATCCAGAAGGAGACGTTTTAAGGCCACAAATATGTCGTTTGGGGAGATGTTGGAGATGGTCGACATCATGAGGAAGTCCGACTATGACGGAAAATATGGGCCTTACCCCAACCCCAATATCCGAAAGGCCAAAATCATGGCGAAAGTGGTCAGGAGTCTAGAGCGGAATTTCGGGGTACGAAGGTCTAAAGATCAGCTCAGGAAGCGGTGGTCGGACCTGAAGTTGAGAGAGCCAGAGCAGTACCGAAAGATCCGGAGAGTGCTGCAAAAAAGTAAGTAGTTGTGCTGTGTTCCTATTCTTTCTGTCTTTATTACGTTCGTTCTGCTCCATATGCTTTGATTAGTTGTAACGTTTCCAAAGGTCAACTTTAATGTTCATGGGCACATTATTCGTTCGTATCAAACATTTTTCTTTCGGCCTCTAGAACACCATTGTTTAGGCCATATGCATTTTCACACATTTTTGGGGGCCTACTTGGATGCCAAATATTTGTTTGTGTAGATGGGTTTGTTACTAGAATGAAATGCAAACTAGATTGTGTGTAAGGAGAGGACACTGAGCAGCTGTTTTCACATCTGGACACTGGAGCACTAGTGTGGGACACAAGAACACCATTTTTATTAGGGGGCCACACAGGTGCTCCAGTGTATACTATAGGGGGGTCTCCATCTGTGAAGCTTGTACCAAACAGGTAAAGTATTGCAGCTTGACAAAGGGCAATAAAAAATATACATCTTGGAACTCGGCTAAAATAGACAATTGTACCCCACTTCCAAGCAATGTTTCCTATTTCTATAGTTCTGCCATCAAATATCTGTGTGCTAAGTATACCATTTTTGTTTTACATAGGGGAGAAAAGACTCGGACACCCCTCATCCCAGGAGACCAGAGACCCCCCCCCTCTGGAAGAAGGGGAAATACCAACCCAAGAAGCTGAGCAGGAGGAAGAAGAAGACGTGGTGGAGATTGGCACCACAACAGGTGAGTGTCTGCGACCACAGACTCAGGTAAAAGAGATGGCTGGTGGCAGATTTTTGAGACCTTTTTTTTTGTTCTTTATCTCTTTTTAGGTGATCGTGATGTGAGGGATCCAGAACGCTTTACATCTGAAAGTGCCCAGATACTCATCGGGGAGATCATGGGGTGTAATCTCCAATTGCAAAACATACATCAACAAATCAGTGATGTTATTAAAAAAAATAATAACATCATCGATGTTTTGGGGCGAATTTAAACCCCACAAAATCACCTGTTTTATCGTACCAAACTTTTTTCAATGTTTAGAAAAGCCAAATTTGGAGGATGCACACAGTGTGCCAACATGTGCTATCTGCCATCACGGGAGATCAATGGACGCGTTTTGGGGGGGCAACCCCTTCCTCAATTATAAAGTAGCGTTGAGGAAGGGCTTGCTCCCCCCAAACACGTCCCTTGATCCCCCATGATGGCAGATAGCACATGTGGACATTTGTAAATTGGTGTGCATCTTCCAAATTTGGCTTTTCCAGGGGTGATTTCCCCCCATCTGAACGCTATATCAAACCCAGTTCCTAAATACTGATGTCTGATATAGCCTTCAGGTTTTACCTAATGTGAACTTTGTAAGTTCAAGTTTTTTGGCTTTCTTGTTGGTTTTACACAGGCCTGTTTTATCTGAAATGGATATTTTGATTTTTGATAATGCTACTGCAAACATTGTTATACAACAAACATGTTGGTTTGTTTTAAAAACCTTTGGTAAATGCGCATGTGATTGTGCAGGTATAAAAAAGTGCCTTACTCAAGAATGTGTGGATTATTGTCTCAACACTACAACACTTTGGGGTGATGTAATTGTTGTTTTATGCACAAATGGGGGTTATTTCCTAAGGGCAAATCCTCTTTGCACTACAAGTGCAGGTTCAGTGCAGTTGCAAGTGCACTTGTAGTGAAATGTGTTTTTGCATTTAGGAAGTACCAGCCAACACTGTTTTTTATAAGGTTACCCAATCACGACATTTTCTGCACTCAACACATTTCTGTCATGGTCAGCTAAAACAAACACAAGCAGTAAATGTCCACCAAGAATTTCTTTTGGTTGTTTTTTATTTGAAAAAGGTGTCACATATTGTCTGGCATATTGATAGCCCCCCTACCCGCAAAGAACTCCAGGTATCATAACCGGACATCACGGGCATTCAGGGAGGGCAAGCCAGGACGGCCGCTTTCAAGTGCCGTCATTGTTGATGTATTTGGGATTCCGGCCTCAGGCCCAACTGAGCCAGCATAGTTGGCTGAATGTTTTCGTAGAAAATTATGGAGAACACAGCAGGCAAGTATTATATGGTTCAGTTTATACTCCGCCATATGAATGGGTGTCATAAATAATCGGAACCGGCTGGCCAGGATTCCAAATGTGTTCTCCACCACTCTTCGGGCTCTGGCCAGCCGGTAATTAAAAACCCTCTGTTCCGGGGTGAGGGTCCTCATCGGGAATGGCCGCATCAGGTGGTCCCCCAGCGCAAATGCTTCATCAGCAACGAACACAAATGGGAGACCTTCAACATTGTCCTCTGGAGGTGGCAAGTCCAAGCTGCCATTCTGGAGACGCCTGTAGAACTCCGTCTGGGCGATCACTCCACCATCGGACATCCGGCCATTCTTCCCCACGTCCACATACAAGAAGTCGTAATTAGCCGACACCACCGCCAACATCACTATACTATTAAACCCCTTGTAATTATAATAGTACGACCCCGAGTTGGGTGGTGGGACGATGTGGACGTGTTTCCCATCAATTGCCCCTCCGCAGTTAGGAAAGTCCCACCGCTGGGCAAAGTGGGAGGCCACAGTCTGCCATTCCTGTGGCGTGGAAGGAAACTGTTGAGGAAAAAACAATAAACATTACTATTTTTTCACAGAAACCTGGCAAGCAGATTAGACACAAACATTATGGGTCAACCTCCAGATAACATTTATTAAGGGGAATTTAACAACAACAAAGTATAAGGTACACCTATCATATTCCCCCCCCCTCTCATGGGCCATTTCTAACATTATAGGGGGGGGGGAACTCTTGGACAGGTAACCCTCTTCACTTCATTGAGAGATGAATGCCTAAATACAGGGTATTACTTGGAACAGCCCCTCCTTAGTTACACTATTGGCAGCCCACTGGACAGGTAAGAAGTGTCATAATAGAAAGATATAAATACACACTGTACACATTTGAGCACATTTGGACATTCTGCTATTACCTATCAAGATCATAATAGGATACAAGAACTTTAAACAGTACCATTGGAAAGTATACAGGCAGGCCCTTGCACTACATGCTTTGGGGAATTCATCCATAAATCTGAGCACTAAAGAGATGGGTATAGTGTGTATGGGTTTGGCAAAGTCAGCAGATAGATGATTGAGGATAGAGAATTGGGATCAGCTGACTTAGCAGTTGGGGGAGGGAGGGTTACAAAAAATTTGGGGACACCACAAAAAAAAGCCTCTGGCCCTCTGCCTGAATTTAAATCAAAAATAACATTTCAAAACATTTTAGGGGGTGTTTGGGGTAAAGCACTACTATGGAGCTGATAGAATACATTGTTAAGTAACTACATGAGGTGAATATAGGGCAGGAGACACCATGCTGGGGAGGTTATTGAAGGGCAAATATGTATGAAGGACCTAAAATAATAATTACATAAAAATCCAGCATGCATGAGGACAAAGGGGACATTCACAGCATAATACAATCATGGTAATTAGGGAATGAGGAAAGAAATACAATATATTATCAAACATTCAATACAATAAAATGTGATATAAAAGGATAAAAATCTTACCTTCATATACTCCTTCTGTAGGACCTGGATGATGGCAGAACAGGTCTCTGGGATAATGATCCCCAGAGCCTAGGGGGAGATGCCTGTCGAGAACTTGAGGTCCTGCAGGCTTCTCCCTGTGGCCAAATACCGCAAGGTAGCGACCAACCTCTGCTCCGGAGTGATGGCTTGCCTCATGCAGGTATCCTGCCTGCTGATATAGGGGGTCAGCGAAGCCAACAAACGGTGAAATACGGGGTCCGTCATCCTGAGAAAGTTCCTGAAATCATCAGGATTATTCTCACGGATCTCACGGAGCAAAGGCATATGACAGAACTGGTCACGCTGAAGCAACCAATTCTTGGTCCATGAACTCCTCCCCACCCTGTTCATGGACTGGACTTGTGTCAAGGTCAGGACCCCAACACCAAGCCCCCGCACAGCACGAACTCTACGAGGAGTACGCATACGCAACATGGCTAGAAAACGGTCGGCTGCTCAGAACGAAGTAACAGAACGCACTGAAGAACAGCAAGGCCTGTGAAGAGCGACCTGAAAAACAGCAACGAGCGGACAAGATCGCACAGAAAACTCCAATACGAACTGACTGCACGCACTGAAGAGCAGATACAAACCCACAAGCACAAACTGAACGGCAGAAAACGATCTGAAAGCCACGAGTCTGAAAAAGCGCGAATCGTCTCTCACCAAACTTTTACTAACACGAGATTAGCAAAAGGAGCCCAAAGGGTGCCTCGCTTGGTTCTGAACTGGCCTTTTCTAGTCTTGTCGTACGTGCTTGACGTCACCGCGTTCTTGGCGATCGGAAATTCCGACAACTTTGTGCGACCTTGTGTAGGCAAAACAAGTTTGAGCCAACATCCGTCGGAAAAAATCCGAGGATTTTGTTGTCGGAATGTCCGAACAAAGTCCGACCGTGTGTACGGGGCAATATAGTTACATAGTTACATAGTAGGTGAGGTTGAAAACAGACACAAGTTCATCAAGTCCAACCCATGTTGACAAGACAGAACGAATCTTCCTAACAGGGCCACAGACAGCAATAAAAACCTATGGACAAGAAGGCGCACGCACCTAGTGCATTACCAAAAACATTTATTAGCAATATAAAAACTGCTACAAATGGATACTCACAAAGTAGCAACTGATATAGGCAAATAAAACACAAGATGCCGTACAGTGGGGACACATGTACTCCAGTTACACCATGTAGGGGGTATCAAGTTGACGCGTTGCAGGGGCATACCCCTTCTTTAGAGCTAGTTCCACTTTAAGGCTCTTAATTATGAGGAAACATTATGAGCACTGAACTTATTCTCTCTGGAGAAGAGATGCTTGAGAGGGAATATCATTTCAATGTACAAATACCGTACTGATGACCCCACAATATGAAAAAAACTATTCAGTGAAAGGGAATTTGAAAAGACACGTGGCCATTCACTAAAATTAGAAGAGAAACAGTTTACCCTTAAACTGCTTCTCAGGGGTCCCACTGATTCTGGATTCTTTACCGTAAGAGCAGTAAGGATGTGGAATTCTCTTCCACAAGCAGTGGTTTCAGCAGGGAGCATAGATAATTTGAAAAAATGATTAGATAGGCACCTGAACGACCATAACATACAGGGATATACAATGTAATATTTTTTTAAAAGTGCACACACAGGTTGGACTTGATTGACTTGTATCTTTGTTCAACCTCACCAACTATGTAACCAGGGGCGTTGCTAGGTCTACAAAAGATCTGGGGCTAGAGCCCATAGCAGCGTAGTAAAGAAAGTCATACGCTTGGGTGGGCATACATATGTACAATCAGGTCCATAAATATTGGGACATCGACACAATTCTAATCTTTTTGGCTCTCTACACCACCACAATGGATTTGAAATTAAACGAACAAGATGTGCTTTAACTGCAGACTTTCAGCTTTAATTTGAGGGTATTTACATCTAAATTAGGTGAATGGTGTAGGAATTACAACAGTTTGTATATGTGCCTCCCACTTTTTAGGGACCAAAAGTAATGGGACAGATTAACAATCATCCATCAAACTTTCACTTTTTAATACTTGGTTGCTAAACCTTTGCAGTCAATTACAGCCTGAAGTCTGGAACGCATAGACATCACCAGATGCTGGGTTTCATCCCTGGTGATGCTCTGCCAGGCCTCTACCGCAACTGTATTCAGTTCCTGCTTGTTTTTTGGGGCATTTTCCCTTCAGTTTTGTCTTCAGCAAGTGAAATGCATGCTCAATCGGATTCAGGTCAGGTGATTGACTTGGCCATTGCATAACATTCCACTTCTTTCCCTTAAAAAACTCTTTGGTTGCTTTTGCAGCATGCTTCGGGTCATTGTCCATCTGCACTGTGAAGCTCCGTCCAATGAGTTCTGAAGCATTTTGCTGAATATGAGCAGATAATATTGCCCGAAACACTTCAGAATTCATCCTGCTGCTTTTGTCAGTAGTCACATCATCAATAAATACAAGAGAATCAGTTCCATTGGCAGCCATACATGCCCATGCCACGACACTACCACCACCATGCTTCACTTTCCTTCTCCATACTCTTCTCTTCCCATCACTCTGGTACAAGTTGATCTTGGTCTCATCTGTCCATAGGATGTTATTCCAGAACTGTGAAGGCTTTTTTAGATGTTGTTTGGCAAACTCTAATCTGGCCTTCCTGTTTTTGAGGCTCACCAATGATCTTGTGGTGAACCCTCTGTATTCACTCTGGTGAAGTCTTCTTTTGATTGTTGACTTTGACACACATACACCTACCTCCTGGAGATGGTTCTTGATCTGGCCAACTGTTGTGAAGGGTGTTTTCTTCAAAGGGAAAGAATTCTTCAGTCATCCACCACAGTTGTTTTCCGTGGTCTTCCAGGTCTTTTGGTGTTGCTGAGCTCACCGGTGCGTTCTTTCTTTTTAAGGATGTTCCAAACAGTTGATTTGGCCACACCTAATGTTTGCTATCTCTCTGATGGGTTTGTTTTGTTTTTTCAGCCTAATGATGGCTTGCTTCACTGATAGTGACAGCTCTTTAGATCTCATATTGAGAGTTGACAGCAACAGATTCCAAATGCAAATAGCACACTTGAAATGAACTCTGGACCTTTTATCTGCTCCTTGTAAATGGGATAATGGGGGAATAACACACACCTGGCCATGGAACAGCTGAGCAGCCAATTGTCCCATTACTTTTGGTCCCTTAAAAAGTGGGAGGCACATATACAAACTGTTGTAATTCCTACACCATTCACCTGATTCGGATGTAAATACCCTTGAATTAAAGCTGAAAGTCTGCAGTTAAAGCACATCTTCATTTCAAATCCATTGTGGTGGTGTATAGAGCCAAAAAGATTAGAATTGTGTCGATGTCCCAATATTTATGGACCTGACTGCAAATACAGTAATATACGTGTGTGTGTATATCCCCAGAGAGGCCCCCACTTACATCAGGGTCCCCAGAGAGCCCCCTTTACTTTAGGGTCCCCAGAGAGTCCCCCCTTACATAAAGGCCCCTAGAGAGCCTCCTCATTATATCAGAGTCCCCAGAGAGCCTCCCCCTTGCATCAGGGTCCCCAGAGAGCCCCCCTTACATTAGGGTCCCCAGAGTGCCTCCCCCTTTAAATCAGAGTCCCTAGAGAGCCTCCCCCTTAAAATCAGGGTCCCCAGAGAGCCTCCCCTTGCATCAGGGTCCCCAGAGAGCCCCCCCACTTACATCAGGGTCCCCAGAGAGCCTCCCCTCCCCTTGGGGACCCCTGCAGAGACTCAGGGCTATGGGCCCCAGATTCAGGGCTATAGCCCCAAAAAAAAATAAATAAAAAATTACTGCGCTTCCCTACACCCCCAAGCTGCAGTTCTAATTCTCAGGTAGAAGAATCAAATAAGTACAATACATAAAAGAACCGCGCTAAATATAAGCAATCAATGAATCCTCAATTATTTTGAATGCTGTAAAGTGATCAATATAAAATAAATTAAATATCGACACAATATATATGTGAAAAATAATCAGAGAAATGTGCTATAAAACTGGATGCAGATAAATATAAAAAGTGACAAAAAAAGGTAAAGTCCGTGACAGTAAAAGTGACTTCTGATATCAACAGTCCTTATTGCAATATGTTCCACCAATAGTGATTGGAAACTTTAGTGAATAAAAACATCTTGTGAGAAGAATCCACCACCTATGTAGATATATGTTTACCAGAGGTAAGCTGTAATGAAGCTTATGCCAGAAATCCACTCAGTGGGGACACCACCATCTGTATCAGCATAGAGGGAGGATCACCCGGGACTCACCGACAACAAGGCCCAATAACTCAGCAATGGGAACCGGAGACCGCTTCCATCTTCACCCAGGTGTACGCTTCTCCCTCACCTCACGTCCGTACAGCTAGAGGACAGCTCACATTGGTGAGCTGTCCTCTAGCTGTACGGACGTGAGGTGAGGGAGAAGCGTACACCTGGGTGAAGATGGAAGCGGTCTCCGGTTCCCATTGCTGAGTTATTGGGCCTTGTTGTCGGTGAGTCCCGGGTGATCCTCCCTCTATGCTGAGACAGATGGTGGTGTCCCCACTGAGTGGATTTCTGGCATAAGCTTCATTACAGCTTACCTCTGGTAAACATATATCTACATAGGTGGTGGATTCTTCTCACAAGATGTTTTTATTCACTAAAGTTTCCAATCACTATTGGTGGAACATATTGCAATAAGGACTGTTGATATCAGAAGTCACTTTTACTGTCACGGACTTTACCTTTTTTTGTCACTTTTTATATTTATCTACATACAGTTTTATAGCACATTTCTCTGATTATTTTTCACATATATATTGTGTCGATATTTAATTTATTTTATATTGATCACTTTACAGCATTCGAAATAATTGAGGATTCATTGATTGCTTATATTTAGCGCGGTTCTTTTATGTATTATAGCCCCAAAAGCCACCCCCTAGTGACGCCACTGCCAGGATCCAAGAATGTAGCTAATATAGTGAAGCACTTATTAGATAAAAAGGGAGTACATGTACATACCCAAAAATGGCCATAAAATTGATATAAAAGTGCTTTAAAAAACACACCGTTCCTACCACGAGGTCGCGGCGGCAGTAACATCAGTGTATAAGTGTATACTGTGACCATAGAACTTCTTCAGGCTGGGTTCAGACTATGTGTGGCGCGGGGCACAGCAGGGGGTCCGGTGCATCCTTATTCACGATTTCAGGTCCTAATTAGGTCCAAATTTTTGCCTGAATTTGGACCTGAAATGGACCTAAAGGCACACAGGACTAGGGTTACCACCTCATCCCTTTAACTACTTGTAGACAGCCCACCGTTGTTGTACATCGGCTGTTTGAAGTGGAATACCGTTGTTATGGCAGCAGATAGTGGGCAGTCCGCTTTCGGTTAAAGGTGGTCTCTGCGGCGGATTCGCCGCAAGATCACTTTTATCGGGGCAGAAGAGGGCCCCCCCTCCCTGCGGGTGTCTCCGCCACTTACCAGAGCCATCGATAGCAGTGGAGACGATCGCGTCCTTCCCCTTGATAGGCCTGGATCCGAGTGAGGAAAAGATGGCCCCCCCACTCGGCTCCATAACATCGAATGGCAGGAACGATGTCAAACGTCACTTCCGCCCAATGGTGTTAAAAGCATTTATTTATTTATTTATTGCATTCTAGTTCAAATATGAGATCTGAGGTCTTTTTAACCCCAGATCTCACATTTAAGAGGTCCTGTCGTGCTTTTTTTCTATTAGGGCTGTTTACATTCCTTGTAAAAGGAATAAAAGTGGCCCAAACGTTTTTTTAAAGGACAGTGTATAAATAAAAAATAAAAAGTAAAATAAATAAGAAAAAAAAAATTTAAAGCGCCCCGTACTGCAGAGCTCGCACGCAGAAGCGAACGCATACGTAAGCCGTGCCCGCACATGAAAACCATGTTCGAACCACACATATAAGGTATCACCGCAATTGTTAGAGCGAGTGTAATAATTCTAGTACTAGACCTCCTCTGTAACTCCAAACTGGTAACCTGTAGAAATATTTATGGAGATTTTTTTTTTAACATAAAGTGTATTTAATTTAAAAAAACAACAGACATAAAAAAACAAGGGGTACAGATATTCACAGACAGAAATCTGATATCAAGAGTGTAAACATTGCAGGTATAAAGTATAGACAGTAAATGTAACAGTCAAGTAGCCTAGTGCTCATAACAGGTGTATCAAGCTCCGGAAGAACAGTGCCATACAGAAAAAGAAGGGGGGGTGGTAATGGGGACGGGTGAATCTCCTAACCTAAGTTAAGCCATTATCTCATGCAGTAGAGCAGGGTTTAAAGAAGACTCGGGGATGGCAGGTGGCAGTAAGGGGAGGGAGAGCCTCGAGGCTCTAATCAAGGGTCAGATGTTTTGCCTTCACCCAAGCTGCCCAAATTTCTTTGGACAGTTCCTACCTACCTAAGTATGTCACTTGACTAAGGATTGCCAAACTTGTTTAGTATCAGGAAAAAATATATATCACACTGCGCTAACCCAAAGTGTAACAAGAAGCAGCTACATACAAATGTGACCAATATTCAAAAACATATGATAAAAAAATGTAGCGCTAATGATGACAGTGGTGAACACATAGAAGTAATATCCACTAGAAAAAAGCCACGAATGTGACTATTAAAGTACAACAAACAAATAAAGTTCAATGGTATCCAAATAAATAAAACTGTAATGATAGTCCCATAATGGTAGGTATATGTAATGAATCCAACCAGAATGTAAAATCTTCACGTCTGTATATCATTGATTATACGATCTTGAATGGGAAACAGATGAAATAAGCTTACCGGAAGTGGTGGATTCGGATGTCAGTGACTCCGAATCAAACAGGCTCAGAGATCCACAGTGAATATGGTTGGTCCCAGAAACCCCGGATCTCAAGGGGAGTCTTCCCTCTGCTGTCCCGATTACAACTGCGCATCCGGAAGGTCCAGGATGGGTCACGGCTGCATGGAAGTCTCGAAAGGGTAGGTGGTTCTCCAAAAAAATATATGAAAGCGCCAATGGTGCAGATCAAAAGGTGTTTTATTTGGATAACACCAATAACAATTAAAATAGCGTGATCACGTAGAAAGTAAAAGCATAAAATCAAGTGTAGGGAAGAGTGTAGCTCGCCCGACACATTTCGTCCAATTGGACTTCAACTGGGGCATTAAACATTAAACTTGTCTAGTAGGCAGTTGAACCTGATTCCAGTGTAGGAGCACTGCCTTTCTAGCATAAAGTGATGTGTAGAAAATGAACAGTTTTTTCCTCTGAGGGGCCTCTAGGAAATCACAAATACCCAGGAGGAGAGGGATAAGGCTATACAGGACATTCATTTTCCCTGTAGAATTATTTTCAGCTAGAACCGCCTTCCAAAAGTCTACCACACTGGGACAGGACCAAACCAAATGAAAGAAATCGGCATTATCTGAGTCACATCTAGGGCAACTGGGCGTTCGGTCAGGGTAGATTCTCGCCAAGCGTGCTGGGGAATAGTAGGCGCGGTGTAAAAATTTCAGCTGGATGCATGCCGAGATCGATAGGAGTACATATTGTTGGATTCCCTCCTCCCAGTCATCGTCTGCTAAGTCTGGGACATCTCACTGCCAGATCGAGAACAGTTGAGAAACCTTAGATGTGTAAACAACAGCGAGCATATTGTATAAGGTAGAGAGTGTTCTATCACCATCCGGGGATCGGAGCACACCCTGCACATCAGACATCTCCAAGCCAATCGGGGAAGGGAATTGAGAGCGAAAAGCATGGCGCAGTTGGAGATATCTGAAGAACATTCCGGGATGGAACAAAAATGGGGCAGGCGGGGGTTGCCCCAAAGTGGACTAAATGGGAACCAGACATTAGGTTTCCCAGGTTTCCAAGCAACAGTATCCCACACTCGGTAAAAACATAAGACACCAGCGCTCAGAGGGTTAAGACATTCCCACATATGCTATGGGAATGTCTAACCTGGGAATGTCTAGTGTGGGCTGACAAGCTGAAAAGGCTATATAAAGCTATGCAAAGCTGTCAGAGATTGCCAGGAGGTGGAAGTCCTGTAATGGATAATAATGGTGTCTGGATGAATAGTCCAGTAATAGTTTAAAGTTGCCTTGACAATGCGTTTCACGCACAAGATCTTTGTCATAGTCCTCCCCCCTCCCCCTCTTTTGTTTTACTTTAGTACAAGTGAACAGTACTAAGGTTTATCAGCTGCTTTTTTGAATAAACTCATTCATTGTTTATATCATTTTTTTATTTATTGCAGGACTGCTATCTTAACCCTCTGAGCGCTGGTGTCTTATGTTTTTACTGTTTGATCCATTTCTATCAGTGATGTTTTTTTCCAGCCGCACGGGCTACAGACCCTCATCCATTGATTTTTATTCCCTTCCAGTGATTTATATTCCCTTATTTTTGACCATTCCACAGGTCCCCACGATATAGCGCTGGGATTTTTTTTTTTTTTTCAGTATCCCACACTTGAAGTGTCGCACACATGGGGGGGTGGGGGGTCACATGTGGGTTGGACTGGGGGCCAGTATGTATCAGATTCCTCAGCTCAGAATAGGAACCAAGCAGTGCTGCCTCTAATGTAGACACAGAGTTAGCCAGCACCTCAGAGAGCCACCATTTGACAGTAACAAGGACCGCAGCCCAATGGTATTTTATAAAACAGGGTAGGGCTAGGCCACCTAGGGTAATAGGCAGTTGTAGGGTTGTTCTCGCTATTATAGGAGTCTTCCCATTCCAAATGAAGGAGGTGATGATACTATCTAGTTTCCTAAAGAACTGGTCAGGTTGGGGTACAGGGGTCTGTCTGAAGAGGTAAGTAAACTTGGGTAATACTGACATCTTGACAAGATTAACCCAGCCCACCGGGGTTAGGGGTAGAGATTTCCAGGTCGCACATTGGGACAGCTGGGAGACCACTGGGTCCAGGTTGAGGGCAACAAATTTCTTCAGGTCACTGTGAATTTCCACCCCTAAGTATCTAAACTGGGAAGCTCTCTGAAGTTGCCCATCTGTTGGGAGGGGATCAGTTCCCAAGTGAAGAGGAAATAGTACGGATTTCCGTCAGTTTATACATATTCCCGAGTAGCGCCCAAATTTGTTAATTACCGACAGGGCCACCTGCAGGGAGGTCCCGTCGTCCCTGAGGTAGAGTAGTGTATAACGACACCTTCTCATGAAGGGGGCCTATAACAATACCTCGGACTTCGGGTGTAGAGCGCAGGAGAGTGGCCATGGGTTCAATTGCCATCACAAAAAGCCCGGGGAGAGGGGGAACCCCTGTCTTGTCCCCCTGCACAGAGAGAAGGATGGGGAGAGGACCGTTCAGGTGTGAAATCTGGCTGTTGGGGCTTTGTACACAGGCTTGACCCAGGAGATGGAGACCAGACCAAATCCGAACCTGCAGAGGACCTCCCAAAGATATCTCCATTCCACAGAGTCAAAAGCTTTCTCCGCATCCAGGGAGGCCACTGCGCCCTGGCCATCTCCATCTCCCGAGGCTAAGACCGCACACATATTGGTCCCCTTACCCAGCATGAAACCTGACTGGTCCTCCTGAATTAAGGTAAGTATCACCTCATTTAAACTCTTGGCGAGAATCTTAGTCAAGACTTTAGCATCAGAGTTGAGTAGGGAAATGGGCCGATAGGACAAGCACAGCAGGGGGTCCTTCCCTAGCTTGGGGACCACCACTATGATGGCTTGGGCCATAGAGGGGGGCCCAAGCCATGTATTGTTTATAGAATTCGGGTGGAAACCCATCTACTCCCGGGGTCTTCCCCGATTGCAAGGAACCCAATGCCTGCTGAATCTCTTCCAACGCGATCGGGCCATCTAAGCTTTCCCTCGCCGAAGGGGTGAAAACGGGAAGCGACGCGTCGTTCAAGAACCCACATAATTCCTAACTGGAGTACTGCGCCCTAGAGGAGTATAATGTAGAATAGCAATTTGCAAAGCAGGTGTTCATATCTACAGGGTCTGTCGATAAAGTCCCATCGTCCGGAGATGGGCTACAGTATAGACCGGGGATTGCTCCCTAGATATCCAGGCCAAGAGCCTACCCGTCTTGTCCCCCTGCTCGAAAATCCGCTGCCTTTGGACCAATTGCTGTTTATTCACTTTGGCCCCTCTAAGAAGCATTACCTCACGGTATGCGACCTTCATGTCCTGGCCTGTGATGGGGTTAGAGGTGAGGGCAAACTGGGATTCAAGGGTTTGGGCCTTGGTTTCCGCCTCTTCTAATGTGACTCTATCATTCCTGCGCTCTCTGGCAATAGAAGAGAGGTAGCAGCCCCTAATGTAAGCCTTAAAGGCATCCCAAACATTCCCTGGTGTGGTAGTACCAGAATTTAGCAGCCAGAACTCCTTAATGTTTTTGGCCATTTCAATCTCTAAGGTGGGGTTGGCTATCCAGAACCGAGAGAGACGCCATATTCTGTCTGCCTGGGGGGTTGTAGTTTGTAGGGAACACAGTAACGGGGAGTGGTCAGATATACCACGGGGAAGCATCGTGATCTCTTTAATTTTGGGAAGCATACTAACACTGGCCTATAGAAGATCAATGCGGGACAATGTATTATGGGATAAAGAGTGACAGGTGTACATACGGTCTGAGGGGTGCTTCCATCGCCACACATCCTCCAAACAAACGCGCCCAACAAGATAGGGCAGAGTCGGTAGCAGAGTCCACTGACAGCTTATCGAGGGAGAGGTTTGGAGGGATATTGAAATCCCCCGCTAGGAAGACATTATCAGTAGGGAATTGAGCAAGCAGGGAGACGATAGCATTTAGCAGGGTGATATTAGGGTGGTAGGTAGACACCTACTATCGCCAGCTCAACCGTGTCCAAGATAACGTGAAGCAGGACATACCATCCCTCCGGGTCTACCTTAACATCAAGGAGCTCAAAGTTGAGAGACTTGTGGACCAGAATGCTAACCCCTCGGGCATAGCCCGAATGGGTAGCATGGTAGTGATGCCCCACCCATGGTCTTTTGAGACTCATGATCCTACCTCCCACCAAATGCGTCTCCTGGAGGATGCAAACATGAGGGGCATACCGTTTCAAGTAGTCGAAAACCAGGAATCACTTGATTTTATTATTGAGATCTCTGACATTCCATGAGAGGATCTTTATCGGAGCCATATCTGCAGAGGAAATTGCCAGGGGAGCCACTATACCTGACACCCGGAGAGAACGGTACACCCGTCTGGACTGGACTGGACCAGCACATACCCATCTTGAGCATATGTGTGCAGGCATCCTAGCATAAGATAACGACATAAGAGCATCACATTCACTGTCACATGACTGTCTGAAGTAAGAAACACAGAAACAACAATAACATAAACTGAAAAAACATAACACCCGTCCCGACCCACCCCACACCCCGATAAATGAACTATGGGGTGCTTGAGTACCCAAACTTAACACAACAGAACACATAAGTAGGAGAGTCTCCTATGGGGGCAGTGCGTAACAGGTAGCACAGCAAGGACTCAGTTCCTATCGGCGGGAGCGGGGCGCTCCACCGTTTGTATTTCCCGGAGGCAACATGTGGTTAAGGGATCACTTATAGATAATCAAACCTTCATATGTTGATTAGCGCCTTACACTTAGAACTATCTAAGGGTTCAAACTTAGTTACAGTAGTCCTTAACCAATTCAATACCGGCGTATAGTAATATGACGGCCATAGATGGGATCTCCCATCCTGGGTGGCCATCATATGACGTCCTGGGCTTCCCGGTGTCTTGTCAAATACAGTCCCCTATCATATAGTGTCCGCCCTGTACTGCGCAGGTGCAGTACGAAGGACGAACGAGACGCCGAAAGTCTCCGAAGTTTAATAGCTGATCATCAGCTGTACACGGCGCCTGCGCTTTTATTCTCACCCTATGTCCAGGTTCATTCCCTACTATCCAAGTGGACATAGAGTGAGAATAAATAGTTGCCGAGCGCAGGGAGGCCGTGCCCGAAGCGTGGCGAGCGAAGCGAGCCCGCGAGGGGCCCTCTTACACAGCCATCGCTAACAAGTGCCCGAGCGCCATGTACAGCTGATGGTCAGCTGATCAATCTCGGAAACTTTCGGCATCTCCTTCTGCTCCGTACTGCGCAAGCGCTGCGCCTGCGCAGTACGGAGCGGACACTATCCGATAGGAGGACAGTATATGTCAGAACACCGGCCGTCTAGGGGCCGCGTTGCTCGAGACCCGGTGCGCATGCCCGGCGGCCGCGATGGCCGTCGGGCACCCGCGATTGCCCGTTAACCGAGCAGGACCGTGGATCTGTGTGTGTAAACACACAGATCCACGTCCTGTCAGTTGAGAGGAGACCGATCTGTGTTCCCAGTACAGAGGAACACTGATCGGTCTCCTCCCCTTGTGAGTCCCCACCCCCTACAGTTAGAATCACTCCTCTAGGAAACACATTTAACCCCTCGTGTCCCCCTAGTGGTTAACCCCTTCCCTGCCTGACACATTTATACAGTAATCAATGCAATTTTATAGCATTGATCGCTGTATAAATGTGAATGGTCCCAAAAATGTGTCAAAAGTGTCCGATGTGTCCACCATAATGTCGCAGTCATGAAAAAAAAATCGCAGATCGCCGCTATTACTAGTAAAAAAAAATAAATAAATAATTTTTTTAAAAAAATGACATAAATCTATTGCGTATTTTGTAGACGCTATAACTTTTGCGCAAACCAATCAATATACGCTTATTGTGATTTTTTTTACCAAAAATATGTAGAAGAATACGTATCGGCCTAAACTGAGGAAAAAAATTTTTTTTTTTTTTTTTTTTTTTAAATTGGGATATTTATTATAGCAAAAAGTAAAAAATATTGTGTTTTTTTCAAAATTGTCGCTCTTCTTTTGTTTATAGCGCAAAAAATAAAAACCGCAGAGGTGATCAAATACCACCAAAAGAAAGCTCTATTTGTGGGGAAAAAAGGATGTCAATTTTGTTTGGGTACAACGTCGCACGACCGCGCAATTGTCGTTTAAAGTGCGACAGCGCTGAAAACTAAAAATTGGTCTGGGAAGGAAGGGGGTGAAAATGTCCTGTATTGAACCGGTTAAGGGAACCTAAATGGAGAGAGGCAAATTAACAGCAGCAAAGAACAAAGCAAGGGACATAACTGAGGGGGGGAAGCTCCCTCCCCCCGACCCATCCTGCACCCCGCAGCATCCAGTGTCAGCAGCAGATATAGGCAAAACCCCAAGTAGGGTGAGGTACAGGACAATCACTCATAGCAGCCATGTAGCACCAGCAGGGTAGGGAGAACATCATCCCCCCCAACACCACCGCACCCCTTGGTCCGTTAATAAAGGAAAAATCAGCAGCCCCCCCCAAGGCTCCCAAGCATTTGGATCAAGTGATGCAGTCTCACACTCTAGGGAGGCCAGATCACAGAGTTTCCGGGGGGGGGGGGAGAATAGCCGACGGCATGACGCCATTGTGTGGAGCAAACAGGGTCCAGTCAAGTTCAGGAAAGCGGACCTCTCTGGCATGCCGATCAGTGTGGGGGGGGTCTGCAGCCATGCAGCCCCTCCAAGCAGTAACCAAAGCCATGCAGCTTCATATATCAGGGCCACTATTCCCTCAGCAAAATGAAGATGTCATCCGGGGAACAGGGAGGCCCCCCCACAGAGAGTATTATAGGCTTAGAGGAGCATAGAGAGAGGTCTGCCGGGCTTACCATTGGAGGTAGTAGGTGCACAGGGTGGGGAAAGGCAGCTGCAAGAAGTGTCATAGGAAGGGTCAGCGATCACGAGGAAGAAATTCAAGCCATCTGGACGCCTCGTCCGCGGAGGTAAAGAATTTGGTAGAATCACCATCCACCACCGGAGAGGCGCTAGGAACATCATGTTGTACTTGAGCCCTTTGGTGCCTAGCTGGCCCTTGACCCGGTCGAAGGTTCTGCGGAGCCTCTGCGTTTCCACCGAGTAATCGGGGAATATCATGATCCTCCCATTTTCATGGTACAGTTCAGCCAACTTCTTTGCTACCGATAGGACCAGGTCCCGGTCCCTAAAGTTCAAGAGACGGAATATAAAGGTGTGCGGCGGAGCGCCTGGCGGGCCCTTGGCAGATGACATTCTATGTGCCCGTTCTACCGCGAAATGAGGGGAAAATGTTGCGGTTGAGGTAGGAGCATGCACAGCAACTGCTCTGTGTAGGCCGCTGGATCTCGCCCCTCCACTCCCTCCGGAAGACCCACCAGTCTCAGGTTGTTGCTGCGATTCCTGTTCTCTTGGTCTTCAGCATGAGACTCCATAGCTTTCATCTTGACCTGTAGCATGTGAAGGGAGGGAGGCATCATGGTCGCGCACTGTATCTTCAGTGTCTCCTACCCTCCATTCCACCTCCGACAGCCTGCCACGGCATTTGTCCATGTCTCGCCTTATCAGTTCCATCTCCATCTGCATCTGTTCTATTTTGGTTGTAAGTGTAGATTGGCAGCCCGAGATAGCTTGCATGAGTGCCTGAAATTGCTCAGTCCCCAGGGGAGGTGGATCAGGCTGCTCCGTCATGTTTGTGCAAGAAGGCGCACATGGGCCCCGAGACGGCGGTGGGGTTTTGGGAGCCGAGTACCGCTTTCTCTGCGATCCGGAGGTCCCCTTTCTCATGCCCGGTGTCTGCCCACACCTCTCAGCCAGTTCAGGGTAGCTGTAGATCTCATAAAGGCGGAGAAATATGCCTGCCAGGTGCGGAGCTCCCTTCACTCACGTCCTCTTAGGTCGCCATCTTGACCACGCCTCCGGCTATGGAGATTTTTAAGGGTCAAAGTTTGTCGCCATTCCACGAGCGGGCGCAATTTTTAAAGCCTGACATGTTGGGTATCAATTTACTCGGTGTAACATTATCTTTCACAATATAAAAATAAATTGGCTTAACTTTACTGTTGTCTTATTTTTTTATTCAAAAAAGTTTATTTTTTCCCAAAAAAATTGCACTAAGATCGCTGCGCAAATACGTTATGACATAAAGTATTGCAACGACATTTTATTCTCTATGTTTTCTAAAACATATATATAATGTTTGGGGGTTCTAAGTAGTTTTCTAGCAAAAAAAATAAAAAATGATTTTAACTTGTAAACACAAAGTCTGAAAAATAGCCCCGGTCCTTAAGTAGTTAAACCCGAACATATATGAATTACACAGGATCTGAGGCTAATTTAGTGCAAATAAGGCACCAATTGAGTTTAATTACCCACTTAATCTGCCACAGAACCTGTGTAATTATTATGTGTTCGGTTTTAAAAGGATGAGGCGGCAACCTTACACAGGACCCTTCTGCTGTGCGCTCCGTGGCCGCCCCCGGAGATGTGTGAACCCGGCTCCATAGAGACGCGGCCACACTCTGCTGTCATGCAAATTGGATGCGGTGAAACTCCCATCCAATTCACATCAACGTGAACCCAGCCACAAAGATGTATGAATCAGTGGCAGCTGTGGGGTCCAGGGCAGAGGGGGGCCCTGTGGGGAAAAGGAAGGGATGAGGTGGTTTTCCTGCCCTGGCAGCCCATATGCTGTATTTATGTGAGCGCATATTTTCCTCACAGGCAGTGACACAGACAGCCCACTGCAGGCAATAGCAGAGACAGCTCCTGTGAGGAGCTAAAGGGGACCTGTGAGGTGAGGAAGAGCTCAGTCAGGAGGGCCAGACACAGAGCCAGCATTGTGAGAGAGTTCAGGTAGATGTGTGTAAGTGTTTGTGTGCTTTTTGTGTGCGTTTATAGTGTATTGTGTGTATTATGGCTATGTTTAACCACTTCAGCCTCGGAACACTTGGCTGTTGAATGACCAGGCCATTTTTTGAGATTCGGCACTGCGTCGCTTTAACTGACAATTGCGCGGTCGTGCGACGTAGCACCCAAACAAAATTGACATCCTTTTTTTCCCACAAATAGAGCTTTCTTTTGGTGGTATTTGACCACCTCTGCATTTTTTATTTTTTGCGTGCAAAAAAAGAGCGACAATTTTGAAAAAACACAATATTTTGTACTTTTTGCTATAATAAATATCCCCATTTTTTTTTTTTTTTTTAAAAAAAAGCTAATTTTTTCTCAGTTTATGCCAATATGATTTCGTCTACATATTTTTGGTAAAAAAAATCACAACAAGCGTATATTGATTGGTTTGCGCAAAAGTTATAGTGTCTACAAAATAGGGGATAGATTTATAGCATGTTTATCTATTTATTTTTTTAAACTAGTAATGGCGGCAATCTGCGATTTTTGTGACTGCGACATTATGGTGGACACATCAGACACTTTTGACACATTTTCGGGACCATTGGCATTAATACAGTGATCAGTGCTATAAAAATGCATTGATTACTGTGTAAATGCCACTGGCAGTGAAGGGGTTAACACTAGGGGGTGATCAAGGGGTTAACTGTGTTCCCTGGGAGGTGATTCTAACTGAAGGGGGGGGGACTGACTAGAGGAAGTGACGGATCGTGGTTTCTAGCTAATAGGAACACACGATCTGTCACTCCTCTCAGGACAGAACAGGGAAGTGTGTGTTTACACACAACTCATCCCTGTTCTGTGTCTCCTGCTCACGATCACTCGTGGCTGGCGGTCCTTGCGACCGTCGGCCACAAGCATCGGCACCCCTGCTGTGCAGCGGGCCGCGCCTGCTATCCCGATCCCGAGATCCGACGTATAGCTACGACAGTTCACGGGATCGTGCCGACCTGCCGCTGTATAATGGCGGCAGCTGGTCGGCAAGCGGTTAAACTGGCCTGAACGGTAAGATACAGCGTTTTCCAGTGCAGGGAGCTGCCTGAGGCACATTTCAGTGCTCACACGTTTAGTTTTTTCAACTTTATTTGAAGTGTCATTTATGTCACAAAGCACGGTGTATTGCCCTGCAGTGTTGTGCCATGGAAGGTGGTGCAGAAAGATACAGATATGCTGCATTTATCTGCACTGCACATCACAGCAGTGTTGTGATATGAACGGGGCACATACAAAACAATGTAAGAAAATAAAATGGTGCCGCACTTATATATGTACATATATACAGTATCTCACAAAAGTGAGTACACCCCTCACATTTTTGTAAATATTTTATTATATCTTTTCATGTGACAACACTGAAGAAATGAAACTTTGCTACAATGTAAAGTAGTGAGTGTACAGCTTGTGTAACAGTGTAAATTTGCTGTCCCCTTAAAATAACTTAACACACAGCCATTAATGTCTACACCGCTGGCAACAAAAGTGAGTACACCCCTAATTGAAAATGTCCAAATTGGGGCCAATTAGCCATTAGCCCTGGTGTCATGTGACTCATTAGTGTTACAAGGTCTCAGGTGTGAATGGGGAGCAGGTGTGTTAAATTTGGTGTTATCGCTCTCACTCTCTCATACTGGGCACTGGAAGTTCAGCATGGCACCTCATAGCAAAGAACTCTCTGTGGATCTGAAAAAAGAATTGTTGCTCTACATAAAGATGGCCTAGGCTATAAGAAGATTGCCAAGACCCTGAAACTGAGCTGCAGCACGGTGCCCAAGACCATACAGCAGTTTAACAGGACAGGTTCCACTCAGAACAGGCCTTGCCATGGTCGACCAAAGAAGTTGATTGTACGTGCTCAGCGTCATATCCAGAGGTTGTCTTTGGGAAATAGACGTATGAGTGCTGCCAGCATTGCTGCAGAGGTTGAAAGGGTGGGGGTCAGCCTGTCAGTGCTCAGACCATACGCCACACACTGCATAAAATTGGTCTGCATGACTGTCGTCCCAGAAGGAAGCCTCTTCTAAAGATGATGCACAAGAAAGCCCGCAAACAGTTTGCTGAAGACAAGCAGACTAAGGACATGGATAACTGGAACCATGTCCTGTGGTCTGATGAGCCCAAGATAAACTTATTTGGTTCAGATGGTGTCAAGCGTGTATCGCGACAACCAGGTGAGGAGTACAAAGACAAGTGTGTCTTGCCTACAGTCAAGCATGGTGGTGGGAGTGTCATGGTCTGGGGCTGCATGAGTGCTACCTGCACTGGGGAGCTACAGTTCATTGAGGGAACCATGAATGCCAACATGTACTGTGACATACTGAAGCAGAGCATGATCCCCTCCCTTCCGAGACTGAGCCGCAGGGCAGTATTCCAACATGATAACGACACCAAACACACCTCCAAGACGACCACTGCCTTGCTAAAGAAGCTGAGGATAAAGGTGATGGACTGGCCAAGCATGTCTCCAGACCAAAACCCTATTGAGCATCTGTGGGGCATCCTCAAACAGAAGGTGGAGGAGCGCAAGGTCTCTAACATCCACCAGCTCCGTGATGTCGTCATGGAGGAGGGGAAGAGAACTCCAGTGGCAACTTGTGAAGCTCTGGTGAACTCCATGCCCAAGAGGGTTAAGGATGTGCTGGAAAACAATGGTGGACACACAAAATATTGACACTTTGGGCCCAATTTGGACATTTTCACTTAGGGGTGTACTCACTTTTGTTGCCAGCAGTTTAGACAGTAATGGCTGTGTGTTGAGTTATTTTGAGGGGACAGCAAATTTGCACTGTTATACAAGCTGTACACTCACTACTTTACATTGTAGCAAAGTTTAATTTCTTCAATGTTGCCACATGATAAGATAGAATATATACGGCGCATGCACGGGATCGGGGAAGATGACAGCCTAGTCTCCCTGCTCCGCGCCATCGGACCGCTGAATCTCGGCGAATAAGGCACATCAAGCTCCCTGACGCCACCGCACAAGCTCCCGAAGCAGCGGACATTGCCAGGCACCCGGCGGGTATGTACAATACACCCCGGAACCGACAGCGCTACCGATCCCAGCAGAAAACCTCTCCAGCAGTGGGGAAGGGGAAGGGCAAAATGGCGCCCGAACCTCCGGAGCTGGATGACACTACGCAGCACTCTGAAGATAGCATGCTTCAGTTTCCATCTAACCTAGTAAGCCCCACTGACACTCTCTGATGCCCTGCTCCAAAAATTCCGCAGTATAGTGCGGGATGAAATAACTGTAGCCTCCCGTAAGCTCTCAGCAGATCTGGTCAGGGGTCTTAAAGAACTAGGCCACCGCACCAACCAGTTGGAACAGCGGATGGATTTAGCAACAACGGTGCTGGAGGGGCATGAGGAGGAAGTGGAGAGGTTGAATGCTGAACTTGTAAGCCTACAGGATAAATTAGAGGACTCTGAAAATAGGGCCCGCAGGGACAACCTCCGCATCCGTGGGCTCCCAGAGGCTATCACTGACTTGCAGGGGACAGCCACAGCTTTCTTCCAAGAGCTGGCGCCTGAAATCCCAGCGGAGCGCCTGGAATTTGATCGCATTCACAGGTCCCTCGCTCCCAAACCCACTGAGGGCCCCCTCAGAGACGTTATAATAAAATTCCACTTTTACAGGACCAAGGAACGGCTTCTGCAGGCTGCAAGGGATCACCCAGACCTCTCCTTCCAAGATAATCCCCTCCAACTATTTGCAGACCTCTCCCCTGTCACTATAGCCAAACAACGGAACCTGAAGCCCTACTTACAAATCCTGCAAGCCCGGAATATCCGCTATAGATGGGGGTTCCCCTTTAAGCTTTCCTTCTACCATCTTGGTCATCAGTTCCACGCCTCCTCTTTGCCTGACCTGCGGAGACACTTCCAGGATCTGCAATTTGATCTCCCTCCCAATCGGAGTCCTCTTCGGCCCGCCCAAGATCTTCACGGTCACCCCAAGGGTCCTCACAGATGTCCCAACAGGGGTCCCAAGCCCTTCGATCACTGCAGGCGCAGCGATTTCAGAATGTCCCTAAATGAGGACAGTACTGTCCCACAATTGACGCCTTGGAGGCCTTCAGGAGCTCATCTACCCAGAGCTTGTTATCCTGGTTAGACAGTCAATCATCACCCCGGTTTGTGAACTTGCTCCTACATCTCATCCTTAACCTCACCTAACAAAGACCAAGTTGAAGTACATGGACGATTTTGCTCCTAGACGAGTAAGACCTCAGGACTGCCCGCCCCCCCCTTTCCTTTTTTATTTTTTTTAAATGTTTTTTTCGGGGGGAGGGGCCTGGTAGCCTTTTCCCATCCCCCCCTCTTCCGTTCATGGGCACACTGAGATGGTCCCCTTGCCCCGTGTTGTCCCAATTGTGTGATGGCGGCATTGGAAAGCGTCGGATCTCTGAGACATTGTCGCATTACTGTTGACATTCGGTACATCCTGGTGTGCATTCCATGTTCCCCTTCCCGCCCCCCCCCCCCCTAAGCGTATGTATATATGTGTATGCATATATATTTATATATGTTATACAAAGAAAGGCTGCGCTGCTGTGAATAAGTGAGTGTGGTCAAAAACCATTTAAATGACCATAACATATACATACACAAATTACCATAAATACGTGACATATAGGATTACTTCTTTTGTATATGTGCAATCAGACATCAAATATGTTGAACAAGGTCCATACAAAAACGTTCCTTTTTTTTAAAAATGTCTTTCACCAGTAAAAGAATGAAAAGGCATCAATAATATTGATATAAAACACCACTCTTCTGTTGATGTGAAGCATGCACTGTTGTCACCCTGGAGAATGTGATAATAGGGAAATTCCTCCACCAAACAAAACGATCTGCCCCTTACCAGATATTTAGATCTCTTGTTTAAGGAGATCGTATATGCAGGTGGCTGTGTCCCCCAGCCACTGGGTCTTTATCAAAATTAAGGCTCCTAGGGTCTCTACTCAGGGGGTCCGCTGGATGTTAAGCTGGCACTCAAATCCCTGGTGGAGATCAAGCTGTAGAGAGGGCTTCTCTTGCACCTCCTTCCAATGCCCCTGGTAGAGATGACAGGGAGTGAAGGACACAGAGTGGCACGAGGACCGATGTAGCGTTGCTGGAACATAAGCCAGGGGGTCATCAACAGCTGGGCAGAGCAGGTACAGGAAAGTGAGGCAGAAGCTAAGACAGGATACAGGCCGGGTTTGGTACACAGTCGGGCAGCGAGGTACAGGAACATGAGACAGGAGCAGATTCAAACACAAGCCAAGGTCACAGGTAGGCAGGCGGAAGTCCAAAGGAGGGTACAGGTGAAGCCGGGTCAAACACAGGTAACTGAGTGTGATGAAGCTGCAAGTCTGTTGGTCGCAGTTAAAGTATAGAGCCTGGAGCATAAATTATCCACCAAACATTGATAAAATTTTATATATTTATTTTATCAATGTTTGGTGGATAATTTATGCTCCAGGCTCTATACTTTAACTGCGACCAACAGACTTGCAGCTTCATCACACTCAGTTACCTGTGTTTGACCCGGCTTCACCTGTACCTTCCTTTGGACTTCCGCCTGCCTACCTGTGACCTTGGCTTGTGTTTGAATCTGCTCCTGTCTCATGTTCCTGTACCTCGCTGCCCGACTGTGTACCAAACCCGGCCTGTATCCTGTCTTAGCTTCTGCCTCACTTTCCTGTACCTGCTCTGCCCAGCTGTTGATGACCCCCTGGCTTATGTTCCAGCAACGCTACATCGGTCCTCGTGCCACTCTGTGTCCTTCACTCCCTGTCATCTCTACCAGGGGCATTGGAAGGAGGTGCAAGAGAAGCCCTCTCTACAGCTTGATCTCCACCAGGGATTTGAGTGCCAGCTTAACATCCAGCGGACCCCCTGAGTAGAGACCCTAGGAGCCTTAATTTTGATAAAGACCCAGTGGCTGGGGGACACAGCCACCTGCATATACGATCTCCTTAAACAAGAGATCTAAATATCTGGTAAGGGGCAGATCGTTTTGTTTGGTGGAGGAATTTCCCTATTATCACATTCTCCAGGGTGACAACAGTGCATACTTCACATCAACAGAAGAGTGGTGTTTTATATCAATATTATTGATGCCTTTTCATTCTTTTACTGGTGAAAGACATTTTTTAAAAAAAGGAACGTTTTTGTATGGACCTTGTTCAACATATTTGATGTCTGATTGCACATATACAAAAGAAGTAATCCTATATGTCACGTATTTATGGTAATTTGTGTATGTATATGTTATGGTCATTTAAATGGTTTTTGACCACACTCACTTATTCACAGCAGCGCAGCCTTTCTTTGTATAGTATTTTGTAATGGAGGTTGTCTCACATTTAGGGTTGCAGCAGCACTAACACTTTTTTGAGTCTTTCACAGACACAGGTTTTTTGGTTTTTGTTTACTGAACACTTTAAGGGATAGCGCAGTATATATCTTTTGGTTTTGAATTTATATTTATATATGTGTATTTTTTTTTTTTTTTCAATATCATTATTATTGCTAACTAATTAACCTTTCTTATTGCTTGTCTATATGGGTGAGTGTTTTGGCTTTGAAACTCGAGAGTCCCCCTTGTGCTGCGCTGGACATTCCCATTTGAGTTTTGGGGGTGTCCGGCCCGTTATGGGCCACAGTTGGTAACCTTTACGCTCTTAACCGTAGTCGGGCAGCCAGGGATCCTGAGGCCGGATATTACTGTTATCCAGTAAACTAATAGCATGAGCTATTTTTGTCTTGTTTTTTTTTTTTTTTTGGATGGGTCATTGTTATTACAACTGCTGTGGGTCGGTCTTTCACTCGGGACCCTCCTGATTGTGGATGGGGGGCTCCGGAGAGTGAGGTTGATCTCAGCTTACAGTCTACAGTTTAAATTGATACGTTATTTAGAATAGGTTATAGGCTGTTCCAATCCCTATTTAAGGGGTGTCTATTAGATACATTTGTCTGTTTACGCAATGCCATTGTTGATTCTGAAATTCATGTTCAGTATACTTTAAAAATAATGCCGAGTGGTTTCCAATGGACCACTGCTCCCTCATGTGCCGGAAATTGGCCCGAACTAAAGTTCTGCCCGATTTCCGACCCTCCAGTGGGTTTTCAATCCCACTACTAATTGCAATCTTAATGATTGAAATGTTTTTATCACTCAGTCATTTTGCTCTTCTTGATCTGATTTCTTTAACTCTCTTACTTGCTGCCTTTCCTGTTTTTCTAACCCTTTTTTTCTTTGCTAGATCCACGGGGTGTGAGCTTTGGGGAATAGTCTTCTGCTGACTGTCAAATCTGATATGACACTAAATTGGTTATCCCTGAATGTTCAGGGTATGAATTCTCCTCAGAAAAGGGTGAAGGTCTTTAAGTATCTTAGGAAGCAGCGTATTGACATCGCTTGCTTGCAGGAAACCCATTTTTCGGCTGCTTCCTGCCCTAAATACTTTGATGCTCAGTTTCCTCAGGTGTTTTTGGCTAATGCCCCAACTAAACAAAAGGGGGTGCTCATAGCTTTTCGCAGATCGTCCCATTTAATTGCACTAGACAGATTGCAGACCCTGATGGTAGATATTTACTACTACAAGGCACTATCCAAGAAATGGAGGTCACTATTATGACCTACTATGCTCCAAATTTAAACCCAGGACCCTTCTTGACCCATGTCTGCGCCCTGCTAGCATCCCACCGCAAGGGTACCCTCTTCCTTGCGGGTGACTCGAATTTAGTCTTGAACCCCTCCTTGGATAAGTATCCTTCGGAGCGAACTGCTCCATCACCTCACTCTAAACAATTTGCTCGCTCTCTACAAACACATGACCTGGTCGATCTTTGGAGGGAATATCATCCCCAGGGCAGGGACTATACGCATTACTCCCATCCTCATCAGTCTCAATCCAGAATAGATCACATGTTTATGCTAAGATGCAATCTGCCCTTGGTGGTAACGGCCTCTATTCTGGCCGCCCCGTGGTCAGATCACGACCCTGTTCTAGTTGTCTGCCACTCCATTCTGGATAGACCCCAATTCTCACCCTGGGTGATGAATGATTCACTCCTATCGATCAAGGAGATCCATGATGATATTTCTAAAGCCTCAGAGGATTATTTTCGCGATAATGTAGGGACGGTTGAATGGCCTGTAACACTCTGGGTGGCATATAAGGCGGTTCTTCGAGGCCACATCATTTGGCTGGCGTCGACCCGTAAACGGGAACGGAATTTGAAACAGAGGGCCCTGGAGACCCGTCTGGAGGCATTATCTGTGGCTTTTAAGCAATCCCCCACCCCTGGCAACCGTAAACTCCTGGAGCATGCTCGCTCGGAGTTAGATCTCTGCCTTACTGAAGGGGCTGAACGCATCTTGCGTTGGTCCCGCCAGAAGTGGTATGCTAGGGCGAATAAGCCGAACCAAATGCTGGCCAACAGGCTCCGGACCTTCGCCCCTAAATTTACTCCCATCTCCCTGCGCAACCGCCACAATGTCCTCACAGGTAATCCAATGCATATATTGGAGGAATTTCGATTCCGCCTCACGAAATTGTATTTGGCCCCGGAGCAGTTTAATGAACAGGACACTACTGTCTTCCTCAACCACCTTTCGACCCCAACTTTGACAGAGGTGCATTTTACCCTTATGGACAAAGACATACAGGTTTCGGAGGTCCTCCAGGGTATTAAGGATCTAAAGGTGGGAAAACGACCGGGACCGGATGGCTATACAGCCCTTTATTACAGAAAACTGGCTACCGTGGTAGCTCCACACTTAACAGCCATGTATAATTCTGTAAAAAACGATCGTTCCTTTACCCCGGACCGCTTAACAGCAAACATTGTGATGATCCCTAAACCAGATCACGACCACTCCTCTTGGGCCAATTTTAGGCCCATTTCCTTAATAAATGTTGATATGAAGCTACTAACTAAAATTTTGGCAAATCGACTAAATTCCTTTCTCCCTCGGTTAATCAGGAAGGATCAAGTTGGCTTTATACCTCAGAGACAGGCGGGTGACGCCATTCGCCGTATACTGCAACTCCAGCATATAGCTCACAAGCGTTCACTGGAATCCATGCTTTTGTCTCTGGATGTGAATAAGGCCTTTGACACTTTGTCATGGCCTTATCTTATGTCAGTTCTTTGGCATTACGGATTTGGGTCTTCATTCATGCGTCGGATCTCAGTATTATATGATTCCCCCCAGGCAAAAATTAAGTATTACTGATTTGAATCTCCTCTTTTTAAGATTAAAAGGGGCACCCGTCAGGGATGTCCACTCTCGCCTCTACTTTTTGTATTGGCTCTTGAACCCCTGGCGGAGGCGATACGTACACACCCAGATATTCGAGGCATTGAAGTAGCGGGTTGTCCCCATAAAATTTCCCTATTTGCCGATGATATCCTTCTTACTTTAACCTCCCCTAGAATTTCCTTACCAAATTTACAATCCCTTTTGGATACCTTTTGCTTCCCTTTCGGGGCTCCAGGTTAACCCTACCAAATCTAAAGCATTATCGGTCAATCTCTCTCCTGGATTGTTAATGGATTTACAGTTGGCGTTCCCCTTTCAATGGGTTACCTCGCTGCCCTACTTGGGAATCCACCTTACCCCTACGTACTCTGGATTGTACCAGGCTAACTTTCCGCCTTTGTTCAAAAGGCTAACGGATACGCTGTTGTCTTGGTCCCATCTGTCTTTGTCATGGTTCGGCAGGATAACGGCTATCCGTATGTCCTATCTCCCAAAACTACTATATTTTTTTTGTGTCTTGCCTATTCCGGTTCCTTCACATATCCTCCGTATCCACCAAGGTAGGATTTTGCAATTCATCTGGGGATCGACCCGCCCTCGAATTAGCAAACAAATTTTGTACGCTAGACGAATCAATGGCGGTCTTTCGGTCCCTAATTTATGGGCCTATTATATAGCTGCTAATATAGCCCCACTTTCACACCTTCACGAGACATATCAGCTCCCGCTCTGGGCGACGATTGACATGGTCGACACCGACCCTATTCCTATCTCCTCACTGCCCTGGCTCCCTCCTGCGCACCGCCCGGCGGTTATAGGGCCCTGTTTGGCCCACTCCTTGCGATTATAGGACTCGGTAAAATATTCAGCGGGATTGATTTCTCCCCATCTACCGCTTTTACGACTATTACACTGCCCATTATTTCTCCCGGGCTGTGACAACCCCACCCAATTCTTATGGTGGTCCGTGAACGGCTTCATAGATGTTCATTCACTGTTCACACCGACTAGAATTTTGACGTTTGACGCTCTACGTTCTTCCCATGATATCCCCTTGCGAGAGCATTATAGCTATTTACAACTTCGTCACTTTCTCCAAAGTCTTATTAAATCCCAACCCACCCCCTATACTTTGACCCCCTTTGAGAGCCTCTGCAGAGCTAGGCCCCATTCCCCGGGACTGATATCACTGATATATTCGGCCGTGATATCCATAAAGAGACCCCCTTTGAGGCCCTACCACCTTCAATGGGAGAAAGAATTGGGAAAGCAATTGGACCCTGAAGACTGGCAGGCAATGACAATGGCTTTGTCCAAATGCTCACGTAATGTCTTAATTTTGGAAAATGCCTATAAAGTATTGTACAGGTGGTACTACACTCCGGCAAGATTGGCGAGCTTTATTCCAACTTATTCCCCGCTCTGTTTTAGGGGTTGCTCCCAGGAGGGATCCATGGCACATATTTGGTGGTCATGCCCGCGGGCATGCAGACTATGGGTCAGGGTATACACCCTTCTTTGCAATCTGTTTCAGATTAATATTAAAAGGGACCCTTATGAGGCGCTCCTTGGTAAGCCTATTGTTGAATTACTACGTCCGGAACGGCAACTAGCCCAACATCTCTTTACTGCAACTAGATTGACGATTGTGAGAGCATGGAAAACCCCCACACTCAGCTTTGAGGCAGTCAAAAATCGCCTGAATGATGTCATGGTCAATGAGAAACTGACGGTTGTTCTTTCTGACATGCATGACAAGTTTCTCAAAGTCTGGCAACCTTGGATTGCATACCACCACCCTTCAAGATTTGACGTAACATTACTATCAATATAGGTTTCCTCCTGCCCACACCCCGTGGACCCCCCTACCCCTTTCCTCTTTGTATCTCTCTTCATCTTCTACCCTCCTTTTTCTTTTTGCTCTACTCTTTCACTTTTTCCACTCCTTTATCACCTCTTTCTTTTCAGTTATCCTTTTTCTTTTCTTTTCTCGAGGATGCTAAATTTCAGGTTCTACTGTAGTGTATTGTATACCCTTGTTACAGGTTTACAAGCAGCCGGGCATGGCCCGGGTTCTGTACCAACTGGTTCTTAGAACTTTTTCATTTGAGTTTACATAGGATCACGGTTCCAGCCTCCATTATGCTGGAGATGGCTTTATGGCCCTGATTTGTTTTGTATATTATATGCTATAATGCTCTATTGTAAACCTGTATTGTTGGTTTGTATGACAATAAAACTTTTGTAAAAGAAAAGATAGAATATAAAATAAAATATTTACAAAAATGTGAGGGGTGTACTCACTTTTGTGAGATACTGTATGTGTGCGAAATCACTATACTTCAAAACTTGCAATTGTGCTTTTCAAGTGAAAATTCAAAAGCAACAGTTTCTGTATCAAAGTAAAAAATGCAATATTAATAGTGTCCCAAAATTTACCACCACTAAAAGAGTATAAATCTTAAAGTGGAACAATTTGGATAGAGGTAAGAAAGGGGTTATAACCCCTGTAAGTTTTTTTTGTTTGTTTGTTTCCGCTGTCTGTGCCCTATTGGGGAGATTTACCTTCACTTCCTGTCCAATAGCTAAAGCAAGAAGTAGGAGGAAATTCCTGCAAATTAAAGTGGTTCTAAAGCCTAAACACTTTTTCCCTTTCCGTCATTTCAGGACAGCCACAATAGAGAGATAGTCTCCTCCCCTTCCTCTGGAAACACTGCGCCAGCCCATAAAATCTCTCCTCCCCTGCCAGACCTCAGTTATTAGTGTTTCCTCCGGTGGGGAGACACTGTGCAGAGGAACCAGGCCGGGTGCAGTCAGGGAGACTGTGGCTTTTTTCTAAGAAAATCATCCCTAGGGAAGCAGGGGCTTCCAGGATGAAGAGTGGCGGTACATACCGCAGCTGAAGCCACCCCTTCCTTGCTGAGCGCAGCATCAGGTCGTGGGGGACCCCTATCGCGTCCACAGGGCCGCAGCATGGAGACAGTCCGCTCTCCCCTGTATCCATACAGGCCGCAAATTTGGAACCAGCGGGCCGGACGACGGGTGACGTCATTTCCGGCGGGGGGGCGGACGCTTTCCCTTTGAACCGCGACTTCCGGTTCCGGGTCGCGGGGCTGATAGGGGGCCGGGCTCAGGCTGGAGTGAGTCGCTTCACATGTACACAGTGTGAGACTCTACACAGGCAACCACCTGCAGTCATGTCTGAGGCAGATGCTGCAGCTCATTCAGACGCTGTCTCCAGCCTTCCAAAGGTAAGAGTTCCCTGGGGAGGGGTCCTCTCTATCTAAGGTTTGCTCTCCCTCTTGTATGGTTCCTTACTTAGAGGGAGGGCAGTCCCCCTGGGTGGTCAGGGGGTGGGGGGGTGAGCGCAGTTCCCTTAAGATGGATCTGGTACACCCCCAGGGTTGTTTCCACTTAAACTTGCTGGAAGTAATATGGTTTTTTTTTTGTATGTATTTTCAGAAATCTACAGAAAAAACAAAGTCCACTCATGTCTCTAAAAGGAAGTGTGCCTCTTGTAGAGACAGTTTAGGGGAAGCATGGACTAAAGTTTTGTGTAAAGAGTGCATAGACTCCCTGGTTAAGGAAAGGGAATCTGAACAGCAGTCTGGGTTGGCAGCTTCTGTGAAAGAGCTGTCATCCACCTTTTCATCTTTTAAAACCTTTTTTGAGACGTTCAAGCTTCCCTCTAAACCCATTCAGCAGGACACAACCCCGCCTCATGCTCAGGGCTCTGCACCTGCCAGATCTACCAAATTAGTTATGGCAGAGGAGATGTCAGGCCCTTCCGGGGTGGAGCAGAGGCAACCGGACAGTGGCACGTCTGATTCCCATGAGGAATCAGAAGGGGAGGACCAGGACGGGGAGTCCAGGAAAATCTCCAGGTATAAATTGTCCCTGGATGAGGTGGAAGATCTCTTGGGGGCAATATATACAACCCTCGGGATACACGAGGATAAAAAGCCCCTATCTCTCCACGACCTTATGTATAAGGGCCTGGGAGATCAAAAAAGAAAAGTTTTTCCAGTACATGAAGTGCTGGTGGAAACGATTAAGAAGAAGTGGCAGGATCCTGAGAGGAAACCCTTCTTTTCTAGCTCCCTTAAGAGAAGGTTTCCATTTTCAGAGGATCCAGCGTCCATTTGGAATAAAAATCCCAAGTTGGATGCCGCCTTCTCTCAGGTCTCTAGACACACAGACCTGGCATTCGAGGATATGGGGGCTTTGTCGGATGTCATGGACAAAAGGATAGACTCACTTCTAAAAAAGACGTGGGACTCAACTGTGGGTAACTTAAAGCCAGAAATGGCTGTTACGGTCGTAGCCCGCAATTTAGAGCACTGGCTTTTCCAGATTCAGGAGCACATTGAAGCTGGCACAGCCAAGGAGACTATCCTAGCCTCGTTCCCCACGATTCTGCGAGGAATCGCATACATTGCAGACGCCTCAGCAGAGTCAGTCCGTATGTCGGCCAGATCAGCGGCGCTGGCGAATTCGGCCAGAAGAGCGCTCTGGCTGAAAACTTGGCCGGGGGACACCGCCTCCAAGGTCAAATTGTGCGGGATACCCCTGACAGGTGATCTACTCTTTGGCCCTGGTTTAGAGACGGTCTTAGACCGTACAGCGGACAAAAAGAAGTCCTTTCCGCCTAAGAGGAAAGCCCCAGCTCAGACGAGTAAGGGGTTTCGTCCGAAAAAAGGCAAGGAATCTCCCAAGCAAGGGAAGAAAACTTGGGGCCAAAGAGGAAAGGGCAGAGGAGGGGCGATTTTTCGCCCTCCTGAGAAGGCCCGTAAAGATCAATGACTCAGTCAGGGAGACTGTGGCTTTTTTCTAAGAAAATCATCCCTAGGGAAGCAGGGGCTTCCAGGATGAAGAGTGGCGGTACATACCGCAGCTGAAGCCACCCCTTCCTTGCTGAGCGCAGCATCAGGTCGTGGGGGACCCCTATCGCGTCCACAGGGCCGCAGCATGGAGACAGTCCGCTCTCCCCTGTATCCATACAGGCCGCAAATTTGGAACCAGCGGGCCGGACGACGGGTGACGTCATTTCCGGCGGGGGGGCGGACGCTTTCCCTTTGAACCGCGACTTCCGGTTCCGGGTCGCGGGGCTGATAGGGGGCCGGGCTCAGGCTGGAGTGAGTCGCTTCACATGTACACAGTGTGAGACTCTACACAGGCAACCACCTGCAGTCATGTCTGAGGCAGATGCTGCAGCTCATTCAGACGCTGTCTCCAGCCTTCCAAAGGTAAGAGTTCCCTGGGGAGGGGTCCTCTCTATCTAAGGTTTGCTCTCCCTCTTGTATGGTTCCTTACTTAGAGGGAGGGCAGTCCCCCTGGGTGGTCAGGGGGTGGGGGGGTGAGCGCAGTTCCCTTAAGATGGATCTGGTACACCCCCAGGGTTGTTTCCACTTAAACTTGCTGGAAGTAATATGGTTTTTTTTTTGTATGTATTTTCAGAAATCTACAGAAAAAACAAAGTCCACTCATGTCTCTAAAAGGAAGTGTGCCTCTTGTAGAGACAGTTTAGGGGAAGCATGGACTAAAGTTTTGTGTAAAGAGTGCATAGACTCCCTGGTTAAGGAAAGGGAATCTGAACAGCAGTCTGGGTTGGCAGCTTCTGTGAAAGAGCTGTCATCCACCTTTTCATCTTTTAAAACCTTTTTTGAGACGTTCAAGCTTCCCTCTAAACCCATTCAGCAGGACACAACCCCGCCTCATGCTCAGGGCTCTGCACCTGCCAGATCTACCAAATTAGTTATGGCAGAGGAGATGTCAGGCCCTTCCGGGGTGGAGCAGAGGCAACCGGACAGTGGCACGTCTGATTCCCATGAGGAATCAGAAGGGGAGGACCAGGACGGGGAGTCCAGGAAAATCTCCAGGTATAAATTGTCCCTGGATGAGGTGGAAGATCTCTTGGGGGCAATATATACAACCCTCGGGATACACGAGGATAAAAAGCCCCTATCTCTCCACGACCTTATGTATAAGGGCCTGGGAGATCAAAAAAGAAAAGTTTTTCCAGTACATGAAGTGCTGGTGGAAACGATTAAGAAGAAGTGGCAGGATCCTGAGAGGAAACCCTTCTTTTCTAGCTCCCTTAAGAGAAGGTTTCCATTTTCAGAGGATCCAGCGTCCATTTGGAATAAAAATCCCAAGTTGGATGCCGCCTTCTCTCAGGTCTCTAGACACACAGACCTGGCATTCGAGGATATGGGGGCTTTGTCGGATGTCATGGACAAAAGGATAGACTCACTTCTAAAAAAGACGTGGGACTCAACTGTGGGTAACTTAAAGCCAGAAATGGCTGTTACGGTCGTAGCCCGCAATTTAGAGCACTGGCTTTTCCAGATTCAGGAGCACATTGAAGCTGGCACAGCCAAGGAGACTATCCTAGCCTCGTTCCCCACGATTCTGCGAGGAATCGCATACATTGCAGACGCCTCAGCAGAGTCAGTCCGTATGTCGGCCAGATCAGCGGCGCTGGCGAATTCGGCCAGAAGAGCGCTCTGGCTGAAAACTTGGCCGGGGGACACCGCCTCCAAGGTCAAATTGTGCGGGATACCCCTGACAGGTGATCTACTCTTTGGCCCTGGTTTAGAGACGGTCTTAGACCGTACAGCGGACAAAAAGAAGTCCTTTCCGCCTAAGAGGAAAGCCCCAGCTCAGACGAGTAAGGGGTTTCGTCCGAAAAAAGGCAAGGAATCTCCCAAGCAAGGGAAGAAAACTTGGGGCCAAAGAGGAAAGGGCAGAGGAGGGGCGATTTTTCGCCCTCCTGAGAAGGCCCGTAAAGATCAATGACTCTCTAGGGACGGTGGGAGGAAGACTGGGGGCCTTCCTTCCACAGTGGGAGACCCTCTCACCCAATCGATTCATCCTGGGGGTCATAAGAAGGGGGTATCTCTTGGAATTCTCAAGACCACCCCCGCAAAGGTTCCTTGTTACGAAGCTTCCCAGCTGCACAGCAAGGGCCGAAGCTTTGGTGGACGCCCTGAAGGAACTGGAGATTCAGAACGTAGTTCACAGAGTACCAAGGGGGCAGGAAGGAGAGGGGTTCTATTCCCACGTATTTGTGGTGAAAAAGCCCTCGGGAAAATTCAGACTGATTCTGAATTTAAAACCCTTAAACAGGTCAATTTGCTACAAAAGGTTCCGCATGGAGTCAATCTTTACGGTCAGGGCCCTGCTACCACACAACTGTTATATGGTGTCTCTGGATCTCAGAGACGCATATTTACACGTCCCTATCGCAGAAACCTCCCAGAGGTTCCTCCGTTTAGCAGTAGACCTGCAGGGCACAATACTGCATCTGCAGTTTCAAGCGCTGCCCTTCGGGCTATCCTCCTCGCCCCGCATATTCACAAAGGTACTGGCAGAGGCGTTGGCCTTCCTGCGACTCCAGGGGGTATCAGTTATAGCCTATCTGGACGACCTGCTTCTTTTTGCAGTATCCCCAGAACAGTTGATCAGAGACCTCGATCTAACCAAGAGGGTTCTAACAGGTTTGGGGTGGCTGCTGAACTTAGAAAAGTCCAGTCTCATTCCCTCACAGCGCATTGTGTACCTGGGGTACCTGTTGGACACTACGCTCTCGAGAGTTTTTCTTCCAAGGGAAAAAATTCTAAAACTGGACAGAGCAGTTCTCTCCCTCCAGTGCAACCATCTGGTGTCCAAGAGGTCCATAATGTCAACATTAGGCCTTCTAACTTCTACTCTTCCAGCAGTGCAGTGGGCAGGATTACATTTTCGCCCCCTACAATCATATGTACTAAGAGTATGGGACCACAGTCAGAGGGATCTAGACACCTTAGTACAGGTTCCCCATCAAATAAAGAGATCTCTTTGGTGGTGGAGGAAGGAAGTGAACTTGTCACAGGGACGTCTGTGGCTCATCCCAGTCCCACAGATCCTAACCACGGATGCAAGTGGCAAGGGCTGGGGGGCACATCTGGGATCCCTTCTAGCGCAGGGCACATGGAAGGGCGACGAGCTGCAGAGGTCTTCCAACTGGAAAGAGCTGAGGGCAGTAGGCCTAGCCCTCAGATTCTTCAAAAAGGAACTCCAGGGCCACCATGTACAGGTACGGTCGGACAACTCATCCACCGTGGCCTATATAAACAAGCAGGGAGGCACCAGGAGCGGAAGTCTGCTGGCCCTAGCAGAAGACATTCTAAGCTGGGCCGAGTCCAACACTCTCTCACTCTCAGCGGTTTTTCTGAGAGGGGAGAGGAATATAATCGCAGATTTTCTCAGCCGGAGGAGTCTAAAGGAAGGAGATTGGGCCCTCAACCGGGAGGTTTTCAATCTCATATCCGAGAAATGGGGACCCCCGGAAGTGGATCTTTTCGCTTCAAAAGACAACGCGAAAACCCCCTGTTTTTTCTCCCTAAACGCAGGGGAAGGAGCACTGGGAGTGGACGCATTATCCCAGAATTGGCATTTCAGGACATGTTATGCCTTCCCTCCTCCGGTACTATTACCGGCGGTTCTGAGGAAGTTTCAATTAGAGAGCACCTCTCTTATTCTGGTAGCTCCACATTGGCCGAAAAGGGCATGGTTTTCAATCCTCAGTCAGTTAGCAGCGGAACCTCCCCTTTTCCTTCCACCTCGAAAGGATCTTCTGTCGCAGGGTCCAGTCCTCTGCCCACAGGTGCAGCAGTGGAAATTAGCGGCCTGGCTACTGAGGAGGGTATATTAAGATCCAAGGGGTTTTCAGAGAGCTTGATCTCTACCCTCCTCAACAGTAGGAAAAAGGAGACCCGTAAGATTTACAAAAAGGTCTGGCTCCTTTTCAACAAATGGTGCATAGAAAACTCCTTCTCGGTGCAGAGTCCCGTAGCTGTGTTGGAATTTCTGCAGTGTGGAGCGGACAAGGGTTTATCTGTAGCTACCCTTAAAAGTCAGGTTTCAGCACTCAGTGCTTACCTGGAGAAGTCTCTGGCTACCAATCCATGGGTGGTCAGATTCTTTAAGGCACTGTCAAGACAGAGACCTACCAGGGGTCCTCCCTTTCCCGGGTGGGACCTATCTCTGGTTTTACAGAGCCTTACAGGAAGTCCCTTTGAGCCATTGGACAAGTGCCTGTTAAAGGAACTTACCCTTAAAACAGTATTTTTAGTTGCAGTAACAACTGCCAGGAGGGTCAGCGAAATTGAGGCGTTATCAATTAGACCTCCTTTTTGTGTTATTTTGCCAGACAGGATAGTCCTTAAGACTGATCCAGCCTTTTTGCCTAAGGTGGCGTCAGGCTTTCATAGAAGCCAGGAAATAGTTCTACCCTCGTTTTGTCCCAATCCTTCAGGTGAAAGGGAACTAAAATTTCATTTTTTAGATGTAAGAAGGTGTATCTTACAATACCTAGAGATGACTAAGACAATAAGGAAGTCTGATTCTCTATTTATTTTATTTTCTGGGGCCAGAAAGGGTCTCAGAGCGTCCCGACGCACGATTGCCAGGTGGCTTAGATTAGCTATTGGGCAGGCATATTCCTTAGCAGGGAAGGAGGTCCCTAGAGGCATAAAGGCACACTCCATCAGAGCAGTGGCAACTTCCCAGGCAGAGAAGGCTGGAGCAACGCCAGAGCAAATATGCAAGGCAGCAACATGGTCCAGCTACTCCACTTTTGTTAGACATTACAGAGTGGACCTGGTGGCGGCAGGTGAGCAGGCTTTTGGGCGAAAAGTTCTGCAAGCTGTAGTCCCACCCTAATTGGTAAGTGCTCGATTATCCTCTCTATTGTGGCTGTCCTGAAATGACGGAAAGGGAAAATTAAAGTTACGTACCGGTAACGTCTTTTCCTGTAGTCTTTCAGGACAGCCCTAGTTACCCACCCTAAGCTTGGGGGGGTCTTATTAAAGACCAGAACGCAATATGGTAATGATATTGATTGGTATGTTATTAATGTGTTCTTGTGTCTCCCCAGCGGCCGGAGGTACTCTTGAAAGAACTGAGGTCTGGCAGGGGAGGAGAGATTTTATGGGCTGGCGCAGTGTTTCCAGAGGAAGGGGAGGAGACTATCTCTCTATTGTGGCTGTCCTGAAAGACTACAGGAAAAGACGTTACCGGTACGTAACTTTAATTTTTTTGCCTTTTGTGTGCATTCCTTGCATTAAAAGAGATGTATGTTTTTTTTTTTTTTTTTTTTTTTTTTTAAAGAAATATACTTACCTAGGTGGATGCTGCATCTGTCCCCCGGAGCCTCAAACACCGCCGATCGCTCGGTTCTTGCAGGCAGCTCTCTGAGCAGAGAGCTGGTGACTGTCAGTCACCGCTCTCTGCTCTGCCGCCCCCCCCCCCTTACACTCACACTGGAGAGCTGAGCTGCAGAGGGTGCGGCCGGCTGAGATCAGCTCTGTCACATCAGCCGACAGCGGACTTCAGCCCGCTATCTGCTGAAAACGGGTCACAGGAGTGCAGAACGAACTGCATTCCTGTAATTCACAGAAAAAAATGAATACCCAAACGAGCTTTGGTTGTACTGCTCCTTTAGACCCCTTTCACACTGGGGCTGTTTTCAGGTGCTTTAGTGCTGGAAATAGCCTCTGCTAAGTGCCTGAAAACCACCTCCCATTCATTAAAGTGTGACTATTCACACACTTATGCCCCGTAAACACGGTCGGATTTTCCGACGGAAAATGTGTGATAGGACCTTGTTGTCGGAAATTCCGACCGTGTGTAGGCTCCATCACACATTTTCCATCGGATTTTCCGACACACAAAGTTTGAGAGCTTGCTGTAAAATTTTCCAACAAAATCCGTTGTCGGAAATTCCGATCGTGTGTACACAAATCCAACGGACAAAGTGCCACGCATGCTCAGAATAAATAAAGAGATGAAAGCTATTGGCCACTGCCCCGTTTATAGTCCCGATGTACGTGTTTTACGTCACCGCGTTTAGAACGGTCGGATTTTCCGACAACTTTGTGTGACCGTGTCTATGCAAGACAAGTTTGAGCCAACATCCGTCGGAAAAAATCCTAGGATTTTGTTGTCGGAATGTCTGAACAAAGTCCGACCGTGTGTACGGGGCATTAGTGCTCCCAAAACGCCCTGCCCATTGGAATTAATTTTTGGGGTTTTTTTTGGGTTAAAAGCGCCCGCTAGCGGCCGAAAAGCACAAGAAAAGGAGGAGCCAAGAGTTCCGGTGGGGGACCCCTAAAGAGGAAAATTGGGGCCACTCTACTGCACAGAGCAGGTAAGTATATAATGTTTGTTATTAAAATAAAAAAAATTATATATACACGCGCACACACACACTTTACAATAACTTTAATGGAATCCCTTGGGGGCCCCCCCCCAGGTCACCAGAACTAGTGTCCCCATTGGAAGCTTTCCACTCTATTACCTTTCTGGGACAACCCAAAATTTGGTATTTTTAACGGGGGGGTACAACAGCAATAAATACCTGACAGATTTTCTAATCCCTCTCAACTTTATCCAAAACTAAAAAAAAAAACAAAAAAAAACAAAGTTTTGCCTATAGTTACACTTTAAGACTAGGTTCACACATGTCCGGCTGCGGTTTGCAGTCATTTTTTAAAAAGGAGTCCGGTGCCTCTTTGTTCACTGGTACAGGTGCAAATTTTTACTTGACTGCGCACGTGCACCAGGCCTAAAATTGCACAGGACTCTTTTCAAAAATGAACTGCGGCCGCCCTGGAGATGTGCGAACTGGCTCCATTGCAAGCCAATCCAGTTCAAATGTTATGCAAATCTGATGTGGTTCAAAACGCAAACGATTCGCATATATGCGAACCAAGCCTAAATAAGTTCACTTTCAAAGCATGGTACAAGTTACACCCATAATTCGGGTGCAACGAGTAACATGCTCCAGACCTGCCCCCCACAACCCCAATCCCCCCCCCCCCCCCCATGATAGTGGGCTGGGGACCTTCTCCCCGTACTCACTGTCACAGTTTGAAAATAGCGTGACTGTGTGGGACTCCACTCACATGCCCACATCATTCATTCTCAGCGATCTCTGAATGAGAAAACAACATACTATCAGCCATTGCGGCTGAAGGCTTGTAGTTCTCAGTGGACTACTTGGGAGCTGATGAGCGTGCTTGTAGTTCATTCACAAATCCTGCAGCATGTAAACAGTCAGCCCGTAGTGGAAGTATGGACTAAAAGGTGCAAGGCTGGTCTGCAGGGCCCTCCTGACATTGCACCCCTGATCACGGGTGCATTGTTTTGTAGGCTGCTTAGGTTAAAAAATAATAAATGCACTTTTTTTCCTGCAAAAATATGTGCATTTATTATTTTTTCCCAAAAGGTGAACTTAGCCTTTAAATCAATGTCCACAAGTGCATTGCATGTAACACAATCCAGCTTCATAAACCCATTAGTGCAATTCAGTGCAACTTTCACCATCCCTATGGGTACACTCTTGCCTCAATGGATGGACCTTTGGTTGAAAAGGTCTTATCAGCGCAAGTCCGCTTTAACCCTTTCGCTGCCATTTTGGATTTTTTTTTTTACACATATGTTTAAAAAAAATATATAAAAATCACTTACCATGTTTACCATTATAATCAAAACTAAAAGTACAAGAAAATCCCAAATTTTGGGTTGCCATCAGAACAGTAGTAGAAGGGAAATCTTCCAAAGGGGACACTAGTTCTGGAGACTCTGGTGTCACCCTGGAATTGCTTCACTTTGTAGGGATTTCCTCTCACTACCTGTTGTGGCTATGGCACGGGAAGTGAAGAAAAATCTCCCCTATGCAGAAAGGGGTTATAACCCTCATTTACTCTATCCAAAATGAAAAAAAAAAAGTTTTGCCTATAGTTCTACTTTGAAATCGGGAACAAAGCTATGGCCACAAAATGCACCAAAGGAACTTCATACTCAGACCTTAGACAGATGATGGTCTCAAAGGAAGCAAAAAAAAAAAATAGTGCATAGTGCCCTCCCTATAACTAAAACATCTTTATTAAAAATATACATCATTGTACTTGTGTGTAATATAAGGTAATAGGGCCCATCTGTACACTTGACCCGGAACAACGTTTTTATATACCCAGTGCTGCTTGACACATCCTCTCAACACGATTCACAGCCTCTCGCTATCCTCTGGCTGGTTCAGAGCTCCCTTTCACCCATGTTATCTCCTTACTTTTGTTTAAGTCTTATGTCACAATTAACTTTGCCGCTGTTGACAAGGTATACTTACATGGATTTTGCCAAAGTGTTTGGCACAGTTCTTTAAATGTGGATAACGAGTAAGGTAAAGCGAGATTTAAACCCAAACCAAAAATGTAATATATATATATATAGCAGTTTACAAATTAACAGATGTGATGGCTGCATTTGTTTTCTTTTTTTTTGTTTTATTTCTCCTCTGTTTTCATATAGTATTCCGGCCAGTAATGCACCTCCTGTATTAGAGTGCCCCTACTGTGGATGAAGGAGCACAGGGGGCACCTTTGGACAGCAGCATTGTCAAAAAATAAAATGTATCGGTGCAACCCTAAGTTACAGCAAACAGTTGTAGCGCTGGTAGATTTTCATCTACCGCTTATAGGTAAACTTAGTGGGTTATCTGTTTTATACATAGGCAGATTTAGCCTCTGTTCCAGTTTGGCTGTGTTGCGTGTAGTTTCACACTGTGCCTGTAGGTATCGTTGTCACCATGGGTCGGTGTTGGAAAGGCAACGCGCTGAAGCGTAAGGTTGCTCTTCTTTCCCAGAGATAACACAGTGGAGGTGGTCCTCCGAGTTGCATTCTGGGAGAGGGTATTTATGGGACAGACGCCATGTTTTAGGGTCTTTTTCGTTCCACCTGCTGGCCCTCCTGGCCAACAGGTATGTGTTAGGAGTACTATCGCGTGGTCCTCCGTCAAGGGAGGACCACGTTGCTGCAGCGTGTGGGTGGGCCCAGAAGCCTGTCTGGGGCCTACCACAGCGGCGAGGGAATGGTCCTGTGCTGTCTGTCCTACGGGAAGAAGCTGGACAACTGAGAAGATCCCAGGGGAGGACCCGTCATGGAAGGATCATGCAGTGTATGCAATGAGTGCTGGTCTGGAGAGGGGCCTGGTGACTCAGTTGGAGGACGCATCCTAAAGTTAACCTACCGCATAGTACTGCCGGGTCAGCTTAAAGGTTCTAGTGCTGTGTTTGCTGTCCATCATAAACCATTACATCCTGTGGCAGAAGATCGTACGGGTTTTTATTCCATTCAAGTCTGTGGCAGAGACTTTTGTTCGTGCTGCGTGCCGGTTGCTAGGTTAGTGAGAGAAACCTATCCGGGCGGGCAAAGATTCAGCTCTAAAAGGAGAGTACATTCATCTACAAGATTCCAATTCATAATACTACATCAAGAAAAGGTATTTGAACTTCCCTGCAACTCTTCTTCTACCTCTTTCCTGCTACTTCCTTCAGTTACTCTTATTAAAGCATTGGAAAAGATACTCAAGTGTCTGGTGTCTACACTGTCTGGTATTAAACTCAACGGGACCCTAGACCCTGTTCTGGTGAAATTGAGGTAACAAAGGTGACGGTAACAGCCCGCTTTAAACCAGCAGCTCCACTGTGAGTTAGTGCTACACAGTTATTTTTCCTTTTGGGATAAAAAAGTTTTACATAAATAAAAGTTGTTCATTGTAACTGCTAGTGTTAAATGGTTTGTCTCATCTCTGTAACTGATACATTCTTCCATGACTATGGCATTAACTATGGCTTGTGGCCTGCTATCCCATTAACCCCCACTCCTCCCTAATAACCACTTAACACTGGAATGGGGTAAATTGGCCATAGCAGCCATTTTATTAACCAAAATATAAATAATTAACATAATAACAAAATAAACCTTTTTTTAATATATCTCCAGTTTTATCACAAAATGTAGCACAAGGTCCCCCATAGGCATAACCCATAACTGTACCTGCTAGTCATTTGTTAGGCCTCCAGTCGTGGAAACCCCAACTCGGAGATGACTAGCAGGTACCCATATACCAACTGGGAGCCGTAACTCATACGGGTCCCTACACCATGCCTTTTTTGCTGAAACAAGATCTTGCACCCCGGCAATTGCCGCAAACCACCACTTAGGTTGCTGCATATCACCACCGAACCAGCTAAATTGGAGGGCGGGCGGGTGGGAAGTTCCTTACCCTCTATTCTCGTGCCAATTGACGCCTCCCCTTCCTTTCCTATAAACTCTCTCACCGCTCCTCCCCTTCCGGTCTGCACCCCAACTAACAGTTGCCACCCCCTTCCTATCCCATACAAGCCCCATTAACCCCTGTCATGCCGGCCTTGCGCTAAATTACCTTTCAGGTAATGCTCCAGGCCTTCCTTTTTGAAACTCACTGGTTGGATCACCAGGTGAAAACAGAAGAAGAAAGCCTAAAAAAGAAAATGAATGCAGCCATCACACCTAAGAAATAATAAGCTGCAATGTAATGTTTGCTTTTGGGTTTAATACCACTTTAACCACTTGACCTCCGGAAGAACCCCCCCCACCACCACCCTTCATGACCAGGCTATTTTTTTTGCGATACGGCACTGTTACTTTAACTAATAATTGCGCAGTCGTGCAACGCTGTACCCAAATAAAATTGTTGTCCTTTTTTTCCCACAAATGGAGCTTTCTTTAGATGTGATTTGATCACCTCTGTGGTTTTTATTTTTTGCACTATAAACAAATAAAGACCCACAATTTTGAAAAAAAATATTTTTTACTTTCTGCTATAATACATATCCAATAAAAAAAGGTAAAAAATCAATCAAATATCTTCATCAATTTAGGCCAATATGTATTCTGCTACATATTTTTGGTAAAGAAAATCCCAATATGTGTATATTGATTGGTCTGCACAAAAGTTATCGTGTCTACAAACTATGAGATATATTTATGGAATTTTTATTTATTTACTTTTTTCTTACTAGTAATGGCAGCGATCAGCGACTTATAGTGGGACTGCGGTATTGCGGACACTAAGTGACACTTTTTGGGGACCAGTGACACTAATACAGTGATCAGTGCTAAACAATATGCACTGTCACCTCAGGGGTGATCAAAGGGTTCACTGTGTACCTAGCCAGTGCTTGTGTACTGTATGAGAGGTGCTTTTACTAGGGGAAGGCATTGATCCATGTTCTCCTTGCAGGAAGTGCAGGATCACGTACTAGGGATGTGATCCTGCGCAGCAGAGCCGCCTTGCCGCCGTATATATATAAGTTATAATCGCATAATTTGTAATCAAAACATATTTGCCACTTTGAAGCTTCCCTCCAACCACTTTGCATATTATTTTATATATATATATATATATATATATATATATATATATATATATATATATATATATAGTTTGATTCTGTATTTGCCAAATATGCTGCAGAAATCTCCCTCCACTGAGTCTGGCTGCAGCAATTTTAACTGTGGGCAGCTGAAGCTTCTGTCTGTTCACTTCCTGGATTTACAGAAACACACACACATACACATATATACAGACAGACACACTCACACCCCTGCTTGCCTGCACATTTCTGCTCTCTTGATGAATACATATGGATCTCCTGTTATCTCCGCCCTCATCCAGCCCCCTCCTGCTCTGCAGCACTGGAGCTCTCCTTGGCTCTCCTATCATCCCCCCCCCCCCCGCTGGCAAAGAGAAAGCTGTGTATGATGTCATAAGCCTAGGCTAATGACCAGAGAGGAAACAGGGCTGTATAAGGTATTTACTGGCAGAAAAAAATGTTACATAGTTACATAGTAGGCGGGTTGAAAAAAGACACAAGTCTATCCAGTCCAACCTATGTGTGTGTGTGTGTTTTTACTGACTTAACCACTTCAATACCAGGCACTTATGCACCTTCCCGCCCAGACCAATTTTCAGCTTTCAGTGCTCTCACACTTTGAATGAATGACAATTACTCAGTCATGCTGCTACACTGTATCCAAACAAAATTTTTATCATTTTCTTCTCACAAATAGAGCTTTCTTTTGGTGGTATTTAATCACCGCTGGGTTTTTTATTTTTTAGGAAATAAGTGAAAAAACAGCGACAATTTTGAAAAAAACACCTTTTTTTTCAGTTTCTATTGTAAAATTTTGCAAATAATCATTTTTCTTCATAAATTTGTGGCAACATTTATACTGCTACATATCTTGGGTAAAAATAACCCAAATTAATGTATATTATTTGGTCTTTGTGAAAGTTATAGAGCCTACAAACTATGGTGCCAATCACTGAAAATTGATCACATCTAATCACACCTGATGTACTGAAGGCCCATCTCTTTTCTTGAGACACTAACAAGCCAGGAAAGTACAAAAACCCCCCAAATTACCCCTTTTTGGAAAGTAGACAGTCCAAGGTATGTACTAAGAGGCTTGGTGAGTTTTTTGAAGTTGTAATTTTTTCACTCAATTCTTGGGAAAATTAAGATTTTTTTTTACACAAACTGGTCATATTAACAGGTTATTTCTCTCACACAGCATATGCATAATTGCAACTACACCCCAAAATACATTCTGCTACTCCTCCTGAGTATGGCGATACCACATGTGTGAGACTTTTACACAGCCTGGCCACATACAGAGGCCCAACATTGAAGTAGCACTTTCAGGCATTCTACAAGCATAAATTGCACATATCCTTTTTCAACCACCTATTACACTTTTGAAGGTCCTGGAGCACCAGGGCAATGGAATTGTCCACAAAATGACCCCATTTTAGAAAAAACACACCCCAACGTATAACCTATGAAGCATGATGAGTCTTTTCAAAGGTTCATTTTTTTCCAGAAGGTTTTGGAAAATGTGGAAAAATAATGAAAATGCATTTTTTTTTTACACAAAGTTGTCCATTTATAAGATATTTCTAACACATAGCGTGTACATCGCAAAAATGACACCCCAAAATGCATTCTGCTACTCCTCCTGAGTATGGCGATACCACATGTGTGAGACTTTTACACAGCCTGGCCACATACAAAGGCCCAACATTGAAGTAGCACTTTCAGGCGTTCTACAAGCATAAATTGCACATATCCTTTCTCAACCACCTATTACACTTTTGAAGGCCCTGGAGCACCAGGACAATGGAATTGTCCACAAAATGACCCCATTTTGGAAAGCAAACCCCCCAACGTATAATCTATGAGGCATAATGAGTCTTTTGATCAGTTCATTTTTTTCCGGAAGTTTTTGGAAAATGTGGAAAAAATTAAGATGCATTTTTTTTTACACAAAGTTGTCCATTTATAAGATATTTCTAACACATAGCATGTACATAGCAAAAATGACACCCCAAAATGCATTCTGCTACTCCTCCTGAGTATGGCAATACCACATGTGTGAGACTTTTACACAACCTGGCCATATACAAAGGCCTAACATTGAAGTAACACTTTCAGGCGTTCTACAAGCATAAATTGCTCATATCCTTTCTCAACCACCTATTACACTTTTGAAGGCCCTGGAGCACCAGGACAATGGAATTGTCCACAAAATGACCCCATTTTGGAAATCAAACACCCCAACGTATAATCTATGAGGCATAATGAGTCTTTTGAACGGTTCATTTTTTTCCAGAAGTTTTTGGAAAATGTGGAAAAAAAATGAAAATGCATTTTTTTTTACATAAAGTTGTCCCTTTATAAGATATTTCTAACACATAGCATGTACATAGCAAAAATGACACCCCAAAATACATTCTGCTACTCCTGAGTATGGCGATACCACATGTTTGAGACTTTTACACAACCTGGCCACATACAGAGGCCCAACATACAAGTAGCACCTCCAGCCATTCTAGCAGCATTAATTACACATATCATTTTCTGACTACCAATCACATTTTTGAAGGCCCTTCATATTTCTAACACATAGCAGGTACATACCAAATAACAAAAGATTACCTGTGGTTTTAGAAGTGCAGTGGTCCACAGAGGAGAGCATCGGTCCAGGCAGCAGGCAGGAATGAGGCCAGCGACAGCAAAAGCAATCATCCAGGCAGCAGTCAGGAATACTGTCCATAGTTCGTACAGGCAGAGATACTGTCAGCACAGCCAAAGCACAGCCAAAGCACAGGTCCAGGTAGCAGGCAGAAGTGTCCTGGCAGAAATACTGTCCAAAGTCAGTAGAGGCAGCAGGCAGATATATATATATATTTTTTTTTTTTTTTTCAAGTCTTTATTTTAAATTTTTTACATACAAAATAATCAAACATCCTAAAAACAGATAGAAAACAAACCAATATATTAACACATACTTATCCCACCCTTAGAACAAACCTATCCTTCCCCCTCCCTCTCCTCTCTTATAACTTTCAAGAAAAAAGGCAAAGGTTTCTTCCTTTCTAATTCCTATTCTTCTCCCTTTTACACTTAACTGGTAATCTCCTTAACGTATCTCCACGTTTTTTTAAAAACTTGCCACTTTTCCCAATTATCCTTGCGATCTCGCTCTTCATCTGGTTCTACACCCCTATCGTCCAAACTCTCTGTTATATATGTCATTCACACAAAAAATCCAGTCCTGAATTTTGGGACCTTCCTTTTCCTGCCATTTTTTTGGTATCTGGCTTAAAGCTGCGTTTAACAAGATCGGGGCAATGGATGTTTTATATTGTTTAATTGATTCGGCTGCCCCATGGGACAAACATGCCCACAGATCTTCCGGAATCTCTTTATTAGTAATTTCTTTTATTAACTGTATAATTCCTTTCCAGTATTCCTTAATTATGGGGCAATCCCACCATATGTGGGCCATAGTTCCTGGGACCTTGCATCCTCTCCAACAGTCCGCTGACTGATCCGGTTGGAACTTACTTGTCTTATCCGGTGTCGCATACCACCTCGCTAAACATTTATAATTTATCTCAGTCATCCTAGAATCTACTACGACACAATGTATCAATTTCCAAGTTTTTACTAACATGTGATTATTACAGTGTAGTCCTAATTAGTTTTCCCATTTTTTGATGTACGGCGGAACATCCAGCCCCTCTCTATGCAACTATATTTTATATAGTCGCGAAATGTTGTTTTTTGATTTTTCTCTCATGCATAGTTGCTCCAACGGCCTATAGTCTTCGCCTCTAACTGGCTTTGGAAGTTTTCCGACAAATTGAGTGAGCTGGATGTACCGCCATGCATCTATCGTCATTAAATCAGTGTTAATTTTGAGATCTTGATAAGTGATTATTTTGCCCTTCTTAATAATATCTTTCAGTTGTGCATTCCCTTTTTTTATCCAATTCCCTCCCACCTCCCTCATCCCCGGTTCAAAAAATTCATTGTCCTTCAGATATATCAAGGGTGAATTATAATCCCAACTATTTTGTGCGTGAATCTTGTCCCATATTTTTAGTGTATTATGTGTTAGTATCAGTGTATTTGGGCTTATTATTCTATGTGTTGGAGGATTCCATATTATGTGACCTAACTGTCTGCTGCTCGTGATATTTTCAATATTTACCCATCTGTGTCTTCCCTTACCCATTCCATTACCCGTGATAGTGCCACTGCGTTATAATATTTATTGAAATCTGGAATCGCTAAGCCCCCCTGTTTTTTCTCTCTACTCAGTGTTGTAAATGCTATTCAAGGTTTTTTGCCGCTCCAGACAAAATTCATTATTATACTTCTTAAAACTCTTAAATAGGACTGTAGGAGAGGAATTGGAAGCATTTGGAACTTATACAAGATTTGTGGAGCTAACAGCATTTTTACTGTTTTAATGCGCCCGATCCAAGAGATAGGACGTGTTGATATTTTTTGAATATCCTTCTTAATCTCATCTAACAGAGTTATAAAATTTCTTAGATACATTTTTCTGAGGGAGTTAGTCAGGTATTTGATGTCTTTTCTCCATGGAAATTGGAATTCCTTACTCAGTTTATATTCAACCTGTTTGGCTATGTTCACATTTAAGATTTCAGATTTGCTAAGATTGATTTTAAAATCTGAGATTTCACCATATTTTTTTAAAGTCTCAAGCAAATTTGGTATTGTTATCCTTGGTTCAGTAATGAAGAAAAGCACATCGTCTGCAAACGCCCCGAGCTTATGCTCCTCAATCCCAATCTTTATCCCACTGATATCCGGGTTGTTTCGGATATAAGCCAATAGGGGTTCCAGAGTCAGTACGAACAAGAGAGGCGACAACGGACACCCCTGTCTCGTTCCATTTACCATAGTAAATGGTCGAGACGTGATCTCATTTACTTTAGCAGTCGCCGTTGGATGCTTATATAGAACACTAACCCATTTGATCCACCGTGGTCCAATTCTGAATTTTTCCAATGTTTTTATCATGAGTCCCCAGTCTACCCCGTCGAATGCTTTTTCAGCATCCACTGACAGGAATAGCCCTGGGGACCCTTCAGAGATGATAGATTCCATTAGGAGCAATGCCAGAACTCCGTTGTCCCTCCACTCTCTTCCAGGAATAAACCCCACTTGGTCCGGATGGACCAAAGTAGTCATTTTTTCTTTCAGCCTCCTTGCTAAGACCTTAGCATACAACTTAGCGTCCGCATTCAATAAGGCAATAGGCCTATAACTGGAGCAGAGCATTCTATTCTTACCCTCTTTTAGAAACAATGTTAATGATGCCCACAATGCTTCTCCTCCCATATCCCAATTAATGCCTAGGCCATTCCAATACTGACATAACTTCGGAACTAAAATATAACAAACCCGTCTGGACCCGGGCTTTTTCCCGAAGCAGAATCTTTTAGTGCAGTGTATATTTCCTCTTCGGAAATAGGCCTGTCCAAGTCTTCTCTATCGCTTTCAGTCAGATTGGGTAGTCCTGCTTTATCCAAAAATTCTTCTATCTTCCCTTTCTGTCCTTGACTTTGTTGCACTTTCTGTCTTACTGCATAATGGGCTTCATAGTACTTCCTAAATTCTTCCGCTATTCCCTTATTTGTAAAGATTAATCCCCCCTTTTTATTTTGGATTTTTTCAATGAAGTTCACTTCTCTTCTCTTTTTCAACATCCTAGCTAAGTGCTTACTAGACCTATTACCCCAGAGATACCTATTTCTCGTAGATACAATAAAAGATCTTCTAGTGTCTTGTTCCATACTGTCTTTGTGTTCCTCTCGCTTAACTATCTCCTATTTTGTTTTGTGTTTTTGTTCAAGTTTATGTATTTCTTCGATGAGGTTTTCCCTTTTTTTTAATTCTCTCTTTTTTTTTTTCCTGCACCAATTGACAACAGGACCCCCCTAATATAGGCCTTATGGGCCTCCCAAAGAGTGGCATACGATGTCTCCCCGTTGTCATTAATCTTATAAAATAATTCTATTTCTTCCTGTATTTTTCCAGCCACTACCTCATCTCTTAATAAATTTTCATTTAGTCTCCATGTATATGGTTGTTTTTGGATCCCGGAATCCTCACATGCATCGACATAGGGGCGTGATCGGACAGTGTGGTAATTTCTATGTTCGTCTCTCTTACCAGATCCAAAAAACTGTGGTCTACCATCATATAGTCAAGTCTTGAGTACGTCCCGTGCACAGGAGAGAAGAAAGTATAGTCCTGCGTTTTTGCATGTTGCACTCTCCATACGTCCATAATTTGGCATTGGTGCAACTTACATCCAATCGTTTTTAATAGAACTTTACTCATCCCCTGTGCCCGGGACGTACTATCCAGAGATGGGTTCAGACAGAAATTAAAGTCCCCTGCTAATACTACCTCCCCCGTCCTGAACTTCATCAGCCTATTCAAAACCTGATTTAAGAATCCGATCGGGTTTTTATTAGGGCAGTATACATTTGCCAGAGTAAACATTTTACCTCCTATGTTACCCTTTAAAAAAATAAATCATCCCTCTGGGTCTGTCATTCTATCTAACACAGAGAATTTGCTTGTCATCAGAGCGAATGCTTACTGGGGCGGGACCTTGTTGGTAAATGAGGGCAGTGACGATATTGTCAATATACTTGAGGTAGGTGATTTGTTGGTTTTGAGTTACTTTTTGGTAGCAGACAAACGAATTAAAAAGGGCCACCTGAAACAGGTGAAACACAACTTTCTTGTACCAATAACGGGACTTTCTGGTTGATAAATAGGGCTGTAGCATCTGATTGTTTAAATCCACCCCCCCATGTACATATTATAATCGTGGACACATTCGGGCTTTACAGTGGGGCCGCCTCTTCTTTGGATCTCCACCACGGTGTCATTGTGGATGGTAGAGAGGATGTGGACATCTTTCTTGTTCCTCCACTTCATGGCCAACACCTCCTCGTTCCTCATGAATGCTGATTCTCCGTTTTGCAATTTTTTTGTCAACAGATTTTGTGGGAATCCCTTCTATTTTTTTTTTAAAGTACCGCAGGCCAGGGTTTTTTTTACTATAAAGGTGACAAAAAAGGGGCAGGCTGGTATAATAGTTGTCAACATATAAATGGTATCCTTTGTCGAACAGGGGGTATGCCAGCTCCCAGACAATTTTCCCACTGGTTCCAATATATGTGGGGCAATCATGGGGCTGGAGCTGGGAGGCTTTCCCTTCGTAGATCCGGAATGTGAAGACATATCCAGTGGCTCGATCACATAATTTATTTAATTTCAGTCCATACCTGGCTCTCTTGCTTGGTATATACTGCTTGAAGTGCAGTCGGCCAGTGAAATGTCATTGAAGTGGAGAAAACGCATAATCATGTCGTATCTTGTCCTGGACATGACAGCGGAATATATGGGCATGTGGTGGATGGGGTTGGTGGACCAATATGCATGGACTTTGTTCTTTTTTGTAAGCCCCATAATAAACGTAAGGCCCAAAAACAATTTAAATTTGTCCAGTGTTAGGCGTCGCCACTGGAACATGCGGGCATAGGAAGAATTGGGGTTGGCAGCAATAAATTGGGATGCATACAGGTTAGTTTGATCCACCATATTCTGCAGCAAATCTTATGGGAAACATAAACAAAAATAATCAAATTAAGAAAAATTTGTAGTGTCGGGCTGTACACCTGGCTGTGCAGTGAAAGGGGGGATGATAGCGGATCCTGAGTTGGCAGGCAACCATAAGGGGTTTGCCAGGGCATCGGGAAGGTAGGACTGGGGCTGGGTTCTTCGGGCTGGGCGTGTGATTCCAGTACTTGTACTGGGCTCCTCTTCCTGGGGTCTGGCGCTGCTGGTGGTGGGCAGATCTCCTGATCTTGGTCCTGATCTCGGTCCTGATCTCATTCTTTTGGGAGGGATGGTTTCCTTCGAGGACTCGGACTCCGATCCACTATCCTCCACTGGCTCGTATTCCAAACCAAAAATCAGATGATAGGAGCTCCCCGCTGCTCTCATCATCCGACATGGTAAGAAGGGCATATGCCTTCTCAGGTGTGCAAACCCTTTGCGACATTATGGTAGTGCTTTTTGGCGGGCCTATGTAATGGTACTGCTGGTGTTAGTGGTGGTACCGATGTGGTATTAGTGGCGGGCCTGGGTGGTGGTACGGGTGGTGGTGGTACTGATGGCGGTACAGGTAGCGGTACGTGTGGTGGTGGTGGTACTGATGGTGGTACGGGTGGTGGTGACGGTACTGGTAGCAGGCCTGTGTGGCGGGCCTGTGTGGTGGTATAGATGGTGGGACCAATGGCGGTACTGATGGTGGGCCTGATGGCAGGACTGGCGGTGGTACCGATGGCAGTACTGGTAGCCTGTGTGTTGGTACCAATGGCAGTACTGATAGCGGTGGGCCTGTGACAGATGATTGACAGATGGACTGATTGATTGACGGATGGGATGATTGGCTGATTGACAGATGGGCTGATTGATTGGCTGGGCTGATTGATCAAATGGGCTGATTGACAGATGGGCTGATTGATCAAATGGGCTGATTGACAGATGGACTGATTGACAGATGGGCTGATTGACAGATGGGCTGGGCTGTGTGACAGGTCCTCTTTATTGGGGGGGGGGTCGTGTTGTGCACTGTGGTATGGTACAGATAATACACTGTAACAGACAATCTCACTTACTGATCCCTGCTCTCTCCTCACACGATCGGTGTGTGAGGCGAGAGCAGAGATAAGATGGTAACTGCTCCTCTGTGTTTACATTTGTGACCGGCTGTGATTGGACACAGCCAGTCATGTGGTAATTTCATTGGCTGTTTACCCTGATCGGGGAAGCGCTGTGTCCAAGGGACACCCGCCTTCCTAGATCCCTGCCCTGCACTCCTCCGGCGGCACGCACGGCATACGCCGCCGCGTTTGTTATGACATGTGATTGGCTGTGACATTGACACAGCTGATCACGTGGTAAACAGCCAAATTCACTGGCTGTTTACCGTGATCGGGGAAGCGCTGTGTTCGAGGGACAAACGCCGTCCCCGATCGCCGGGCTTCCCCGTGGGCGCGCACTAGGGGGTTATTCTGCTGGACGTCATATGACGCCCAGTCAGGATAACACAACCACCGCCCAGCCGTCAATCTGCTATAGGCCGGGCGGGAAGTGGTTAAGCCTTGTACACACGGTACGATTGTTGGCCAACCGAGCGGCTGATTTTTGTCAAAAGGGCGTGTGCCAGGATCTTGTCTTGCATACTAACGGTACACAAATTGTCAGTAGACAACACCTCCTTCTGCTAGTTTTGTGTTAGTAGAAGTTTGGTGAGTGTTGATTTGCACTTTTCAGTTCGTTTCTGAACGGTTGTTCGTCAACCAGCCATGTTGCGTAATCGGAGGAGAGAACGTGTGATTATTGAACTAGGAGTTATTGCTTTGACCCAAGTCCAGTCCAGGAACAGGAGGAGGAGGAGTTCTTGGACCAAAAATTAGTTGCTTAATCGTGACCAATTATGTCATATGCCATTGCTGCGGGAGCTCCAGGAGAATAATCTGGATGATTTTCGGAATTATCTCCAGATGACGGACCCCTGCTTTTACCAACTCTTGGTATTGGTGACCCCCTATATTAAGAAGCAGGACACGTGTATGAGGCTTTCCATCACTCCAGAGCCAAAGTCTCCAGGACCTCAAGTTTACTACTGGGATCTCCCCCCAGGCTCTGGGAGTCATTATTCCAGAGACCTGCAGAAGGACTATATTAGGGTAAGTTTTTACCTTTAAGATCACATTCTATGTATTTATGTTTGCTAATGTATTGTATTAGTTTGTTGATTACATAATTCTCAATATTGTAATATGCTGTGAATGTCCTCTTTGTCCTCATGCATGCTTTAAGCTTTTCCTGCTCCTTTTTTGGCCTACATACATATTTTCCTTCACTAACCTCCCCAGCATGCTATCCTAGGCCCATACACACCTAGCCTAGTAACTTAACAATGTTTTTTGTCAGCTACATTTTGGGGCTTACCCTAAACAACCCCTAAAATGTGTACAAATGTTATTATTGTCATCAAATTCAGGCAGAGTGCAAGAGGCCATTTTTTTTGGGCCCAAACTCATTTTGAAACCCCCCCCCCCCAAAAGTCAACAGATCCAAATACTCTATCTGCTGACTTTGCAAAACCCATACACACTATCCCGTCGAGTTTAAATTTCTGTAGAAATTCACCAAACCATGTAGTGCAAGGACCTGCCTGATTACCTACAAACTGAAACTTCTTAAGTTTTTGTCTCCTATTATATTAATTGGTTAAATCATAATGTCAAAAATGTGCTGCAATTTGGATAGTGTGTATCCAGCTTTTTAGATTATGACACTTCTTACCTGTCCACTGGGCTGCCAATAGTGTATGTAAGAAGGGGCTGGCCAAAGTATCACTGATTATTTATTCAAACAACTCTCATGGAAGTGGAGAGGGTTACCTGTCCACAGGGCTTTTTTTCTCAGAGAATAGGTTCAGTAACTCCCCTTTTCAAGTCACTCCTTGTCTTTGCCCCTATCCACCTCAGAGCACCGTCCCTTGGTTCCATCCTCTACCCACCTTCCTGTACGGCCCTTTTTAGAGAATACATAATCAAGTATCATTTTGTGGTGCTAAGTAATCTGTATAGAGTTTATTAATAAGCATTAAGATATACACCCTTCTTTCAACAATAGATCCTCCCTTTCAACAATAGACCCCCCTCGCAGCAAAATGACCCTCCAGTAACAAAAGATCCACCCTAGTAACATCAGATCCACCCCAGCAACAATAGACCCCTTTCAGCAACAACAGATCTCCCAGCAGTCAGCATCAATAGACCCTCCAGCAGCCAGCAACAATAAACCCCTCTCTTATCAGTAGATCCCTCCCAGCAACAATTGGCCCCCAGCAATGATAGATCCCCCAGCAGCCAGCATCAATAGACCCTCCAGCAGCCAACAACAATAGACCCTTCCCTCAACAGTAGATTTCTTCCATCAACAATAGATCTCCTAGCCCCCAGCACACCCCAGCACCCTTTGCCATTACATACATTCAGTGCAGGAGGTGCCAGAACAAGTTCCCGCTTTAAAAAAGCCCTGCCTGTCCAACACATTTACCCATTACCCCCCCCCCTAAAATTTGTCTAATGGGCCACCAGAGGGGGGAGGTGTCAGATAAGTTGACCTTCCACTTTTGTCTTTAAATACTCATTTAAGTGTATCCTTATGTTAGCTAAGCATGTTTGGTTCAAATCTGCTTGCAATGTTAAGTGCAGAAGTATTAATTTCTTTTCTTTTTTAATCCACAGTTTCCTTCCAACCCAGAGCAATGGCAGGAGGCTTCAGCCCAGTTCCATCATCAGTGGCATTTTCCCAACTGTGGTGGTGCTATTGATGGCAAGCATGTCCAGATTGTACCACCACCCAACTCTGGCTCCTATTATTTTAATTATAAGGGCTTTTACAGCATAGTCATGCTAGCTGTAGTGTCTGCCAACTACGAGTTCTTGTATTTGGATGTTGGGAAGAACGGCCGCAACTCTTACGGAGGAGTGATTATGCAGAGTTTTACAAGCGGCTCGAGAATTGCACCTTAAACTTGCCACCTGCTGAGGAGAATGTTGAGGGCCTTTTTTTTGTGGCAAATGAGGCCTTTGCTATGGGGGGACATCTGATGAAGCCATTTCCTATGAGGAACCACACCCCAGAGCAGAGAATCTTCAATTACAGGCTCTCTCATGCCAGAAGGGTGGTCGAAAACGCCTTTGGCATCCTATCGAGTCATTTCAGGCTGTTTTTGACTCCAATCAACCTGGCACTCTACAAGATAAACCATGTGTACCTGTGCTGCTGTATTCTCCAAATTTAAGGAGGAATACTACCAGCTACCTAGCCTCACTGCCAAGTGACGTGGACCCTGCAGTGGCAGGCCCAGCTGAAGACGCTGCAGCTCGTCCGTCTGTGGGTGTGCTGAGGGCTATTGAAAATGCCTGTGCTGGATTGCCCTCACAAATTGCCCGAGATGTACGGCAGAAATACCTGGAATATTTTGTGGGTAGAGGGGCAGTGGCTTGGCAACAAATTGTAGCTGATAATTTATATATTTTATTGTAGATCATAAGCTCCTATTTCATTTGAACTACTGTTGTCTGTGCTTCTTATATGTCTAACTAAATTTTAGTCATACATTTAGGCCAAAATGTATTCAGCCACATGTCTTTGGTAAAAAAAAATGTCAATAAGCGTATATTTATTGGTTTGCGCAAAAGTTATAGCGTCTACAAACTAGGGTACATTTTCTGGAATTTACACAGCTTTTAGTTTATGACTGCCTATGTCATTTCTTGAGGTGCTAAAATGGCAGGGCAGTACAAACCCCCCAAATGACCCCATTTTGGAAAGTAGACACCACAAGGAAATTGCTGAGAGGCATGTTGAGCCCATTAAATATTTATTTTTTTTGTCCCAAGTGATTGAATAATGACAAAAAAAAAAATTTACAAAAAGCTGTCACTAAATGATGTATTGCTCACACAGGCCATGGGCATATGTGGAATTGCACCCCAAAATACATTCAGCTGCTTCTCCTGAGTACGGGGATACCACATGTGTGGGACTTTTTGGGAGTCTAGCCGCGTACGGGGCCCCGAAAACCAATCACTGCCTTCAGAATTTGTAAGGGCGTAAATTTTTTATTTCACTCCTTACTACCTATCACAGTTTTGAAGGCCATAAAATGCCCAGATGGCACAAACCCCCCCCCCAAATGACCCAATTTTGGAAAGTAGACACCCCAAGCTATTTGCTGAGAGGCATGTTGAGTCCATGGAATATTTTATATTTTGACACAAGTTGCGGGAAAGTGACAAATTTTTTTTTTTTGTTTTGCACAAAGTTGTCACTAAATGATATATTGCTCAAACATGCCATGGGCATATGTGGAATTACACCCCAAAATACATTCTGCTGCTTCTCCTGAGTATGGGGATACCACATGTTTAGGACTTTTTGGGAGCCTAGCCCCGTACGGGGCCCCGAAACCAAGTACCGCCTTCAGGATTTCTAAGGGCGTAAATTTTTTATTTCACTCCTCACTACCTATCACAGTTTTGAAGGCCATAAAATGCCCAGATGGCACAACCCCCCCCCCCAAATGACCCCATTTTGGAAAGTAGACACCCCAAGCTATTTGCTGAGAGGCATGTTGAGTCCATGGAATATTTTATATTTTGACACAAGTTGCGGGAAAGTGACAATTTTTTTGTTTTGCACAAAGTTGTCACTAAATGATATATTGCTCAAACATGCCATGGGCATATGTGGAATTACACCCCAAAATACATTCTGCTGCTTCTCCTGAGTACGGGGATACCACATGTGTGGGACTTTTTGGGAGCCTAGCCGCGTACGGGGCCCCGAAACCAAGCACCACCTTCAGGATTTCTAAGGGCGTAAATTTTTGATTTCACTCCTCACTACCTATCACAGTTTTGAAGACCATAAAATGCCAAGATAGCACAACCCCCCCCCCCCAAATGACCCCATTTTGGAAAGTAGACACCCCAAGCTATTTGCTGAGAGGCATAGTGAGTATTTTGCAGCTCTCATTTGTTTTTGAAAATGAAGAAAGACAAGAAATAAAAAATTTTATTTTCTTTTTTCAATTTTCAAAACTTTGTGACAAAAAGTGAGGTCTGCAAAATACTCACGATACCTCTCAGCAAATAGCTTGGGGTGTCTAGTTTCCAAAATAGGGTCATTTGGGGGGGGGGTTGTGCCACCTGAGCATTCCATGGCCTCCAAAACTGTGATAGGCAGTGAAGAGTGAAATCAAAAATTTACGCCCTTAGAAAACCTGAAGGTGGTGCTTGGTTTTCAGGGTCCCGTACGTGGCTAGGCTCCCAAAAAGGCTCACACATGTGGTATCTCCGTACTCAGGAGAAGCAACAGAATGTATTTTGGGGTGTAATTGCACATATTCCCATGGCATGTTTGAGCAATATATCATTTAGTGACAACTTTTTCCTGCAACTTGTGTCACAATATAAAATATTCCATGGACTCGACATGCCTCTCAGCAAATAGCTTGGGGTGTCTACTTTCCAAAATGGGGTCATTTTGGGGGGGGGTTTGAACTGTCCTGGCATTTTTATGCACAACATATAGAAGCTTATGTCACACATCACCCACTCTTCTAACCACTTGAAGACAAAGCCCTTTCTGACACTTTTTGTTTACATGAAAAAATATTTTTTTTTTTGCAAGAAAATTACTTTGAACCCCCAAACATTACATATTTTTTTTAAAGCAAATGCCCTACAGATTAAAATGGTGGGTGTTAGCTGATTGTGTCCCGTGAACAAATGTGCGGTGATGAGTTATCGCTGATGAATCACAAGTAATGACATAGTACTCTGTGGGAATGGGATGTGGGATCCTCCATGCTCGCGAGATACACCCATTTCCCCCCTCCACACCTGCTTCCTATACTCTCCCCCTGCTCTACCCTCTCCTTTCTCTTTTTCTCTTTTTTCTTCCCTAGTCTTCCCTAACTTTTCTCTAGTTCTTTTTATTAATGCTTATTTGAGAAAAAAAAGAGGACCGACGCAATGGGCCATATTACAACATAATGTCACATGTTCAATAAAGATTCCACATTTAACATACTACCGGTTTATCCGGGATTGGATATCATTTTTTCAGCATTAGGATAAAAGAAGATGAGACGTTGTAAAACATGTAAAAAACAAAAAGTTTTGGTCTTCTAAAATATACTTTGTATGTTATGTGATACATTTGATACTCTGTAACCTGTTGATCCATGTGGGCCGTGTTCTTTCATAAAAAAAAAAAAAAAATGGTGGGTGTTTCATTTTTTTTTCACACAGTATTTGCACAGCGATTTTTCAAACGCATGTTTTGGGGAAAAAACACACTTTTTAAAATTTTAATGCACTAAAACACACTATATTGCCCAAATGTTTGATGAAATAAAAAAGATGATCTTAGGCCGAGTACATGGATACCAAACATGACATGCTTTAAAATTGCGCACAAACGTGCAGTGGCGACAAACTAAATACATTTTTAAAAGCATTTAAAAGCCTTTACAGGTTACCACTTTAGATTTACAGAGGAGGTCTACTGCTAAAATTACTGCCCTCGATCTGACCTTCGCGGTGATGCCTCACATGCATGGTGCAATTGCTGTTTACATTTGACGCCAGACCGACGCTTGCGTTCGCCTTTGCGTGAGAGCAGGGGGGGACAGGGGTGCTTTTTTTTTTTTTTTTCTTTATTATTTTTTTGCTTTTTCATCTTATTTTTAAACTGTTCCATTCATTTTTTTATTTTTTTTAATCATTTTTATTGTTATCTCAGGGAATGTAAATGTCCCCTATGATAGCAATAGGTAGTGACAGGTACTCTTTTTTTGAAAAAATTGGGGTCTATTAGAACCTAGATCTCTCCTCTGCCCTCAAAGCATCTGATCACACCAAGATCGGTGTGATAAAATGCTTTCCCAATTTCCCAATGGCGCTGTTTACATCCGGCGAAATCTGAGTCATGAAATGCTCGTAGCTTCCGGTTTCTTAGGCCATAGAGATGACTGGAGCCATTCTGGTCTCTGATCAGCTCTATGGTCAGCTGGCCGAATCACCGGCTGCATTCTTAGGTTCCCTGTTGGAACAGGAGAACCAGAGAAAAACATGGAAGACGGTGGGGCGCATTCCCTCCCATTGCTTGTAAAAGCAGTCTAGAGGCTAATTAGCCGCCAGGATTGCTTTTACATGAAAGCCGACCGCTGGCTGAAAAGAATGATACCAAGATGATACCTAAACCTGCAGGCATTATTCTGGTATAACCACTCAAAGTCCAGCAACATACCAGTACGTTGCTGGTCCTTGTTGGGCATATATTGTAAACTTTTTTTTCATGCAGCCTGTGGGCTGAACGAAAAAAAGATATTGATCGGTGGGTATGCCCACTATTAGAATACCTCCCTTCATCCACCCACTTCTAATGATGGGCATACATGCACCGTTTATATATGCCGAAGCATGGGGGCATCCTCCCGCAAAAGGCAGGAGCAAATCGCTCCTCCACCCACTGCTGCCCCCACTCTTCGGCATATATGCTGAAGTATGTAACTGTGGTGGTGAATTCACCTCTGACAGCGCTGGAGTCACGGCTTTATGTATCGTGGGAGCAAACGCTGTTGCTGTCAAGATAAATAAATCCGCTCTGCAGCTGAATGGCATACCTGCTAAGCAAATGATGGTTAACAATAAAACAAAGTAACATTATAGTATAACAGTAATGCCCCGTACACATGGTCGGTCTTTGTTCGGACATTCCGACAACGAAATCCTAGGATTTTTTCAGATGGATGTTGGCTCAAACTTGTCTTGCATACACACGGTCACACAAAGTTGTTGGAAAATCCGATCGTTCTAAACGCGGTGACGTAAAACACGTACGTCGGGACTATAAACGGGGCAGTGGCCAATAGCTTTCATCTCTTTATTTATTCTGAGCATGCGTGGCACTTTGTCCGTTGGATTTGTGTACACACGATCGGAATTTCCGACAACGGATTTTGTTGTCGGAAAATTTTATATCCTGCTCTCAATCTTTGTGTGTCGGAAAATCCGATGGAAAATGTGTGATGGAGCCTACACACAGTCAGAATTTCCGACAACAAGATCCTATCACACATTTTCCATCGGAAAATCCGACCGTGTGTACAGGACATAAGACTTACCATACCTGCAAAGCAAATACAAAAAAAATAGTAAAAAATAAAACATTTAAACGCAACCTGTGCCTAAAATATATATATGCCGACGCATTGGGGGCATCCTCCCGCAAAAGGCAGGAGCAAATCGCTCCTCCACCCACTGCTGCCCTCACGCTTTGGCATATATGCTGAAGTATGTAACTGTGGTGGTGAAATCACCTCCAACAGCGCTGGAGTCACGGCTTTATGTATCTTGGGAGCAAACGCTGTTGCTGTCAAGATGAATAAATCCGCTCTGCAGCTGAATGGCGTACCTGCTAAGCAAATGATGGCTAACAATAAAACAAAGTAACATTACAGTATAACAGTAAGACTTACCATACCTGCAAAGCAAATACAAAAAAAATAGTAAAAAATAAAACATTTAAACGAAACCTGTGCCTAAAATATATATATGCCGAAGCATGGGGGCATCCTCCCGCAAAAGGCAGGAGCAAATCGCTCCTCCACCCACTGCTGCCCCCACGCTTCAGCATATATGCTGAAGTATGTAACTGTGGTGGTGAAATCACCTCCGACAGCGCTGGAGTCACGGCTTTATGTATCGTGGGAGCAAACGCTGTTGCTGTCAAGATAAATAAATCCGCTCTGCAGCTGAATGGCGTACCTGAAAACAAAAAAATGGTTACCAAACATGATAAAAACATAACAACAGTAAAACATTGCAGAATAGAATACAGTAAAAAAGAGCAGAACAATAGAGAGAGAATAGAGAGAGAGAACAATAAAACGACAACTATTTTTGGTTTTTATTATTTTATTTTTTTTTGGTTTTTTTTTTTACTTTTTTTGTAACTTTAACTTTTGTAACTGGTACCAGGTTTGGGTCTCTCAAAATGCGATGGCATCTTGGGAGACCCTGTGAAAGTGTGTCCTAGTCTGTGCAGTGCTGTATCCTACGCTAATACTCAACTAGTGTATGGTAGCGTTCAAAACATTCACCAATGCAAAGACCAGGATTGTCAGGACAGAAGGGACAATAATACTGGGTGTCACGCCTAAATCTGCGCTTGCTGCAGACACGACATCTTCTTTGGGGGGCTCGTTGGGTAGGGGTACTCGGGAGGACATAAAGAAAATGCCTCTCATGCAGCCGGCTTACTGCATTTGGTTGGGAAAGGTGAGGTGGAGCACCGTCTGAAAACAGAAGGGCTCTGACAATCTCTTCCTGGAATTTAAGGAAGGATCCAGTCCGTCCTGAAGCTCTGTATAGCACATAAGCGTTCAGCAAAGCCAATTGAAATAAATAAACAGACACTTTTTTGTACCAGCGCCTGGCCTTACGGGCAACTAGGTACGGCGCCAACAACTGGTCGTTGAGGTCCACCCCTCCCATATTTTGGTTATATTCGTGGACACAGAGGGGTTTCTCCACAACACCAGTCGCCGTAGTAATTTGGACCGTCGTGTCTGCATGAAGGGAGGTAAGAACGAAAACATTCTTATTATCCCTCCACTTCATAGCGAGCACATTATTACACTGCAAGCAGGCTCTCTCCCCCAGCCTAAGACGGGAATCTACAAGCCGCTGGGGAAAGCCCCAGCGATTAGGTCGCATGGTGCCACATGCTCCAATCTGATGATCAAAAAGGTGACTAAAAAGTGGCACGCTCGTGTAATAATTGTCCACGTACAAGTGGTACCCCTTTCCGAATAAGGGTGACACCAAGTCCCACACTATCTTGCCAGCACTTCCTATGTAGTCAGGGCAGTTTGTCGGCTCTACGTGACTATCTTTGCCCTCATAAACCATAAAACTACATGTATAGCCTGTGGCCTTGTCACAGAGCTTATACATCTTGACCCCGTATCTGGCACGCTTGCTGGGAAGGTACTTTTTGAATGACAAGCGGCCAGAAAACTTAATCAGGGACTCATCAACTCAGACAACTTGATGGGGAGTAAACAAGTCTGCAAAACGTTGGTTGAAGTGGATTACGAGGGGCCGAATTTTGTAGAGCCGATCGTATTCAGGGTCTCCACGAGGATGACAGAGTTCATTGTTGTTGAAGTGCATGAACCGCAAAATCTGCTTGTATCGTGCCCTGGTCATGGAGGCAGAGAACAAGGGCATATGGTGATTTGGGTCAGTGGACCAATATGACCGCAACTCACTCTTTTTAGTTATGCCCATGTTGAGGGAAAGGCCCAGAAAGATCTTAAATTCGAAGACCGTAATTGGTCTCCAATCTCTGGCAAGGGAGGACTGGGGAATAGTGACCAGCGTATAAATTGCTTTGGTCCACAATAGATCTATAGAGATCTTCGGTGACAAACAGCGAATAAAAATCCAGTAGTGTAAAATCAACTGTTTCCACCTGAATTCTGGGTTGGCCAGTGAATGGGGGAAGTACGGGTGCTGCAGAAGTGGTGGGTACCCAATTCGGATTGGCGAATGCAGCAGGAAGGGCACTATGGGCACGACGGGCCTGTGTTCGTCTTCTTGGTGGCAGCGGGACACTACTTGTGCTTTCCACCTCGCCAGCTTGAATTGCACTTATGGGACTCGCCACGTCACCACGTGATACTGCAGTGCTGGATGTACGACCAGGGTGTACTAGGCCGCTGGTGCTTGCCAGTTCACCAGAAGGAATAGCGGCACTAGTACTGCTCTGCTCCATACGAGAGCCCTGCGGTTCTTGCACTTCAAGGACAGAAGAAGAAGATTGGGGTCTGGTACGCCTGACCATGGCAGGGACCACAACTCCGTCGTCAGAGCTATCTGTCATGGAGCCGCTGTCGTCTACAGGATCGTATTCTGAGCCTGAATCTGACAGATGAGTGACTTCCTCTTCATTATCTGTCATGCTCAGAAATGTGTAGGCCTCTTCACTAGTGTACCTTCGATTTGCCATTTTGGGCTCTAAATTTAGGGGTACACTAGTGAGACTCACAGGCAAAAAAGCTCCTGACTGTTAGCGACTGATTCAAAACGCTACCAAAAAACTGTTAGCGATCGCAGGGATCAGGCCTGACTCTGCGAACGCTGCAGTTATGTATGCTTAGTGTTTTGTAAGTGTCAGTGATCGATCGATACTGCACTTGGGTGGGCTGGGCAGGGCTGGGCCGAAGGGCAAAATGCAGGTGCTAGCAGGTATCTGGGCTGATCCCGCTAACACTACGTTTTTTTGGGGACCCTAAACTGCTGGGGAGTATAGATCTGATCGGATCAGATATCGATCCGTTCAGATACTATAGCACTAAGGGAGGTGTATGCTGCGTGCCTGGGTGTTAGCGGTACTGGCGCTAACCGGACGCTGCCTGGGGCGACGCAGACCTTATCTGACCCTAAAAACGTAACTTATATCACCACCGGGCAATTAGGAGGTTAAACCTTTATAAGGTAATAAACGGCGGGTGCCCTAAAACTATAATAAGCTATAAAAAACAAACTAACCAGCGTCACCCGTAACAATTATATGGTGATCACTGGTGAAAGGGTTAACTAGGGGGCAATCAGGGGGTTACCTTTATTAGGTAGTATATGGGGGTCCCTGTCACTATAAAACACTGATGGCGAACCTATATACTTACCTCCCTAACTAGCGTCGCTGGTGTCATTAATACAGCGATCAGAAAAACGATCACTTAGTGACACTGGCGACAGGGGGTGATCAAGGGGTTAACCTTTATTAGGGGGGGTTAGGGGGGTACCCTAGACCTAAAGGGGGGTAACCCTAACTGCCCTAACACTTATAACTGTCACAAACTGACACCAATGCAAAAAAAAAACAACTGCTATTGGTGTCAGTGTGACAGGGGGTACAGGGGGGTGATGGGGGGTGACTGGGGGGTGAAAAGTGTGCCTGCGTGTTTCACTGTTAGTGTAGTGTTGTGCAAACTCACGTTGATGTCTTCTCTCCTCGGCGCCGGAACGAAAAAGACCGGCTCGAGGAGAGATGACATCACTTCCTCTGTTTACATTACAGAGGCAGAGGAAGGATTTCATTCGCCTGGAGCGATCGCGAGGGGGTGGCCACGAATGGATGGCCTCCCCCTCACCTCTGATCGCCCGGGAACAAACGCCGACCACCTCTGGCACCGGGGGGGAGTCCGATAGGACCCCCCGCCCGCGGGAGGCAGATCACGTACCAGGTACGTGATTTTGCCTGCCCGTGCCAGTCTGCCGCAGTATATCTGCGTGAGGCGGTTGACAAGTGGTTAATGCATTCTCTGGATAAAAACTTTTTAGGTGCAGCTCCCCCCCTTTACCCCAAATACTTATAAATTTATAAATGCGGCGCTGATAAGTGATATATGAAATAAAGTGACAACATATCACCCAGACATAGTGTGGAACTAGTAATAGCTTGATGATAAAACACAAGCAGGTGTGTACCAAAAATAAACTGTTGAATATATGTGGAAAGTCAATCTACAATTTTTGTAAAAAAATAGTGTCCGTAGTGAAAAAATATTCCTCAATGAATACAGAAAAGTTTCATGGGGGAAAAAGATGTGTATAAGCGATGCCTTTTCAACCAATGGGTGCAGCGAAGCTATCATTTCGATCTTTTGTTATTTTTAATAGCGAAACTTTATTTCTTTGTTTGTTTACCCCAAATACTTACCAGAGCCCAATCTCAATCAAGCGCTTCTCACTGGAATTGGTGAGAGTAGCAAAAACCATTGGTTTCTGCTGCTGTCAATCAAATCCAGTGACAAAGGAAGCAGGGGGCGATCACAGAGCCTGCACGCATCCCCCCATAGCAAGTCGCTTGCTATGGGGAGGCACTTGGAAGGCAGGAGGAGCCAGGAGCGCCAGTGGGGTACCCCAGAGGAGGAGGATCAGTGCTGCACTGTGCAAAACCATTGCACAGAGCAGGTAAGTAGAATATGTTTGTTATTTGAAAAACAAAAACTTTTACGATCGCTTTGACTCTCCTGCTAAATCAGTGGTTCTCAACTCCTGTCCTCAGGACCCACTAACAGGCCAGGTTTGCAAGATAACTGAAATACATCACAGATCATATCATTTGCTGCTCAGTGATTGCAGTATTCTAGTCTGCACCTCCCCAAGGTAATACTTAAAATCTGGCCTGTTGGTGGGTCCTGAGGACAGGAGTTGAGAACCATTATGCTAAATTATTTTTTTTCCCTAAACCGGTACTTTTTCCCACTGTGTGTTTTGGTACTCCATTTTGCTCCTGTCGGGAGCACAATAGTTCAGATCTGGGTTTCTCCTGTGCACTCTTGTTTTTCTGGCATCTTGCAGTGGCAAGTGCACTGGGTGTCCTTTAGCTGCTTTGCCAGCACATATACTGTATGTCAGTTATGGCTTGGTTCTGTTTTATTGTTCTTACATGTACAATAAAAGCCACTGAAAAAACAAATCCCCCTCCTACTGTAAAACAAAAGTGTGCTTCTTGCAAATATTCTCTAAATAATCTTGGAGCAAAGTGTGCTTCTTGCAAATTTACTCTAAATAATCTTGGAGCAAACCTTCATGCCAAGCCTGTATTTCTGATTCAGTCAAAGAAGAATCCATAGCACACTGTAATGACCTCATTGCCTTGATCAAGCAAGAACATTGTCACTACTTTCCAATCTTTTCGTTCCATGATACCCAGTGTTGCTGTCCTTCAGCCGTCTGCTCAGCAGCAGTATTCACCTGTTCTTTAGGCTCCAACTCCTTTTTTCTGTATGGGGAAGTTGTGTGAGGCAGAGGAGGATAACCTTTTACCTTCTTGCTGTCAGCAGTCTGCAAAATAGGAACAAGAGGATTAGGATAAGAGAGCCTCTCAAATATAATATGTTCTTAGATGTGGACAAGCTTCTTAAGGGAATAAAGTCAGGTGAAAAAAGTCAGGTGAAAAGATCTCTTTGGTGGTGGAAAAATCCAGACAACCTGATAAAGGGACTGTTATGGATTTTCCCAGTTACCTGAAGACTGACCATGAATGCAAGTTCATGGGGCTGTGGAGAACATTGAATGCAGGGATGGTACTGGGAAGTTGGTCAAACAAGGGTGCGTTAAGTTTCAGTAGAGTCTGCAGGGCCATCATGTGCAGCTTCTTTTAGACAATCCTTTGGCAGTGACATACATAACAGGGGGCACCAGAAGCAGAGTTCATATGAATCTAGCAGACTTTCTCAGGTGGTCAGAGGTGAATTCGGCATCTCCAATGTCTGTATATTTGAAGGGAGATCTAAATCTGGTCTCTGCACCTTGCTGTCAGGAAGAGATATTTCACATGCTGGCAAATAAGAGATGTTCTCCACTATCTGGAGATTATTAAAGAACTTAGAAAGTCAGATTCCCTTTTTGGGTGGCAGGAAAGATCCCCCAGCAGATATCTGGTGCTAGATATCAAGTGAATTTTGAACCAGGAGGCTTTTGATATGATCAGACGGATTTGGAATTCCAGATCTGTTTGGAAACAGGTAGAACACAAACTTTACAATCTTCTTTCTTGAAACCAGACTTGGTATATGAACGTTTTAGCCCACCCTTGGAATTTACATCTGTGTTACGCCTTCCCCCTTTTCTTCTCATTCCAATGGATCTCAGAAAGTTCCAGAAAGAGAACGACTCGCTAATGATAGCTTCATTTTGGCCCAAGAGGTCTTGTTTATCTTCTCTCCATCGCTATGAGGCTTACATGGGTTCTACCTCTGAGAGGATCTTCTTTACCAGGGTATGATTTTTTACCTGCTAATAAACAGTCTAAGACTAATGTAGCGGTTGGTTACCACTAGTTACTAACATCCACCAAATCACCTTACTGCCAGACCCCCATCTATCACCTCTGAGACAATGAGCAGTCATTTGCGTAGTTTTGTTGCGTTTATTGCGGGATACAACTTGGTTGGGGTAAAGGAAGATATGGGTTGCCCATAGCACTTATTGAAATGTCATCACATTTGTAGAACATTGATTAGCAGCTTTAGCCCTGAAAATGATGCACCTCTAACATTCACAGTCTATTTCCTCTGCATATCTCCACTACAGACTATTGCTCCTCTTCCTCTGCACTAACTCCTGCAGATTATCACTCCTTTAGATTCCTCTCTTCTTGTACAAATCCTCTACTGCAAACTGTTAGATGCCTGTTGCTTCACTTTCCAATAGGACAAGAAGGGATCACTCTGGATAACCCCAGCTTGCTGGCTGTACTTTTTTACTGTAATAAAGTCTCTTGAATGGTGTTGCTTTAGCAAATCAATAAGCCAGAGGCATACAATACCTCTCCCCGACGGCTCAGTGAATTTGGTAGCTACACAGTCTTTTGGATGGTATTACCAGAGTGCTTTACCAGGCTAGAGATACTCGGTATCTCTCCCCGACGGCCTAGCACATGGTAATAAGCAGACTACTGTTCCCAGCCAGTCCATAACTGAAAACGCTGCATTCCCCGGCCACAGCATTCTGCACTACTCTCAACCATACTCCTTTGGTTTCCTAACATTGACCTTCTCCAAAGCACCAGTCCTGCGTTCCCCGGTCGCAGGACTCTGTTCTATTCTCAGCAGTCCTCCTTTGATTTCTTCCTCACTGACCTTCTCCAAAGTGCAAGTCCTGTGTTCCCCCATCATAGCAGCTTGACACCAACTCCATGGTAAAAGTTCTTTATCCAGGAATCCATCCTAGCGGCTCCTCTGGCCCTCCTCGACGCTCAGCGCGCCCCCCCCCCCCCACGTGGGGACACCCTGCGGCAGCTACCTACAACTCCATTCTCCTTTTCCTGCACTGTCAGAACTCCCTTGGCAGCATGTGACCTCAGCTTATATGGGAGGCCTGCCAATACCAAATGGTAATTGGTCAGAGCTCCTCACATGAGCTGCCTGCCACTCAAACCTCAGGTCCAACCTCTGTTCCAGAACAATCTTCCTGAAAGCAGGGGAGGTGCCTCTGAGTCAAAGCGCAGGTGGTCACACCGACTACTACACTAAACAGTCCCAATCTCAAATCAAAACAAACAGGCCTAACCTAAAGTACAGGCCTGTCTAAATTTGCCTACACTGATATTTTAGACCCAGAAAAATCCTATTCTGGCACCTACCTTATGGTAGAGGGTGCTACACTAAGATTTAATAGCCTGGTTTCTGGATAACAGTTGCTGAAAAAATAAGGGTTTTTTGGAACATCTGGTGGCTACTTTACTATCAAGTCACAGGGAGGTAATCAAAGCTATCTACACGAAAGTGTGGAAGGTTTTTAACTCTTGATGTACTAAAAGGGGCTTTGGTACCACAACAGCATTGGAGTTTCTGCATGATGGGACAGATAAGGGTTTAGTTATAAACATCCTTTAAGTGCAGACAGCAGCTCCAAATATTTTTGAAAAAAGCTTTAACTAACTAACCATTAGTACTTAGATTTTGTTTAGGGCACTAGCTATATCTAGGCTTGTGCCCTTTAAAGGCGTTCCCCATGTGGGACCTTTCTATTGTTCTACAGGCTTTATCTAGAGAGCCTTTTGAGCCCTTGCAGACAACAACTTTAGGATCTATGACCCTCAAGACTGTGCTTTTGGTAACAGTGACTTCAACTTTCCAAATTAGTGACCAGCAGGCCTTTTCTATACAGGGGCCTTTTTTGACAGTCTTTTCCAGACTGGATTGTTCTCAAGGACAGACCTGGGTTTTCTACCCAAAGTATCTTTGGCTTATCGTTGGTCTCAGAATTTTATCCTGCCTACATTTTGTCCCAATGCATCTTGCAGTCATGAAGGGATATTTCATGTGCTGGCTATTAAGAGATACAGTATGTTCTTCACAATCTGGGGATTATTAAAGAATTTAGAAAATCAGATTCCTTTTTGGGTGCCAGGAAAGGTTACTGTCATGGTTATGCAATAGAGTTTGTCTGTCAGTTTACCTCTCACCATGTGTTCATCTCTAGAGACCAGCCATCCTCACCTGGTTGCTTTTATAATCCCTCCTCTAAGCATGGCTCCACCCCAGCTCCTATCAGAGAACTCTATATTAACCTGTGCACTGCAGGCCAGCCCTGCTGATCAACTTTGTGTGTTTGGCTTCCTGTTTCCTGCTTGCCACATGCTCTACGTTTGTTTCTGTTACCGACCTTGGCGTGTTCTGGCGTGTTCTTAACTATTCCTGTCTGCTCGTGACCCTGACCTTTTGGCGTGTCCCTGACTATCCCTGTTTGCCTGTGACCCTGCACCTTTGGTGTGTACTCTGTTGTCCTAGTCTGCTTGTGGCCCCTACCTTGGCTTATTCCCTTACTATCCCTATCCTCCTGTTGCCTACTGTGGGCGTGAGCTAGGGGACCCTGGGGGTCGCGAACTGGAGCCAGTTGCAGCCCAGTCCATCCTCACCACTAGAGGCTCTGGTGAACACCTGCTGGCTCTTAGACTCTGCGCCCTAGGGAATCTTACGCTCTAACCCCCGTGGGATCCATGTTGGTGTTCCAGCGGCCCTGCCTTCCTTACCACCCTGACTCCCATCCGCAGCAGTCAGCCGTAGGGTCCACTACCTTGCGGTGCACTCCTGATCCCAACGGTGTGCATCTGTCACCTAGCCTCAGGTGACCTGACAGTTACAGAGCAAATAAGGATTTGATAGTCAGATGGCTTAAGCTGGCTGCCAGGCAGGCTTATATGATCATGAATTTGGAGGTTCTGGATGGGATCCCTGGCTGCCATTCTACCATGAGTATGGCTACCATCTGGACGGCATGAGCTGGTGCAAGCCTAGATCAGTTCTGTAGAGTGGGTACATGGTCAAGCTTTACAGCATTCAGACATTACCTTTTGTTGGGTAGAGATCTGTCTTTAGGCAAAAAGGCTGTTATTCCCCCCCCCCCCCCCCCCCAGTATGCTGTCCTGAAAGACGATTTGGGAAAATCCAAGTTAGACTTACTGGTAATGATATGCTCAGGAGTCTTTCATGACAGCAGTGACTACCCACCCGTTTAGTATGTTTCTTATGTATGCATGTTCCTTTTTTGTTTCTTTCAGCTTGCCAGAGGTACTCTTTAACTACTGACAGGCTGGGGAGGATCCTCATTTTAAAGAAATTATCATGCAGTGCTTCCTGGGAAGTGTGGGAGGAGCTATTCTCTGTCTCAGGTGCTATCCTGAAAGACTCCTGGAAATACATTTACTGGTAAGTAAGTCCAACTTTTTCTACTCGCTGTAAAATGATTTTCTTTCATTGAGGGACACAGGTCTCACCCTCCGTGTTTGGTCTTGCTCTCAGTACCACTTGTTATAAAACTAAGACATGCTGGGAGTGAGAAAGGTTAAACCAAACTGGTTATTTATGTATCTATGTATTTGCCAATGATCAAATCCTCCAGTAGACAGCAGTATAACCCAATTGCCTTTCAATCCTGTGTCCTCCAATGAACTTCCCAGAAAAGTATTTTAAAGGGAGTACATGCTTCATGCTTATTGGACAGAGGTGATGTTGCTAAATTATTGTCCAGTATGCAGAGTGGAGACGGAGAAGTGACCAGGGATATACGTATATCACCTGTCTATCTGTGAAGTGTGTAAATCACAGAATTGGCTGGACAAAATTGGAAATCCTTTAGCAGGTAAAACAAAATATAAAGGCCAAAAGTTTGAGGACACCTGGCCATCACACCTACAATATATGAACTTGTTGGACATCCCATTCTTAAACCATGCATTTTAATATGGAGCAAGCAACATCCTGTTGGCTATAACAGCTACCATTTTTTGGGAAGGAATTCCACAAGAATTTGGAGTGTGTCTGTGGGGAATTTGTGCCCATTCAGCCAAAAGAGCATTTTTGAAGTAAGGTTCGGATTAGGTATGAGTGCTGGTGTATTTGGATTCTAGTTCAAAGCCACCTGAGCAATCCCTCCAGGAAGCTGTTGTCTGTACTGGGCCAATCATAAGCAGGTGAGGCATTTCTTGCTCCGGATCCACACTATATAAAGGTTATGAACATGTTCGGCTGTGGGGTGGGGGGATGCCTCTGTTGCTTATGATTGGCCCAGTACAGTGACAGCTTCCTAATGGCATTGTTCAGGTGGGTTCGTACTAGGATCCGAACATGCCTCAGTTCATCCCTAGTACTGATGTTGGATGGGAAAACCTGACTCTTAATACATGTTCCAATTCATCAAGGGATTCAGTAGGTTTGAGGTCAGGGCTCTGTGCAGACTACTCAAGTTCCTTCACACCAAACATCAAACCATGTCTTTATGAGTTGGCTTTGTTCAGAAGGGTTTCTGGAACAAAAAAGAGACTTGACTAAAAAGGCTTTGTGTGCTGGAGTATTAACTGAACCCCGTAATGGAAACTATTGAACGCTTCAGTAATTTTAGGGGTGTTCGCATAACTTTTGGCCATATAAAGTAGTTGTGATGGTCAGTTAGTTGGCCATATATTGCATGTTTTTAGCTTTTTGCTTGGAGGTCCAGTTTAACAGAAAACACGGTTATAAAAGAGGGTGATTGGATATGCAGACCAGACCGACATCTTCTGAGCACTGAAGCATATTCTATGAACTTGTAAGGTTGGTTCTGCCAAAATAGCAAATCTATGCCAGTAGACAGTGTTGAGGGGAAAGAGGCATTGCCCCTTCCCCAAGAAATTCTGCTTGGGGTGCCTCTATCAGTAGACCTAAAAATTAGGCGACAGTTATATCATGCCCATAAACTTCTTACCTCTTTGTCTTTTGTATACTGATTCTGTAATAAAAATGTCTTGCATAAAGAAATCCTATGCCTTTATAATGATAAAAATAGGTTTATATGATGTCTATGAGTAAACAGCGTGATTATTTTATTCTAGTAATATCTATATACAAATTGTTTCTCCTTTTATTTAGGATGTCTGTATTCCAAAAATCTGAAGCAAGCAATCAGCAGCATCATTTGACTACAACTCTCATTATCCATAAAGAGGTAAGTGTGTGTCAAGTGGAAGCCTGTTTAAACATTCCACAGCTTTCAAAGTTTATTTGTGTGTGTAAATCCGCTCCATTAACATATGCATTCTTTTACTGCTTATACTGTACCCCTGTAATTATACTAGAGCCCCCCTCTTCCCTCGTCTCTCCCAGAGGAACCTGTTTTCCTTCCATACTGTTGTTACGATACGGTTTTGTCTTTGTATATCCCCAAACCCGTTCGCCTTGATGTTTGCTACCTCTGTCCACAGACACTGGTACTCCTTGTATTCCTGTATGCCACAAGGACCCTCCCTTTCGGAGGCAGGATTTTTGCTTATTAGTTAAATGTTTGCACTGAAACCAGATACCTGGGCTTTTTAAAAAAGGACCCTCTCATACTGACTGCATCTATTTAAAAGGACAAGGCTAGGTTTATGAGACCCTACGTCTTCATGTGCCTATATGACAGACTCTTCAAAGAGTGGATTTTTTTTTTACTTTTTTTTTTTTTCCCCCCCTCGTGCCTTGCTGTGTCAAATGAGCATCCAGCATGCATACCGCTTAGGTCCAGCAGCCTAGTTAAAGACCAGTGCAAGCGTATAATTGCCTGCTTCAGGACCTTCTCACCCATAATCGGCTGAACCTGCCTCTCCAATGACCCAGGAGGCTCACGGGGCTTTCCGACTCTCTAAGCAGGAGTCAGTTTAAAACATCCAAAATAAAAACAAAAACAGGCAAACACACCTCCAAACAAAAAAAGGAAAAGAAGCAAGATCCTAGCTGCTGGGACAAATGCATACAAATGAATTTAGGGGCTGGAAGGAGAGATTGCACTTCTCACCAAGCCGCCAAGTAAGTATCGTTGCACCATTTATAAAGTTTGTTTAATAAAATGGATTGCTAGTTTTGCTATCATTTATTATTATTATTAGTATTATTATTTGCGGTAGTTTAATTTTTCTGGTTTGCTGTTTGCATTATAAACTGCTTGTAAGAGGTAAATATGGATGTTTGCTGTGGATTTTTTAATGTTCTTTTGCAAAGGCTTGCATCCACTGTCATTGTGCTGTCACTGAGAAGCTTTTGGATATAACTGATCGGGGGCACCTTATGTCATGTGACGACTGGTGTGATGTTGAGGAATCAATCTGCCTATTACGCAAATTAGAATGGGTCTGCAGGTACAGAGCAGTGACGGATGTCAGAAGTTTCTTTGTGTTTTTTACTTGACATTTGTAGGAAATGTTATGACCTCTGTGCATTACTCTTCTAAATTTGAATGGAATGAAGGTGTATGTGCATGGAGATCTAGTGATGATTTGGCATTTTTTTTGCAATGGACTGTGTGACTTACCTGCAGAGACCTTTTGTGCATACATAAAACTCTCAAGAGATATTGGTGTATTGTGCTATTTGTTATTTTGAGAGACTGATGATTGAATGTCAGGGCTCTCCAGCTACTTGTAGGTTGACTGGCATCGTACACATATTCACCCATTGTATATACTGTATGTTATCATGTAAAATATACACCCAGATCGCATTGACTGTTTTTGGAGAATGAGGATTCCCTTTAACTGTGTCTTGCTGAGGGAGCCATCGGGTCAGTTCTGTCCAATGAACTGCTTCCGTTTTCCATCTCTGGGAATTCCGTGATATGACGTCCAACATTGATGCGTGATGGCGTAGGGTACTCCATGTCCTCATACGAACCAACAATCTGTTACAGCTGGCATGGGCACATAGTATGATGATCGTTTCTCTTTATATTATGACTTGAAAAAAAAAGGATCATTATAGACAGTGATTGTGGGTCTCTGGTGTAGCGCTGAAAAATGGATTGCCCATTAATTACTCAGAGGAGAACAGTTAAGTACAGGATAAGGCTGCAGTGATATTGTTCCCAGGGTCATAAACCTGACAAGATTGTGTTACAGAATACTCAGTCTGTTCTACTGTGCAGACAGACCTGAGGGTGTCTGGTGAATGCGGCTGACACTGACCTGAGAGTGTGACAGGCTACTAGTACATCCAGGACCTACAGCGCACTTCCTGCATTTCATAGAATAGTTCAATGAGGAATCCAGACAAGACGTTCAACTACTGAGATTCAGAGTCTATATGTCTCCTGTGCCATAACAAGTGCCTAAGCAGTGTGAGCCTGGATGTGTGTGTGACACAAAGCTTTCAATGCAATCTACTTACAGTGCAGAGTAGATTGACTCTTTATGTGAATACGAGTTTACTTTGGTTTACGCTTTTTCATATCTTGATATTAAAAATGTATTTTATTGTATATTTTTATTTTTTGTCGTATATGTGGCACCATTAAAATCCTACTTCCTACCTCTTCCCATACTCTCTAATTGGGATGTGGGTGCCTTGATCTCTTGAGTAAGTGTAGTTTATCAAATGCTCTGTATGTGTATATGGTTTAGAGGTGGTGATGTGTGGTGCATCATATTGTGACTGTGTATATGTGGTGTGGAGTATTATGAACTGTGTATGTGTGGTTCAGAGTATTGTGACTGTGTATATGTGGTGCAGAGTATTGTGACTGTGTATGTGTGGTGCAGAGTATTGTGACTGTGTATATGTGGTGCAGAGTATTGTGACTGCGTATGTGTGGTGTAGAGTATTGTGACTGCGTATGTGTGGTGTAGAGTATTGTGACTGTGTATGTGTGGTGCAGAGTATTGTTACTGTGTATATGTGGTGTAGAGTATTGTCATTGGGTATATGTGGTGTAGAGTATTGTGATTGCGTAATTGTAGTGTAGAGTATTGTAACTGTGTATGTGTGGTGTAGAGTATTGTATCTGGGTATATGTGGTGTCGAGTATTGTGACTGGGTATATGTGGTGTAGAGTATTGTGACTGGGTATATGTGGTGTAGAGTATTGTGACTGCGTATATGTGGTGTAGAGTATTGTGACTGTGTATTTGTGGTGTAGAGTATTGTGACTCTGTAGGTGTGGTGTAGAGTATTGTGACTGGGTATATGTGGTGTAGAGTATTGTGAATGTGTAGGTGTGGTGTAGAGTATTGTGACTGTGTAGGTGTGGTGTAGAGTATTGTGAATGTGTATGTGTGGTGTAGAGTATTGTGAATGTGTAGGTGTGGTGTAGAGTATTGTGAATGTGTATGTGTGGTGTAGAGTATTGTGAATGTGTAGGTGTGGTGTAGAGTATTGTGACTGTGTATATGTGGTGTAGAGTATTGTGAATGTGTAGGTGTGGTGTAGAGTATTGTGACTGGGTATATGTGGTGTAGAGTATTGTGACTGTGTAGGTGTGGTGTAGAGTATTGTGACTGTGTATGTGTGGTGTAGAGTATTGTGTATGTGTGGTGTAAAGTATTGTGACTGGGTATATGTGGTGTAGAGTATTGTGAATGTGTGGTGTAAAGTATTGTGACTGGGTATATGTGGTGTAGAGTATTGTGAATGTGTATGACATTGTAGAATGCTGGGCACTAAATCAACCTCTGTATGTGTGGTGCAGTGCAATAGTAACCTGCACTATCACACAGTGTGTGTGAACCGGCATGGTGTGCAGAAATCTGGACTTGTATTTGTGGTGCTGTAGTGGCTCAAATTTATATATTACAGCAGTCATCTTTATTTATATTGCAGGGTGGTGTGAGGATTGTATTTGTACTACAGATCAGTGTGAACCTGTATGTGTACAATGCAGAGCTGTGTGAGCCTGTATGTACAGCCTGGTGCAGTGTAAAAAACCTGAATGTGGTAAATAAAGAGCAGTGTGTGAACTCGTATGTACAGTGTAGGGCAATGTGAATCTGCTGTATATGTGTACAATAAAGATCAGCATGAACCTATGTGTGTACAATGGAGAGTAGAATCAACCTTTATGTACATGTAGTATAGAATAAACATGTATGTATAATGCAGGGTAATATGAACCTGTTTGTGTAGTGCAGAACAGTATGGACTTGTGACTGCTGAGAAGACTAAGGTGAACCTCCATAAGTAATGCCGGATAGTGTTATGCTATGAACTGAAAAGCAGTATTGACCGGTACGCCAGGGTGGTGTAGACCTGCGTATGTAGCACCATACAGTGTGAAATTGTATGTACAGTACTGAGCAATGTGTGAACATATATTGTAAAATGCAGCGCAATGTGAGCTTATATATGTAATGCACTACAATCCGAACCTTGGTGTGTGTGTGTGTGTGTGTGTGTGTATGTGTATGTGTGTATATGTATGTGTGTATATATATATATATATAGTGCAGTGTATATCTGTATTTACAGAATGGTGCAGTCTGGTGTCAGCCTGTAGGGTATAGTACAGTACAATATGAACTTTCATGGCTCACATACTCTTCACATACAGTATATTTGAATGTGCAGTGCAGAATATTGTCCAGCTATATGTGTAATGTCAGGAGGATGTGAGGTGCAGACTCAGGCTACAGCCATATACTCCGGCAAATGTAAAGTGCAGTATGGAACCTACCTGTGTGCAGTCATAAGTACTTACTGCCTGCCTAAAACACTGACAATAATATTTGGCTTGCTTGCACCCCTCCATGCCTGTACTGAATGAGCTGTGTTACAGACCATCACTGCCTACCTATGCATTGTTCGGTTATATCGATCACCTCTAATCCATTAATAGTTTATAACATCTCCTGCCATCCATTACATTGTGTTTATCGTTATGTGCAGTGACTAGTCATGTCAGCAGATAAGTCTCATGTATTAATATGTCGCTGTTGGATACGGAATGAGCATTCTGTACATAGGATACTTCAGTACTGAGTCTTGTCTCCATTACCTCTAAACAATGAGGAGCTTGTTCAAGTACAGGGCAAATCCCATCATTTACAAACAGGGAAATAGCTTTATTTCCTAACTAAACAATAATACTAATTCACATGCAGGAAAATGCTGAGCAGCTCTTTTTAGTTCTAGCTGTGGAGCTGGAAGGAGCTGAGCAGCTCTGGGTGGCTGCAGCACTGGAGTTGGAAAAAGCCCAGTAGCTGTGAGCAGTGTTAGCCTCGGAGCTGGAAGGAGCTTCTCAGTTATGAGCATCTTTTGCTTTGGAGCTAGAAGAAGCCAGGCATCTTTGAGCAATGGTAGCCTGACAGCCTAAAGAAGCTGAACAGCTTGGCAATGGAGCAGGAAAAATCCAGACAACACTGAGAAGTGGTAGCCTTGGAGCTGGAGCATGGTGACCAACTCTGAGCAGCTGCAGCAGTGGAGCTGAAATAAGCCCAGCAGCAGTATCCCCAGAGCTGGAGGAGCCAAGCAGCACTGAGTGGTAGTAGCCTCAGAGCTGGAGGAACCAAGCAGTGCTGAGCAGTGGTAGCCTCAGAGCTGGAGGAACCAAGCAGTGCTGAGCAGTGGTAGCCTCCGAGCTGGAGGAACCAAGCAGTGCTGAGCAGTGGTAGCCCCAGAGCTGGAGGAACCAAGCAGTGCTGAGCAGTGGTAGCCTCCGAGCTGGAGGAACCAAGCAGTGCTGAGCAGTGGTAGCCCCAGAGCTGGAGGAACCAAGCAGTGCTGAGCAGTGGTAGCCTCCGAGCTGGAGGAACCAAGCAGTGCTGAGCAGTGGTAGCCTCCGAGCTGGAGGAACCAAGCAGTGCTGAGCAGTGGTAGCCTCCGAGCTGGAGGAACCAAGCAGTGCTGAGCAGTGGTAGCCTCCGAGCTGGAGGAACCAAGCAGTGCTGAGCAGTGGTAGCCCCAGAGCTGGAGGAACCAAGCAGTGCTGAGCAGTGGTAGCCTCCGAGCTGGAGGAACCAAGCAGTGCTGAGCAGTGGTAGCCCCAGAGCTGGAGGAACCAAGCAGTGCTGAGCAGTGGTAGCCTCCGAGCTGGAGGAACCAAGCAGTGCTGAGCAGTGGTAGCCTCCGAGCTGGAGGAACCAAGCAGTGCTGAGCAGTGGTAGCCTCCGAGCTGGAGGAACCAAGCAGTGCTGAGCAGTGGTAGCCTCCGAGCTGGAGGAACCAAGCAGTGCTGAGCAGTGGTAGCCTCCGAGCTGGAGGAACCAAGCAGTGCTGAGCAGTGGTAGCCTCTGAGCTGGAGGAATCAAGCAGTGCTGAGCAGTGGTAGCCTCAGACCTGGAGGAACCAAGCAGCGCTGAGTGGTAGTGGCCTCAAAACTGGAAGAGTCAAGCAGTGCTGAGCTCTAGTGGAAACAAATCTTACCCAAGCTCAACTGCTCTGTTAGAAGTGTGCAGGCAGGAGACCGGTACTCTGGCTAAGGTGGTCACTCTTCACAGCATGAATCCATAATAATGGTAGCCTGCAACTCAAAAATGTCTTAGTATAAATTCTTTATTGGTTACATAAATGCTGATACAGAATCCAAAGTGCTAATGTGTTTTGGCTTAAAAACCTTCCTCATAGCATACCATAGTGCTGAACGGTAGTAGCCTCAGAGCTGCAGGAATCAAGCAGCACTGAGTGGTAGTAGCCTCAAAGCTGGAGGAACCAAGCAGTGCTGAGTGGTAGTAGCTTCAGAAGTGGAAGAACCAAGCAGTGCTAAATGGTAGTAGCCTCAAAGCTGGAGGAACCAAGCAGTGCTGAGTGGTAGTATTTTATTTTATTTATTTATTTCAGGTACTTATATAGCGCCGTCAATTTACGCAGCACTTTACATATACATTGTACATTCACATCAGTCCCTACCCTCAAGGAGCTTACAATCTAAGGTCCCTAACTCACATTCATACATACTAGGGACAATTTTAGACAGGATCCAATTAACCTACCAGCATGTCTTTGGAGTGTGGGAGGAAACTGGAGTACCCGGAGGAAACCCACGCAGGCACAGGGAGAACATGCAAACTCCAGGCAAGTAGTGTCATGGTTGAGATTCGAACCAGTGACCCTTCTTACTGCTAGGCGAGAGTGCTACCCACTACACCACTGTGCCGCCCAGTAGCCATAGAGCTGAAGGAACCAAGCAGTGCTGAGTGGTAGTAGCTTCAGAACTGGAAGAACCAAGCAGTCCTAAATGGTAGCCTCAAAGCTGGAGGAACCAAGCAGTGCTGAGTGGTAGTAGCCTCATAGCTGGGGGAACCAAGCAGTGCTGAGTGGTAGTAGCCTCATAGCTGGGGGAACCAAGCAGTGCTGAGTGGTAGTAGTCTCATAGCTGGGGGAACCAAGCAGTGCTGAGTGGTAGTAGCCTCAGAGCTGGAGGAACCAAGCAGTGCTGAGTAGTAGCAGCTTTAGAGCTGAAGGAAACTGAGCAGTACTGAGTGGTAGTAGCCTCGGAACTGGAGGAACCAAGCAGTGCTGAGTGGTATTTGCCTTGGAGATGAAGGAGCCAAGCAGTGCTTAGTGGTAGCATCCTCAAAACTGGAGGAACCAAGCGGTGCTGAGTGGTAGCCTCAGCGCTGGAGGAACCAAGCAGCATTGAGTGGTAGTAGCCACAAAGCTGAAGGAACCAATCAGTGCTGAGTGGTAGTAGCTACTGAGTTGGAGGAACCAAGCAGTACTGAATGGTAGTAGCCTCAAAGCTGGAGGAACTAGGCAGTGTTGAGTGGAAATCTTCCAATGGGGACACCTTTTTCAGGACACCTATCTAAGAGGGGAATCCTCCTCCACCTGTCTCTGGGACAGGAAATGAAGATAAATCCAAAATTGTAGAGTTGTGCCCAGAACAAGAGGTGATGGGAAATCTTCCAGTGGGGACACCTGTTTACGAGGGAAATTCTAACCTCCTGTTGTGCCTCTGGGACAGGAAGTGAAGATAGATTTCCTCAATGGTATACAGACAGGTAAAAACTGACAGGTTTTACCCTTTCTCTACTCTGTCCCAAAACAAAACAAAACAAAAAAAAACCACCCATTATTAATTTATAACACTCCCTACCAGCCATTGTATTGTGTTTATCACAATGAGTTGAATTGTGTGAGAGTGTAGTAGGCCATAGGAAACCAGTAGATTTCAATTGATTTGAAGTCATATCAATGGGAAATGAACTCTTTGGTTGCTATAAGTCACTGCACTTTGTACATAGTGCTTTGTCTTGTTAAACAGGACCTCCGCTTGGGACTATTTGCGCCCATATTGCTCACATACTATATCTTCCATGCAATATCAGAAAGGTAATAATTCTTTCTGTGAAAAAGCATACTGTTTATGGATTCCTTTGCAGCATACGAGGAGGGGATGTCAAATCTTAATTTCTTTGTGTAGCCGTCCTTGCCCCACAGCATGTTATAACCGATAATGATAGAGTATGCACATAGCATGCCTACCGCTTACTTCCATTGACCTTTGAGCAGATCTATAGGAAAACCACCTCCCAGCATTCCTGACCCACTGCCTCAGATTCCAATATGCTAAAAGCCCCCCTTTTGATTAAATCCGGCCCTGGGCTCCCACAACAGTCAATCACCCATAGGTGTGCGCAGCCTATTCATTAGGGTGTGCACCCCAGAGTTTAAAAACACATGCATGTGTGTGCATATATATGTGTGTATATGTATATGTGTGTGTGTGTGTGTGTGTGTGTGTGTGTGTGTGTGTGTGTGTATATATATATATATATATATATACTCTTAGAACTAAATGTAAACAAACATTTTAAAATGTATTAAACATGGACGGTGTCAGAAGGACAATGCATTCAGCAGGGGGAATTGGCACCGCACGGGGAAATTAAGGTGTGCACGCCTATGCAATCACCGCTACCCGATCCTCCTCTCAGAAATGATCACTTGATCTGATGCCTAGGCATTTGGTCATGTGACCACCTTCTGTTAAATCCCAGGGTGACAGAGCAGGCAGGAATTCTAGGCTTTCACATAGTATACTGACATTTTAGACAGCAGCCTGGGCAAAAGAGCTGGCGGGTGTTATCTAAGTCTGCTTTAAAGCAGGACAGACATGATATCCTTCTGAGCGTCTGATTCATGAGATCACTTTGTGCACACAAGAGTCACCTTTTAGATTCAGAAATGGACACACAATTGTCTGTAAGCCCTTTTACTAGACTATGATGACCCTATATAGAAAAGAAAGAAGAATAAATCAGCTTTGACATTAGAAACTATGGAGGGATGTTTTTTACACTGGAGATCTTTCTAAAGCTGAACATACACTATACAATCTCTACAATCTCTGTTTAATCTAGATTCAATTTATCAAAACTATGTCATGAGGATAAACCCTAACAGTTCATTACATAAGTGTCATATCAGGTGGGCCCTTGCATTATATAGATGTTGTTAGATTTTAGGCCACATGCACACTGGGTGATGTCTTACCCGTGTGTGTCCAATTTTGGTGTCTTTGTGCGAGGGAGGCAGAGGTACAGTTTCCAGCCCCAAGTCCAATGACAGCCAGAAATATGCTGTACTGTGTGGTACTCGTGTTTAGTGCTCTGTGCTTTTGAGAACTGGAATGCGGGTGTTCTGTATTCTGGGCATTCATCCCTGAATGCTTAGGACCTTAAAGCGGTTGTATACCACTGGCCTTTTTTTTTCCCCCTGCAAGGTAAAGTCATAATGTGCTAGCATGCATCGCATGCTAGCAGATTATGTGAAACTTACCTTAAAATGAAGCTGTTCCGGCGCCGCAATGTCAGTGCTGCAGCCGCTTCCATCTTCACCTGTCTTGCTTCCAGGTTCACGGGCTCTGGCTCTGTGACTGGCCGAAGCCACAATGTCGTCACTCATGGGCATGTGCGCAGGTGCCACTCTTCAGGGCACAGGGCTCAGAAGGAAGGGCACAGGTGGCTGTTCCTTCAGGGCACATGTGCCAGTGATGTCACTGGCTGCATGTAATGTAACTAAGTCCTAAACGGTGCAAGTTTAGGAGATATTTACACTACCTATAGTTAAGTGTTATTATAGGCTTACCTATAGGTACAAGTCAGGTATGGAAGTTTACTTCCTCTTTAAATGTGAATACCATTTGATATAACTTTCAGCCCTGTCCAGCCACAGAAGATTTCAGCCTGTCATTGGATTTTGGGATTGGATGCTGCAACTCCTGGGTGCACTTGGCTAAATGACCTAAAGGGGGATTGTACAATCAGATGGTTACATAGTTAATCTGGCTATAAAAAGACATAAATCCATCTAGTTTAACCAATTGTATAGTGTATGGTCACATTAAAGTGGTATTAAACCCACATAATATATTGCAGCTTGCTAATCATTAGCTGTAGTAGCTGCCCTAGTTTTTTTTTTTTTTTTTTTTTTTAGGTTTTATTTTTCACTCTGTTTTTACCTAGTGATCTGGCCAGTAACTCACCTCCTGTGCCCCACTCTGGATGAAGGAGCACAGGGGCATCTTTGGACTGAAGGGAGAGGATGTTAGATGTACTAGCAGATTTAAGCCAGGTACACATAGGCCCAATGTTGGGAGACATTCGCTGGTTAAATAAAAATAATGGCCGACAATCGGCCTGTGTGAATGTCGGTCAGTCTGACAGAAGCCGTTTTGCCGGCATATGTGGGACGAGCATGCTGGAAAACCAGCAGCTGACCGACTCCTGATCAGTGCTCTCAGCCAGTGGTGGAGAGAGAGCTAATCAGAGTGTCCCCCTGTCAGAACACAACAGCTCAGCGGGGGAGATCGCTGTACTGATGTTGGCTAGTTAGTACAGCGGCTGCGAGTGGAGCTGTCAGTTTTTTTTGTTAGTGTGTACCAGGCTTTAGTTGGAGTAACAAATTGAAGCCAAGCTCCAGCTAACACATGGTAAGCAGATACAGGAACCGTTGTTTCCTTTTGGGATAAAGAAAAGCTGATCATTGTGAGCATCCCTTTCAGTGGTAAACGGTTTATCAAATCCCTGTACCTGACACATTTGCTGGAGACCTTGTTTTTTTTTTGAAAAACAGACATACTGGCCAGATAACCAGTAAAATATAAAGGAAAGAAAGCCTAAAAAAGAAAACAAATGCAGTCACCATGTCTAAGAATTGATAAGCTACAATAGAATTCAATGTTTGGGTTTAATATCGTTTCATGTCTGATGGTGATATTTGTTCAGCTCTTGTTTTAGATACATTGTACAGGTGATTTGTATATTCTAATGAAGTGGGCCAGTCTGGTCCCCCCAGTCCTGTAACTCTTCACAACACTTGTCTGTCAAAAATCTCATCTCATTCTACTTAGTAAACACTGGTGAGTCTGTATCACCCAGAAAAAAAAAAATAACGCCTGTTAAAAAATAAAAAAAAGCCTATTTGCCTGGCGCTTGTTTTTTATGCAGCGACTGTCTGGCTGCGAGAGTGGAAAGAAAACGAAAAGTCTTAAATAATGCTTTACACTTTTTGGTTTATTTTCTGTTAAATCTGTCCTTTGGTGCGGAGCCATGTTTGCTGAGGCCACAAGACGAATTCAGGGGCAGGATGGAAACCTGTAATTAGAGATGACTTGAATGACATCCAGTTTGGGCACTGCTTTTATAGGGCTTCAGTGGTTAATTAATGCAAAAAAAAAATTGTAACCAAAAAAAAAAAAAAATGATTTATGAAAGGGAAAGAAAAGGGGGGGGGGAAATGTGAATGGGTCCACTGATGTCATACTGATTTCTGTCCACTAGATGGCAGCAGGCGGCGCTGAGCGGGAGCCAGGCTGCCTTATATCCCGTTCATTTCCCGGAGCCGTCCTTTCCCTGAGCCTCGGGTCCGGCAGGAGGGATCTCCGTGTGCGGACCGGGCAGGGACCCCCCCCCTAGAGTGAGCAGAGGGGGTGCACGGACATCCAGAGGGCTTCAGCCTGCCATGGGTCCCCGATCACCCCTGACCTGCCCACTGCCACCCTGCCAAGGTGCATGTAGGGTCCCCGGGGGGTGAGAGGCTCCGCTGCCAGTCTTATGAGGGAGCCCATAGCCAGCCCAGGGCCGGGACGGGATGCCCGAAGAATGAAGTAACCGTGATGGAGCCGGTATCAGCCCCGGGCTCCAGACTCCGAGCAGCCGCATCCAGGGGGTGAGTACAAGGGGACCCCCAGACTGTGTGCACCCCCCCTACACTGTGTGCACCCCCCTACACTGTGTTCACCCCCCTACACTGTGTGCACCCCCCTACCCCTACACTGTGTGCATCCCCCTACACTGTGTGCACCCCCCCTACACTGTGTGCACCCCCCTACACTGTGTGCACCCCCCCTACACTGTGTGCACCCCCCTACACTGTGTGCACCCCCCTACCCCTACACTGTGTGCATCCCCCTACACTGTGTGCACCCCCCTACACTGTGTTCACCCCCCTACACTGTGTGCACCCCCCTACCCCTACACTGTGTGCATCCCCCTACACTGTGTGCACCCCCCCTACACTGTGTGCACCCCCCTACACTGTGTGCACCCCCCTACCCCTACACTGTGTGCATCCCCCTACACTGTGTGCATCCCCCTACACTGTGTGCATCCCCCTACACTGTGTGCACCCCCCTACCCTGTGTTCACCCCCCTACACTGTGTGCACCCCCCTACCCCTACACTGTGTGCATCCCCCTACACTGTGTGCACCCCCCCTACACTGTGTGCACCCCCCTACACTGTGTGCACCCCCCTACACTGTGTGCACCCCCCTACCCCTACACTGTGTGCACCCCCCTACACTGTGTGCACCCCCCTACACTGTGTGCACCTCCTACACTGTGTGCACCCCCTACACTGTGTGCACCCCCCTACCCCTACACTGTGTGCACCCCCCTACACTGTGTGCACCCCCCTACACTGTGTGCACCCCCCTACACTGTGTGCACCCCCCTACCCCTACACTGTGTGCACCCCCCTACACTGTGTGCACCCCCCTACCCCTACACTGTGTGCATCCCCCTACACTGTGTGCACCCCCCTACACTGTGTGCACCCCCCTACCCCTACACTGTGTGCACCCCCCTACACTGTGTGCACCCCCCTACACTGTGTGCACCCCCCTACCCCTACACTGTGTGCATCCCCCTACACTGTGTGCATCCCCCTACACTGTGTTCACCCCCCTACACTGTGTGCACCCCCCTACACTGTGTGCACCCCCCTACACTGTGTGCACCCCCCTACACTGTGTGCACCCCCCTACACTGTGTGCACCCCCCTACACTGTGTGCACCCCCCTACACTGTGTGCACCCCCTACACTGTGTGCACCCCCCTACACTGTGTGCATCCCCCTACACTGTGTGCATCCCCCTACACTGTGTGCACCCCCCTACACTGTGTGCACCCCCCTACACTGTGTGCACCCCCCTACACTGTGTGCACCCCCCTACACTGTGTGCACCCCCCTACACTGTGTGCACCCCCCTACACTGTTTCCACCCCCCTACACTGTGTGCACCCCCCTACCCCTACACTGTGTGCACCCCCCTACACTGTGTGCACCCCCCTACACTGTGTGCACCCCCTACACTCACCATGTCACCCACTTATCACTATCATTGTATGTACTACAGGGACCCCTACACTGTGTGCACCCCCTACACTCACCATGTCACCCACTTATCCCTGTCATTGTATGTACTACAGGGACCCCTACACTGTGTGCACCCCCCTACACTCACCATGTCACCCACTTATCACTATCATTGTATGTACTACAGGGACCCCTACACTGCGTGCACCCCCTACACTCACCGTGTCACCCACTTATCACTATCATTGTATGTACTACAGGGACCCCTACACTGTCATCCCTATCACTGTATATACTACAGGGACCCCTACACTGTCATCCCTATCATTGTATGTACTACAGGGACCCCTACACTATGTCATCCCTATCACTGTATATACTACAGGGACCCCTACACTGTGTCATCCCTATCACTGTATATATTACAGGGACCCCTACACTATGTCATCCCTATCACTGTATATATTACAGGGACCCCTACACTATGTGATCACTATCATTGTATGTACTACAGGGACCCCCTTCAAGATGTGATCCCTATCATTGTCTGTACAGGCCCCCCCCCCCCCCAGAAGACGTGGTCCCTATGATTGTATGCAGTACAGGATGTGATCTCTATGATTATATGTACAGGGTGCCCTTATGAGATGTGGTCCCTATGATTGTATGTACAGAGTGATCTACAGGATGTGATCCCCATGATTGCATGCACTACAAGATGTGATGGGAAAGTGCTGAAGTCTCCAGGATTGTAGAGAGTCTCTCTCTCTTTCCCTTTCTCTCTCGCTCTCTCTCTCCTCTGAATGAGCAGCATTGTAGCCTTCGTCTACAGTGCCAGGGATCTCGCTGAATGGTGTGTGCTGACCATGGTGTCACAGGGTGCCTCTACACTGATTGATTGGGTGTCATCGATTGCTTTAAAACTCAGTGAATAGAAGTCTTCTCTTCAGTGCAGTTTTTAGTTTGTTAGTTTCTGGTTTGCAAGTCTTTAGAATGAGGTCAGTAATGACCACTTTCTTATTGTTTACCATAAATGTTTAAAATATTATGTACACACATTCCATGTACCTGTAATTATGGATTTGTCACTATCGTATGCTTAGAACAGCCTTCCTCAACTTGCTACCAGAGAGGATCTCTTACATTTTTTTGCCAAGTTCCAGTAAATCACTACTAAAACAAATTCTTTGGGGGTCAGTGCGAAGAATGCCCCTTACATTGGAGGTTAGTGAGGAGAATGTCCTCCTTACATTGGTGGTCAGTGGCAGGAATGTCCCTTACATTGGTGGTCAGTGAGGAGACTGTCCTTACATTGATGGTCATTGAAGAGAATGTCCTCCTTACATTGATGGTCATTGAAGAGAATGTCCTCCTTACATTGGTGGTCAGTGGAAAGAATGCCCCTTACATTGGTGGTCAGTGGAAAGAATGCCCCTTACATTGGTGGTCAGTGTAGAGAATGCCCCTTACATTGGTGGTCAGTGTAGAGAATGCCCCTTACATTGGTGGTCAGTGTAGAGAATGCCCCTTACATTGGTGGTCAGTGGAAAGAATGCCCCTTACATTGGTGGTCAGTGGAAAGAATGCCCCTTACATTGGTGGTCAGTGTAGAGAATGCCCCTTACATTGGTGGTCAGTGGAAAGAATGCCCCTTACATTGTTGGTCAGTGGAAAGAATGCCCCTTACATTGGTGGTCAGTGGAAAGAATGCCCCTTACATTGGTGGTCAGTGGAAAGAATGCCCCTTACATTGGTGGTCAGTGGAAAGAATGCCCCTTACATTGGTGGTCAGTGGAAAGAATGCCCCTTACATTGGTGGTCAGTGGAAAGAATGCCCCTTACATTGGTGGTCAGTGGAAAGAATGCCCCTTACATTGGTGGTCAGTGGAAAGAATGCCCCTTACATTGGTGGTCAGTGGAAAGAATGCCCCTTACATTGGTGGTCAGTGGAAAGAATGCCCCTTACATTGGTGGTCAGTGGAAAGAATGCCCCTTACATTGGTGGTCAGTGGAAAGAATGCCCCTTACATTGTTGATCAGTGGGACGAATGCTCCTTACATTGGTGGTCAGTGGGAAGAATGCTCCTTACATTGGTGGTCAGTGGGAAGAATGCCCATTACATTGGTGGTCAGTGGAAAGAATGCCCCTTACATTGGTGGTCAGTGGGAAGAATGCCCCTTACATTGGTGGTCAGTGGGAAGAATGCCCCTTACATTGGTGGTCAGTGGGAAGAATGCTCCTTACATTGGTGGTCAGTGGAAAGAATGCTCCTTACATTGGTGGTCAGTGGGAAGAATGCCCCTTACATTGGTGGTCAGTGGAAAGAATGCCCCTTACATTGGTGGTCAGTGGGAAGAATGCCCCTTACATTGGTGGTCAGTGGGAAGAATGCCCCTTACATTGGTGGTCAGTGGAAAGAATGCCCCTTACATTGGTGGTCAGTGGGAAGAATGCCCCTTACATTGGTGGTCAGTGGGAAGAATGCCCCTTACATTGGTGGTCAGTGGGAAGAATGCCCCTTACATTGGTGGTCAGTGGGAAGAATGCCCCTTACATTGGTGGTCAGTGGGAAGAATGCCCCTTACATTGGTGGTCAGTGGGAAGAATGCCCCTTACATTGGTGGTCAGTGGGAAGAATGCCCCTTACATTGGTGGTCAGTGGGAAGAATGCCCCTTACATTGGTGGTCAGTGGGAAGAATGCCCCTTACATTGGTGGTCAGTGGGAAGAATGCCCCTTACATTGGTGGTCAGTGGGAAGAATGCCCCTTACATTGGTGGTCAGTGGGAAGAATGCCCCTTACATTGGTGGTCAGTGGGAAGAATGCCCCTTACATTGGTGGTCAGTGGGAAGAATGCCCCTTACATTGGTGGTCAGTGGGAAGAATGCCCCTTACATTGGTGGTTAGTAGAAAGAATGTCCCCCTTACTGTGTCTACTGTGAATGCTATTCTTAGATAGCTTAAATAGATCTGTTTTGGCATATTGCTTGCTGTCAGTTGTTGTTGGACCCAAGACTATACAGGCGCCATGTCGGCTGATGCTCAAGGAATCCCTATAAACCCCTGGAGGAGGGTTCTATAGACTCTGGGTTGAGAATGGTTGCTCTAGGGCACTAGTCTCCATACTGTGGCTTGAGGGCCGAATGCAGCCCTTTGCTAGACTTTATCCGGCTCTTGGGGTACTATTCTCCCACTGACACCAACAATGGGTAACAATTTCTTCCACTGATATCTATGGCAGGGCACTATTCTTCCACTGATACCAATGGTGGGACACTATTCCACTCCTACTGATAATAATGGTGGGGCACTACCCCCCCCCCCACTGATACCAATGGTAGGGCACTATCCCCCCCCCACTGATACCAATGGTAGGGCACTATCCCCCCCCCCCCCCACTGATACCAATGGTAGGGCACTATCCCCCCCCCCCCCCCACTGATACCAATGGTAGGGCACTATCCCCCCCCCCCACTGATACCAATGGTGGGGCACTATTCCCCCCCCCCACTGATACCAATGGTAGGGCACTATTCCCCCCCCCCCACTGATACCAATGGTAGGGCACTATTCCCTCCCCCCCCACTGATACCAATGGTAGGGCACTATTCCCTCCCCCCCCACTGATACCAATGGTGGGGCACTATTCCCTCCCCCCCCCACTGATACCAATGGTGGGGCACTATTCCCCTCTTACTGATAATAATGGTGGGGCACTATTCCCTCCCCCCCACCAATACCAATGGTGGGGCACTCCCTCCCCACTGATAACAATGGTGGGGCACTATTCCCCCCACTGATACCAATTGTGGGACACTATTCTTCCTACTAACCATCAACTCTGAGAGCATATTTATTCTCATTGATGCTGGGTCTGGGACATTTTCTACCCTCATTGGCCACAATCCGACCCCCTAAAGTCTGAAGGACAGTGAACTGGCCCTTTTTTTTGAAAAGTTTGGAGACCCCTGCTCCAGAGTATATTGTGCTGGATATGTTCTAATCCAAAATTCAAACACTGTCCTCTAAATGTTTGTAGAAATGCTTCACAAATGCATGCTGGATGCAAAAGGCAACGCCTGTGTATACTGCATGATGGTGTATACTTCATAACCCTTTCATACATGATCCTTGTCTACCTAGCAGGGGGGTCTATGCATTTAAGGCCAAAGTACAATGAATCCTGCCCTGGCTTGCTCTATACCCAGAGATTGGCTATACAGCCTGTGTTTAGTTTTTCATCCAAGGTCTTAAATTGGTGACTAAGCTTTAAACTCTATACTCCTTTCTGTAGGGAAGGGGATTAAGTCAGGCCAGCAGAAGTTAGAATGATTCTTATTGCAGGCATTCCCAATGAATAACATTGATATTGCACAGTTTAGACATTTACTTTGGGTCATAATTACCCAACAATTAGTTCCCTGTGGATTGGGATTAAGTGCAGATTCCATAATTTGGAAGCCAAAATGAATTAAAAAGCACAATGAGATCTCAGGAGTAAAAGGGATAGAGTATGAATATGATTGCTGCTCAGTGCTATGTGTTCCATAATCCCATGACTGTTACTCCATGTGAAAACGTGTTGTCCTTGTTACAGTGTGTCAAGGGATGGGGATTAAATTTGGCTTATTTTACTTTCTTTGTGTGTGATAGTTTCCAGTTTAATGGAAAGTATTGTGTAAAGGTTGGTGTTCAGGTACCTCCATCATGCATTGTGGATATTTCGTGAAGGATTCTGATGTTTCAGCACTTTTGTTACTTAATAATAATAATATTATTATAGGCTTCCTGAATTTTTTGTTACATTCCAAAGGATACCATAGTTTGTTTTATTGGCTAAATAAGTAGCACAATGTAAATAAGATGCCAACAATACAGGATGATACATCTTTTGTCTGTAGCTCCCAAACCTCAAAGAAACTGTAGATGACTCGGTAGAACAAAGAACAGTCTGCAAATTCAGCAACAGTCTGCTTTTTATGACTGCACCAAGCTGATGACAGGTGAAATGTGGCTTCTGCAGTTTATATGTATTGCACATTAACTTTGATATGGTTTCAGATGATAGGAAAAAAAAAAAAAAAAGGAATCTTTCAGCACGAGATGATCTTGCTCATAAATTTATGCATGTTATTTGGAAGAGCAGACAGAGAAAGAGGACATGTGAAACTTTTAAAGAAGGAACAGTTAAACCTTAAAGGATGCCATAGGCTGTGCTCCAGGGGGACCTGTCTCTAGCCAAGAGATGCATCCAGAGTGAAGCGGGTCCAGCCATTCAGTATCTTGTCCAGAAGACAGTCCAATGCTGTGTAGTCCTGTGCTGTGTAGGGTGAGATTTAAAGGGGAATGGAAATCTCAAGGATAATAGCCTAGGATTAGATGAACCTGTTCATTCTCTCCATTGTTGAGATAAAACTTACTCAAAAGGCCAGTAACCCGCAGCAACCAAATTTCTGAAGTCTGATGGATAAATGTAGAAAATGTCCATTTTATCCAGAACCATTACATATACGCCCAATGTTGTGGTGTTTGGCTTATGGTAGCACCATAAATGTATTGAGGTCAATATGCAAAAGTAGTCACATTAAAAGTTAAGAAGGCACATAGCATCCACTATTCATTGGTAGATGCTATGTTTCTTCCTATTTACTTCATGTGACCACTTTTGCGTTTTAACCTTTTAACTGAGATGAATAAAGGTGTCCGGATGCCTGCTGGATGTCTATGCCCTATCCAACCACTAAATTGACTACTTAAAGTGTTACTAAACCCACAATAGTAAAATCAGTGTGTATATGCAGTAAAGCATGATTGTTCTACTCACAATGGAACCTAAGGGGTTAATCCTCTGCATTGTGTAAAAAGGCTGCTTGATCTTGTATGCATAGATCTTCCCCCTCCTGCACTGTCCCCCTGGACAAGTCCGAATAAGACAGACCCTTTGGAGTCAGGCTGCACATGCTCAGTTTGATGTGTATTGCTAGAGAGGTTTTTATTTTTTTCTTGGGGGAGTGCATGTGATCAGCACAGGACCAATCAGCACTGTCCAGACATGTCTAGACAGAGGGTCAGGAGCCCTGCAGCCTCATAGAACAGCTCAGTGCAGTATGAAAACTCCTCCTACAAGCTTCACCAGGAACTGATAGAAATCACAAGACTGCTATTTACTGCTAATGAGAAGTATTTGCCTGGTAATATTTTCTAAAATGATTACATTTCCATGTGTTGTGTACTGTGAATGCAGGGTCCTGGGTTTAGTAGCACTTTAGGAGTTGCTGCCGCCAATATTCTTCACATTGTAAACAGTGATGGGAATTTAGTAAAGTATTAACAATACTTTACTAGTGGTACGGCCCCTTTAACACAGCTCATGAAAGCTTTGCATCATTTTCAGTACCAGTAGTGACGCATGCACCTGATACAGTTAGTTCTTACTACTGACAATTTTGGAATCTGTTGCAATGGCTGGGACAGATTTTAAAGGAATTATCTCCAGTTTTGCTTATTTGCGAACTGGCGGTAATTCTTTTAGAATTAAGATCAACTCTGAGTTGGCTTACAAAGAAATGCCAGTGCTCCGACCTGGGCGTATGTGCTGGGAAGCTGTTATTAATATGACCGCTTCCTGCACAGGGCTTGTGGGTTGCTAATATGCCAGTTGCTGCCGGCATCCTAGCAACCAGTAATGCTTCCCCAGCCCCATTCATCTGCCAAGAGATTCTCCAGGTGATAAATGAAAGTACACAAAGAGACGGGGATACTGGCTGACATTGTCCAAATATGACCATGGACATATTTGGGTATGGACATTAGCCAGCATCTCCACCCCTTTGGTTACATTCAGCTGTCGGCCGGGGAATCTCCTGGCTGGCAGCAGAATGGGGATCAGTCATTGGTTGTTGGATGCTGTTGGCTTTGCATCATCGTCTAGCTAGCAGGGCACTAAGCATGTACTGAATACGGAAGTATGGAAACTCTGGCCTCAATGTTGCCCCCAACTTGTGACAGATTCATGTACCTGTTCCTGACAGGTACGTGAATCTGTCGCCTGCACCAACATTGGTTGAGTACGGAGGGAGCAAATTCTAAACAGCATCTACAACACGCTTTGATTCCCCTGACTGTATTGGATGCTTGGTCCTCCATTGTTGTTCCACCAACTGGCTCTTCATTGCTACTGTGTCCTGTAGGAGCTGGCAGATGGAACCACAGCACACAGTGAGGGACATCTGACACACTCGGAAGTGCCGGATGCTGAAGACTCTCTCCATACCTCTTGTAGATCGCAAAAGTTCACATCTTGTATGTTTTCATGCTCAGGCCTATGTTGAGGTGGAGGGTGTTGCATTTGGCAGCCTGTCATGTCATGAAACAATAATGGCGCATCCAAGTTCATCAGTTCTTCAGTTCTTCTTCTTGAGCCAACTTGACCAACTGGCATAAAATGGCGTAAAAGGAGAATGGAACCAAAGATGCACAGCGTTGATGCACAGCGTGCTCCGCAGCCGGAGCTTGCTGTTTATCATTTCTTTAACCACTTCAGCCCCGGAAGAATTTACCCCCTTCCTGACCTGAGCACTTTTTGCAATTCGTCACTGCGTCGCTTTAACTGACAATTGCGCGGTTCTGCGACATTGTACCCAAACAAAATTGACGTCCTTTTTTTTTTTTTCCCCACAAATAGAGCTTTCTTTTGATGGTATTTGATCGCCTCTGGGGTTTTTATTTTTTGCGCTATAAACAAAAAAAGAGCGACAATTTTGAAAAAAAGCACATTATTTTTTAAACATCCCCCAAAAATATATAAAAAAAACGATTTTTTTCCTCAGTTTAGGCCGATATGTATTCTTCTACGTATTTTTGGTAAAAAAAAATATCGCAATAAGTGTATATTGATTGGTTTGCGCAAAAGTTAGAGCTTCTACAAAATAGGGGATAGATTTATAGCATTTTTATTTTTATTTTTTTTTTTTACTAGTAATGGCAGTGATCTGTGATTTTTATCGTGACTGCGACATTATGGCGGACACATCGGACAATTTTGACACATTTTTGGAACCATTGGCATTAATACAGCGATCAGTGCAATTAAAAATGCATTGATTACTGTGAAAATGTCACTGGCAGTGAAGGGGTTACCACTAGGGGGCGGAGAAGGGGTTAACTGTGTTCCCTGGGAGGTGATTCTAACTGAAGGGGGAGGGGACTGACTAGAGGAAGTGACAGATCGTGGTTCCTAGCTAATAGGAACGCACGATCTGTCACTCCTGTCAGAACAGGGAAGTTTGTGTTTACACACACTTGTCCCTGTTCTGTGTCTTCTAGTCAAGATCGCTTGTGACCGGCGGTCATCGCAACCATTGGCCACAAGCATCGGCACCTCCTCTGTACAGCGCACGCGCCTGCTATCCGGACCTCGTGAGATCACGTACAGTAACATGATTTCACGCAGGGGCAGCCAACCTGCAGCAGTAAAACTGCGGCGGCTGGTCTGGAAGCAGTTAATACATCCCTTGCAGATAGGACCTCAAGATTTCTCATTGACCTTTGTGATCTGCACATTTGTTCCAGGTCAGTGACCCAGAAGCTTAAAGCGGGGGTCCACCTATCTATCGTTTTTTTTTTTTTTTTTTTTTTTTAGTTCATTCACAAACTTTTCTTCTCAGCATTACATACTCACATATTGTGTGTAATATGTCCGCCTGTGTCAGATTTCGTCAGAAAGAATAACTTATATTATTCACTGCAGGCGGTTTCCATCTTCATTGTGGGCATTTGAAGCCCACAAGCATTTATTTCCTGGATGTGGTGAATGCTGTGCTCCCAGCATTCACCGCTCGTTCCTGCACATGCTCAGTGGCATCCTGGGAAGCCTGAGACTAGCTCCCAGGAGTCTGGGAGAGGCTAGAAACACGCCTACTCCCATGGGAGGAGAACCAGGAAGTGCAAAGAAGAATAGAAAAATAAAAGGTAATTACGGCGATTTAAATTTTTTTAAACTGCATGTCAGCATCTAGGCAAGGAAGAGAATACATACAGATATTGTTCAAAATTTGGGTGGAACCCCGCTTTAAGTCATTTACTTATGGTAATGGTAAGCAACGTGCATCGATGGCCATGCCCCTTCTCACCCCTTCCACCTTTTTTATTGGCCCATCATTGTGATGAAGGGTTGTCTTCTTCAAATACTAGCAAAATACAAATGGTAGGGCAGGGCTAATCACCAATGCTGGTTACTCTTTCATAAATATACTGACCAAGTTTCTGGGGTCCCCAGAGTTTCTGCAGACACATGTGGAGTCAGCACTGTATGCCAATATTTTTTGGTGGCCCAAAATGTGCATATTGATAGAGGAAAGAATTTGGTGAACTGATACAAGGAGTTGAACACATCAACCCCCCTGCTGGTGATCAGTGTCATTTGACATATACGAGGGTTGCAAAAACCCAGATGTGTCATAAAGATCAGCCTACCTCTGCCCCCACTCCATAGTGTAGATTTCCATCACACCCAGCCTAGGCCATAAATACAAGCCATTTGACATAGCCTCCTGCAAGCTGTACAACACTGTTGGGCTACAGACTGGCCACTGCAGTGAAAAAAATGGCTCCTCCTCATCTTGGGTCGCTAAATGTATGTAAAAAAAAAAAAAATGATGAGGAGAACAAGGTAGGGATGGTAGAGAGATTTATTTTTTTATGTAATGGGCACAGCGAGACCCCTTTCACACTGGGGCGCTTTGCAGGCGCTACAGCGCTAAAAATAGCGCCTGCAAAGTGCCCTGAAACAGCCGCTGCTGTCTCTCCAATGTGAAAGCCCAGAGGGCTTTCACACTGGAAGTTGCGCTGGCAAGACGCTGAAAAAAGTACTGCTAGCAGCATCTTTGGGGCAGTGCGGCTATATCGCCGGCACAGCGCTGCTGCAGCGACACTTTGTGAGCGGTTTTAACCCTTTTTCGGCCGCTAGGTTAAAACCGCCCCACTAGCAGCTGAATAGCGCAGCTAAAACGATGGTAAAGCGGCGCTAAATATAGCGCCGTTTTACCGCCGCGTCCACCCCAGTGTGCTAGGGGCCTGATCCTTTTGAAGTGATGTTCAACTAGGGCAGTGATTCTCCTGTCCTCAGGACCCACTAACAGGCCAGGTTTGCAAGATAACTGAAATACATCACAAGTGATATCACCATTTACCGCTCAGTGATTGCAGTATTCTAGTCTGCATCTCCCCAAGGTAATACTTAACCCCTTCCCGCCGAGCGTGCCTCGGCTTTTGGGGGTTATACTGGGATGATGCCCGCAGCTGCAGGCATCATCCCGGTACCATTTTTTAGAGCGGGCGATTGGCTATACAGGGATAACAACCGATGTGGCTAAAAGCCGATCGATTGTTATGCCATAGGAGCGGGAGGGGACAATCCTCCCACCGCTCTGACTGGGCCTCACGTCCTACGGGGAGACCCGATCCCCGATCCACTACTTCCGGCGGCTAGAGGCAGACTGGCACGAAGCCAGAAAGGCTTCGTTCCAGTGTCCTGAATGTAAACACAGAAGTCATGACGTCACTTCCTATTTACTCGGCTGCCAATGGCACCAGATTTAAAAAATATACAGTATTCAGAATCGCCGTTTTCGGCGATATGAATACTTTGAAGTGCAAAGGAGGGATTGGAGGTATTTTAGACCCCCGATCCCTCCATAAAGAGTACCTGTCACCACCTATTACTGTCACAAGGGATGTTCACATTACTTGTGACAGCAATAAAAGTGATCATTTTTTTTTTTTTTTTAAACACAATTTAATAATATAAAAATAAATAAGAAAAAAAAAAAATTTTAAAGCGCCCTCGTCCCTGCGAGCTCGCGCAGCAAAGAAAATGCGTACAGAAGTCGCGCCCGCATATGTAAGCAGTGTTTAAATCACACATGTGAGGTAAAATTTAAAGCGTCGCCTATGGAGATTTTTAGGTACCGTAGTTTGTCGCCATTCCACGAGTGCATGCAATTATAAAGCGTGACATGTTTGGTATCTATTTACTCGGCGTAACATCATCTTTCACATTATACAAAAAAAATAGGGCTAACTTTATTATCTCGTTTTTTTTAAATTCATGAAAGTGTCCCTTTTCCCCAAAAGTTTACAACACCGCTGCACAAATACCATGTGACATAAAATATTGCAGCAATTGCCATTTTATTCTCTAGAGTCTCTGATTGAGATATATATTTAATATATATATATATATATATTTATATTATAAAATATTTGGGGGATTCTAAGTAATTTTCTAGCAAAAAATATGGCTTTTAACTTGTCAGAAATAGGCTCATGCCCCATACACACGATCGGAAATTCCGCCAGCAAAAGTCCGATGTAAGCTTTTGGTTGGAAATTCCGACCGTGTGTATGCTCTATCGGACTTTTGCTGGCGGAATTCCCGCCAGCAAAAGCTTGAGAGCAGGTTCTCTATTTTTTGGTCGGAAAAAATTCAGATCAGAAATTCCGATCGTCTGTACCAATTCCTACGCATGCTCGGATACATCGAACTTCATTTTCATGGCTCGTCGTCGTGTTGTACGTCACCGCGTTCTTGGCGGTCGAAAGTTCAGAGAACTTTTGTGTGACAGCGTGTATGCAAGGCAAGCTGGAGCGAAATTCAATTGGAAGAACCACCCAAGATTTTTCCAACGGAAATTCTGCTCTTGTGTGCAGGGCATAAGGCGCAAAAGGGTTAAAACATGGCCTGTTAGTGGGACCTGAGGACAAGGGTTGAGAACCACTGAACTAGGGGGTATAGCTACGGGAGCATGGGCCTGGATCTGAGGAATTTGGGGGGAAAAAAAAAAAGACTAAAACTGGATTCTCTCTACTATTGAATCTGAACACAAAGTGGAAACATCGGCCTGATGACGTGCGAGTAACATTGTCAGTAACTGGACATCTCGGCAAAAATCCCACTAGTTATTTGTAGCTTGTGGATATGTCATTTGTTGTTTTCATGTAAATAAATAAGGTAAAAACCTTTTAGTGATTCACTAAGGCTGCTTTCACACTGAAAGCGTTGGCTTTTGCGCTGCTTTTCGGCTGCTAGTGGGGCGCTTTTTACCCCCAAAAAGGGTAAAGGGTCCAGTTTTGTGCTGCTTTGAAAGCGCTGCCTATTCATTCCAATGGGCAGGGCATTTTGGAAGCGCTGTATACAGCGCTCCCAACCCACCCCAAAGATGCTGCTTGCAGGACTTTTCGGAACATCCCACAAGTGCACCGCACCAGTGTGAAAAGACACACTGCAATGAATGGGAGGCGGTTTTCAGGCACTTTGCAGAGGCTATTTCTAGCTCTAAAATGACTGAAAACTGCCCCAGGGTGAATTTGGCCTAAAAGTTATTGACTTCTTTTGAAGTCCTGACAGTTTGAAGGATATTGGTAACATATTGGGAAATCCATTTGGGGTCTGTAATTATAAAAAGGTTATGAATTTCCCAAAATAGCTCTGGTTATGAAGATGTTAATAAAAGCATGCTTCTTTAGAGGTTTGGGAAATGTACTGTTGGTGGCGGCCACTGAGGATGGAGTGAAGAAATTCTACTTGAGGCGTAAAGAACAATCATTGTTTTACAGGGATACATTGTTTTACAGCTCTTTCTGTGGTGTCCGTGTTCATTTCTATATGTATACATGGCAGGGATTGGGTACGTTTGACTGAAACATTAGCAAGCCCTAGAGATTGTTACCTGCCTCCCTGCCTGGCAGAGAAGCTGTCCAAACTGGAAACCAGTAGCTGACAACATTCCTGTTGCACATGCCCTGTAGAAATGCAATCACTATAAATTGCACACCTAGACTGAAGGGGATCCCAGGCCATGGAGTGCGCCAGACACACCCTTGCCCCTACCTGTCCTCACCTTTTTGCAGCTAGACTTGAAGGATTAACCCTTCACTGAGACACAACTTCAACCCAGAAAAGGTTCTCAGCCCATCATGTATCCTTAGAGAAAAGTTACAAGAACATCAGAGGATTGTTGCTTACAGCAATGGTCATCAACCCTGTCCTCAGGGCCCACTAACAGGCCAGGTTTGCAAGATAACTGAAATACATCACAGGTGATATCATTTACTGCTCAGTGATTGCAGTATTCTAGTCTGCATCTCCCCAAAGTAATACTTAACCCCTTCCTGGTGAGCGTACGCAGATATGCAGCCTCGGCTTTTGGCGGAAATACCGGGATGATGCCCGCAGCTGCAGGCAGCATCCCGGTACTGTTTTTTAGAGCGGGCGATCGGCTATCCAGGGATAACAACTGATGTGGCTAAAAGCCGCTCGATTGTTATCCCGGAGGAGCGGGAGGGGCCAACCCCCCCCCCCCTCTCGCCTCCTCCCGCCGCTCTGACTAGGCCTTCCGGCGGCTAGAGACAGACTGGCACGAGGTAATACATAAAACCTGGCCTGTTAGTGGGCCCTGAGGACAGGGTTGATGACCACTGACTTACAGCTATATGCTAGTAGTGGCATCTAAACTGAAACTATTTTTCAGTATGTTTGCAGAATGCTTTTATGTATATAGTTTTCTGAAGGAGCTCTCGCTGCAGGCTGACAACTGTGATGCTAATTGTGAGGCAGTGGGGAGCACCATTGCTGGTAGGATCTCCAGGAAAGAAACTGCAACTTTGCTTAAGAAAACTGTATTACAGGAAGACATGATAGAAAAGATCAAATAAAATAGGCAGTTCAGCCGCTTGATCGTTCTTACAGGTGGTGGGAGGGGACATCCTCCCCCCCCCCCCCCCCGGTGCTTTTCCTGGATCGCCCCTGCGTTACTTAAAAATCTCCATAGGCGATGCTTTAAATTTTTTTTACAGGTTACCAGTTTAGGGTTACAGAGGAGGTCTAGTGCTAGAATTGTTGCTTCCGCTCGAATGCACACGACGATACCTCACATATGTGGTTTGAACGGCGTTTACATATGTGTAGCGGAACTTATGTGTGCGTTCCCTTCTGTGCGCAAGCACATGGGGATGGGGGTGCATTAAATTTATTTTTTTAGTTTTATTTTTTTTTACACTTTTTCTTTTTAAAACATTTTTTTTTTTTATCACTTTTATTCCTATTACAAGGAATGTAAACGTCCCTTGTAAAAGGAATAGTGCGTGACAGGTCCTCTTTATGGAGAGATATGGGGTCTATAAGACCCCACATCTCTCCTTTAGGCTGGAAAGCATGAGGTCAAAAAAACATTTTTGCGATCCCATGCTTTTCAGCCGCGTTTGCGGCTTTGTTTACAACCGCTGACCGGATGTGATGTCTTAACGTCGTGCCCGGCCTCCGATGGTCACAGAGATGACTGGTGATGATCTTGTCCCCGGAAATCTCTATGCTTGTCCTCCGGCGGTGGTGGATTATTTCTCCGGGTCCCCGAAGGCACGGAGAGCCCGGAGAAGCACCGGAGGGCGGCGGGAGCCCTCTGGCTCCCTGCCTGTAGGAGCAGTCAAGCGGTGGAACTGCCGCTATGATCATTCTTACAGTGCACAGAATCGCCAGATCTAAAAGATGATACCTAAATGATGCTTGTAGCTGCAGGCATCATTCAGATATCCCCACTGAAAGTCAAAGACGTCATATGACGTCCTTGGGCTGGAAGTGGTTAATATAGTAACAAAATAGTGAAAGCTTGTAAAAAGTCGCATCAAAAAATACTTTTCAAAGAGGGCCAGATTTGATGAAATTAACATACGTGAGGGCTGACCATTTTGCCCGACATCCTTTGAACTATTAAAATTCGGTCTAATGCCCCGTACACACGATCGGATTTTCCAACAACAAATGTTGGATGTGAGCTTGTTGGCTGAAAGTCCGACCGTGTGTATGGTCCATAGAACATTTGTTGTCTGACTTTCCGCCAACAAATTTTGGCTAGCAGGTTCTCAAATTTTCCACCAACAAAACTTTGTTGTCGGAATTTCCGATCGTGTGTACACAAGTCCGACGCACAAAAGTTCACGCATGCTCGGAATCAAGCAGAAGGAGCCGCACTGGCTATTGAAATTCCTTTTTCTCGGCTCGATGTACGTCACCACGTTCCCACGTTCGAAATTGTTGGCCAACATTTGTGTGACCGTGTGTATGCAAGACAAGTTTGAGCCAACATCCTTTAAATAAAAATCCACGGTTTTGTTGGCAGAAAGTCCGGTCGTGTGTATAGGGCATAAGTGTGTTTGTCTGAGCATTAATACACTGCCCAACAAGAATTCTCTTGCCTTTGTGGCTGTGTGTGGTGAAGAGATGAGCTCGGGCGTGTTATTTGGATATACCGTATTTATCGGCATATAACACACACCTTCACTTTAAGAGGGAAGTTTCAGGAAATAAGCTTAAATTTTAAATAAAGAACTGTGAAGCAAAATAAGGGACAGTGCCCATCTGCAGCCCCACCATTGCCATTCTTGCAGCAGCCCCACCATTGCCATTCTTGCAGCAGCCCCACCATTGCCATCAGTGGAGCCTCAGAGGGGACAGGGAGGGGGCGGGACAAGCACCAACAGATTACATACAGGAGAAACTCCTGTTTTCTCGGGTGCCTCTTTAATAGAAAGTCCCACCTCCTATGATGGACAGAACAGTTGTTCATTGGTAGCGCAGGAGACGGGACTTCCTATTACAGAGGCCGCCGTGTAAACAGGAAATACTCCTGTATGTACGGCACTCGTACCGCCCCCTCCCTGTCCCCTCCAAGGCAGCTAGCATATAAATCTTTTGTGGCCGCGGCGCTCACAGATTTGTTGGGGGCCACAAAAGATATACATGTCCAAATTACCATGTGGGCCATTCGAAACCGGAACGCGGGCCGCAATTTGGACATGCCTGCTTTAAGGTGAACACTATATTAATAACTCCAAAATATGCTTTTACTAAAAGTCCACTATGCTTTCCCTTTAAGAGACCTTATTACAGCAACAGATTTTATGTAGTGTTGGCTTTGCAGTAGAGTGGAGTTATGCCCCTATCACCTGCATGGAGTCTTCTTTGATGATATGAATCTAGCTCCTGTCTTTTTTTATATTTCTTGCTGTGTTTTGACTTTTTAACTGGGGTAGGCACGGAATAACCATTCTTTATTTTGTCATATGCTGTCCCGAGCTGTCATGGAATGTGCATTCAGAATGATGTTAGGATTGATGTTAGCCTAGGCCCAGTCATGACATCTTTCCAGAAGTCCCAGAATGCCTTGCCAGTTGGTACAAGCAAGTCATGCTGGGTCTTCATCTCTCCAATTGTCCTGTGTTCTTTCCTCAGGACAATAGATCACTTATCAGCAGCACACCAAAATGTTCTCTGCAACTTTTCTTGCAAATTAGTCACAATGTTCAAAGTTTTAAGAACACTGAGAATATCTGTAAGATACAGGGAACGAAATTCAGCTGGTTCAGTAGGGACAGGCACATTTTGATCCATGTATGTGCAGGCTGATTGTACATGAATCAATCCTATATCAGTTATGGGGGGGGGGGGGTAATTCAATCACAAATCCTTAAAGCACAAACTCCACTCTGTATATCTACTGGTAGTGTAAAAGATACCTGGTACTTCTGGTATCACAGGGCCTCCTCTCCTCACTCCTAGAAGCTGAATGGTGAGTATGTGAGCTGGGGAGGTGGGCATTAAAATGAACCCATTGCTTTTTTTTTTTTTCCTGCATGGACATGACCAGCTTCACTTTAAAGTCCAATGGATGGCGACTTTTTTTTTTTTTTTTATGTCCCCTTAAGGTTTTGATTTTGGCTGCAATACCTCTTTTCCATTGCTGTTCCTCGCAGTAGATCTTCTCCACCTGAAGATTTTCTTCTTCTTCTGGGCATCATTCAACCTGGAGGACTGAGGACATATGGTGAGTGCAAGGCATTATGGATCTGTCCCCTGAGGCCCTCTGCATCAGCAGTGCGTTGATGCAGAAGGCAGCGCTGACATTATGCCAGGAGGAAGTTTGAAGATCAAGAGGACCTTGCATGTCTTGTAAGCAGCTTGGAGACATCTGGAAAAGTAAGTATGAAATCTAAAAAGCATAAAATACACAGGAGGGGGCATCGGGGGGGGGGGGGGGGGCTGGATTGTGGCTGCTGTACACCGATCAGCCATAACTTTATGAACATCCACCTACCATTGAGTAGTTCCCCCTTTGCTGCCAAAACAGCTCTGAACTGTCGAGGCATGGATGCCTCCAAACCACTGAAGGTATGCTGTTGTATCTGGAACCAAGCCGTCAGTAGCAGATCCTTAATTTGTGAGGTGGGGCCTCCATGGATCGGACTTGTTTTTCCAGCACATTTTGCAGATGCTCGATTGGATTGAGATCTGGAGAAACTGGAGGCCAAGTCAACACCTCAAACTCATTGTTTTGTTCCTCAAATCATTTTTGAACCATTTTGCAGAGTGGCAGGAGGAATGTACTTGGTCAGCAACAATGTTTAGGTAGGTGGTATGTGATCAGTGACATTGATGCTGTACAGTGACATGAATGAAAGTGTCACTTTTGTGCACTTCATATAAAGTTGGTATAAAAAAAACGGGAACTGTTTGATGCTCTGAAACGTGCATCACACCGCCCCCTACTGCCTCCTCACTGCAGACGGAATGGACAGCTGCTGCACATTAACCACTTGCTGACCGCCGCACGCCGATTTTACGTCGGCAGAATGGCATGGGTGCGCAAAAGGGCATACCCGTACATCCTTTCGTAATTCCCGCCTAGTGGGCGCCACAGGAGCGTGCCCGCAGGTCCCGCGAACTCGCCGGCAGCCCACGATTGCAAGGAGGAGAGGCAGAATGGGGAGATGGGTAAACCAGGCATTTACCTATTCTGCCTAGCAACATGACAGAGATCTACTGCTCCCAATGATTGGGAGCAGTGATTTCTGTCTTGTTCTGGTGAGCCCATCCCCCCTACAGTTAGAACACACTTGGGGAACACACTTAACCCCTTGATCGCCCCCTAGTGTTTAACCCCTTCCTTGCCAGCACTATTTATACAGTAATCAGCGGCTATTTTTAGCTCTGATCGCAGTATATATGTCAATGGTCCCAAAATAGTGTCAAAAGTGTCCCATCTATCCGCTGCAATGTCACAGGCATGATAAAAATCGCAGATCGCCGCCATTACTAGTAAAAAAAAAAAAAAAAAAAAAAATAATAATAATAAAAATGCCATAAATCCCCTATTTTGTAGATGCTATAACTTTTGCGCAAACCAATCAATATACACTTTTTTTTTTTTAAACCAAAAATATGTAGAAGAATACATATCAGCCTAAACTGTGGAAGAAGTTAGGTTTTTTTGGGGATATTTATTCTAGCAAAAAAAGTAAAAAATATATATATTTTTTTTCAAAATTGTTGCTCTTTGTTTATAGGGCAAAAAATAAAAACCACAGAGGTGCTCAAATACCACCAAAAGAAAGCTCTATTTGTGGAGAAAAAAAGGACGTCAATTTTGTTTGGGTACAATGTCGCACGACTGCCCAATTGTCAGTTAAAGCGACACAGTACCGAGTCACAAAAAAATGCTCTGGTCGGGAAGGGGGTAAAACCTTCCGGGCCTGAAGTGGTTAAAAAGGAGTCACGCCCCCCCCCCCACCAAAAAATTAAAAGCCAGCAGCTACAAATACTGTAGCTGCTGACTTTTAATATTAGGACACTTACCTGTCCATTGATCCCGCAGCTCAGCCAATTTTCTGATCGGCTCTCGGGTGCTGCCGCCACCATTCGTGGTAAGGGAAACCGGCAGTGAAGCCTTCTGACTTCACAGCCAGTTCCCTACTGCTCAAGTGAAGCACGCTGCGCTTTCTAATTGGCTCTGCGGAGGAGGAAGGAGGGGGGGGGGGGGCAAGGTTGCTGTGGTGCAGTCTCCTGGAAGTGGATGATGGGTACCTGTCAAAAGAGGGGACCCCCCCCCCCTGAAATGTGCCAAATGTGGCACCAGAGGGGGGTAGGCGGCAGGTTAGTGGAGCTTCTGCTTTTGGGTGGAACTCCGCTTTAAACTGCTGTGGTGTAGTGCATGGCAGCTGTCTAGGACAGTGTGAATACTGTACAGTTTCACTTTTAAAATAAACTGACAGAACCCATTTGTCCATTTGCTTTGAAGTGTGGATATATAGAACACTATACATTGTAGAATAATGGTTATATTTGCAAAGTGGACACTAATGAGTAATGTGTGTGTGTGTATTGATCTGCGCCTGTGGAATGTCACTTTAACACAAGTTTTTAGAATTCTAAGAACCCCTGGAATTTTTGGAATAAGGCTGTTCATGCTTCCTCATCCATGAAGATGTATATTTGCCTTGAAATGGAATAGCCATTAGCCACACAGGGAAGTTCTGGGTAAAAGCAGTGGGGTATTTGATCGTTTGCCTAGCCCAGTAGTATTATCCACACACTTCTAGTAGTAGCCATGTGCTAAATATGGAAGGACTGACAGACACAACAAATCTTCGCTTGCAGGCCAGTGTTTGGTATAGTGACCGGTACACAAGGAGTGACACCGAGATGACACCAGCATTCAAACTGCAAGCCTCCCACTTCAAAGACCAGTGTGTTTGCCAATAGTCGTCTCCTCCTTTTCACCATCGTTGTGTAAAATTTGACACCATTCCCCAGCTACGTTCTTGCTGTAGCATATTTTCATGAATGAGTGTGAGTGGGCGTGTGAATAGTTTTTTGAATTTTAGGCATATCTTCTACACATTACTCTGGCCCGCATCCATTCTTATCCTTACGTTGTGATAATTGGAGTCTAGAGAATTTTTATGTTTGCAGTAGAGTATTGTACTGTTATAGGCATAGACTAGTATGGAAAGTTTGGAGTGATTATTAGACTACTTTAGTGGCCAGCTTAAAGCAGATCTTCAGTTTAACCACTTCAGCTCCGGAAGGTTTTACCCCCCTTCATGACCAGGCCATCTTTTTGCGATACGGCACTGTGATATTTTAACTGACAATTGCGCGGTTGTGCGACGCTGTACCCAAATAAAATGTATGTCTATTTTTTTACGACAAATAGAGCTTTTTTTTGGTGGTATTTGATCACCTCTGCGGTTTTTATTTTTTCCACTATAAACAAAAAGACTGACAATTTTGAAAATAAAACAATCTTTTATACTTTCTGCTATAAAACTTATCCAATAAAAAATTTTTAAAAAAATCTAATTTCTTCATCAATTTAGGCCAATATGTATTCTGCTACATATTTTTTGTAAAAAAAAAATCTCAATAAACGTATATTGATTGGTTTGCACAAAAGTTATAGCGTCTGCAAACTATGGGATATATTTTTGGAATATTTTTTATGTAATGGTGGCAATCAGTGACTTAGAGTGGGACTGCGATATTGCGGCAGACGAATCCAACACCTAACTGACACTTTTTGTGGGAAGGCAGAGATCTGTGTTCCTGCTTAGCAGGAAGACAGGATCACAGCCTTCCTGCCTGTCTCCTGAATGATCGGCGGATCCCATTGGACATCGAATCTGCTGGACTCGCTGATTGGCTCACACTGTGTCTAATCACAGCAGGAGTGGGTGGCTAGAGGCGTACGTGTGCGCCCCAGACCTGGAAGTGCAGAATCACGTACAGGTATGTTATTCTGCCCAGAGCGGCTGCCCTGCCGCAGTAAATGTGCGTGGGGCGGTCGGCATCTGGTTAAGTTGCACTAGGGGCATACAATGTAAAATTCTGTCTCTTTTTCACACCCAGGAAGTCAAGGTGTTTTGTACTGCCACCCATAAACCCATAAACATGAATGGCTGTTTGGGGGTGATGTATATGCTGGTACTCTCATATAGCTTATTTATTCATTTTCAATACTTGCATAGCGCTGTCAGTTTATGCAGCGCTTTACACATACAGTATATATTGTACATTCACATCAGTCCCTGCTCTCAAGGAGCTTACAATCTAAGGTCCCTAACTCACATTCATACATACAGTAGACATATTGGGGCCTAATTAGACCGCAGCCAATTAACCTACCAGCATGTCTTTGGAGTGTAGGATGAAAGCAGAGTACCTGGAAGAAGTCTACGCAGGCACAGGGAGAACATGCTAACTCCGTATTGATGTATTCACTGAACACAGGGAATTCTGCATTCTGGGAATATGTCTGTAGGCTATACGCAGGTTATGCAAGTTTTTTTGTTTGTTTTTTTTTTTTAGTTTGTCTGTGTACAGCTGTGTACAGCCATTCCTTTATGGGCGGTTGTAAGTAGAAGCTGGGCTTTCCGGGTGCAGAAAAAAGATTGAATTTTGTTATAACCCCTGATGCACCCGTGTACATGAAGCCTAAAAAAAATCCCTACCTGTGTTTAGGGCCCTGTTTGTTCAGGGACAAACCCATTGGGCCCTAAGCGTACGAGTACCACTTGGTACAGCATTCAGCCTTGTCCAGCCGCAGCTTGCCATAGACTTTGACAAGCTGCAGGTAGCGGGGTTGGATGCTTCACCTGTCACTTTCGAGTGCACTAAAATGCTGGAAGGAACACACTGCACGTAGATGACCCCTTGTGGAAGGGGCCTTATACTTCCCTAAATCTGTCCAGTCATGTTACTTCCTTTTCTCCCTTTGGTCGAGATAGATGGTCTTCTACTGCAAAGAGCAGCACTGACATTTTGACATCACTGACATCAGAGCTGCTGATTGCATTATTGCCCAGGAGGCCGATGTGGTGACACACAGCCCCAGTGGGTGTATTCAGGACAGGAATTGTATTAACTAAGACCAGTTGTCCTTCAACCCAGGGAGAACCAGTTACTGGTGGTGGAGCAGAATTTCTGGGGGGGGGGGGGGGGGGTTACAGCACTGAAGATGAGGTGAGTATTGCAGCTTTTTTTTTTTTTTTTTTTTTCCAACATACCTGTTTATATTTTTTTTAGTTAGTAAAGCTACAAGATTTTGAAATCCATTTGCATAATACCTAAGGAGGGAACCTAATAGTTTCTGAAAGCTTGCATCTTTAAAACCTTAAGTTATCCAATAAGCATATTACCTAAACTACAAATTTTCTGAATGTAGACTTTGCAAAGTGGCTGCATTCCAGAGGTTATTGCCTTATTGCTCACAAGGTGTCACCTCTTACCTGTTATGTTTTGACAGGTGGAGAAGATGATTATCGGGAGAAACCGCTGTAAGATAAACAGTCAGCTGCCTATTTATGAAGGGGCTTGTCTATAATGGGGAATTTGTTTGCATTTCTGCTATTTCTGAAATTCAAAACCTTTATTTTCTCTGATTTTATGCAGCTTTTTACTATTTCACTGTTATTTGTAGCAAATTCTATTTGCCGAAGCATAAACCATTGAAGTATGTTTCACTTATTTTATCCTTCAAAATCTACTTTTTTTAACATACCGTGTTGTAATCCATTATTTTTAATAGAGAGAAAAGTAACTTTTCTCAACCAAGCGCAAGTGCAGTTTTGAAGGGCCGCATTCAGCTTGTTGGAATACCAAAGTGTAGGTCAATGGAGCATAGTTACAGCATGCAGGGGTTTTTTTTCCATTGAACTACAACCCAAAGCACCTGTTGGAACTGAACCTTTGCTTAATCTTCCACCTCAACTGCAGTACAGCTTCTAAGCATGCTGTGCCAGTGGAAGTAACACTGATGTCACCATGAGTGATATTGCTGCTATGAAGCTATTGACTGACTCTTGCTAATGAAGGCGATTTTGCCAAATTCACTTTATGGAGGGCAAAGATGACACAGATATGTAGATAGAACACTTCACACTTTTTCTTCCACCTTTCCCTCCCACCCTCCTATAACTCGTCTTGCTAGGCTTTTATTCCCCTTACCTTGTGAAGCCAGATATACAGTGGGGCAAAAAAGTATTTAGTCAGCCACCAATTGTGCAAGTTCTCCCACTTAAAAAGATGAGAGAGGCCTGTAATTGTCATCATAGGTATACCTCAACTATGAGAGACAAAATGTGGAAACAAATCCAGACAATCACATTGTCTGATTTTTGAAAGAATTTATTTGCAAATTATGGTGGAAAATAAGTATTTGGTCAATATCAAAAGTTCATCTCAATACTTTGTTATATATCCTTTGTTGGCAATGACAGAGGTCAAACGTTTTCTGTAAGTCTTCACAAGGTTGTCACACATTGTTGCTGGTATGTTGGCCTCCATTCCTCTATGCAGATCTCCTCTAAAGCAGTGATGTTTTGGGGCTGTCGCTGGGCAACACAGACTTTCAACTCCCTCCAAAGGTTTTCTATGGGGTTGAGATCTGGAGACTGGCTAGGCCACTCCAGGACCTTGAAATGCTTCTTACGAAGCCACTCCTTCGTTGCCCGGGTGGTGTGTTTGGGATCATTGTCATGCTGAAAGACACAGCCACGTTTTATCTTCAATGCCCTTGCTGATGGGAGGAGGTTTGCACTCAAAATCTCACGATACATGGCCCCATTCATTCTTTAAAGTACACTGATCAGTTGTCCTGTTCCCTTTGCAGAGAAACAGCCCCAAAGCATGATGTTGCCACCCCCCATGCTTCACAGTAGGTATGGTGTTCTTTGGTTGCAACTCAGCATTCTCTCACCTCCAAACATGACGAGTTGTGTTTCTACCAAACAGTTTTACTTTGGTTTCATCTGACCATATGACATTCTCCCAATCCTCTTCTGGATCATCCAAATGCTCTCTAGCAAACCTCAGACGGGTCTGGACATGTACTGGCTTAAGCAGGGGGACACGTCTGGCACTGCAGGATCTGAGTCCCTGGCGGCGTAGTGTGTTACTGATGGTAGCCTTTGTTACGTTGGTCCCAGCTCTCTGCAGGTCATTCACTTGTGAACCCCGTGTGGTTCTGGGATTTGTGCTCACTGTTCTTGTGATCATTTTGACCCCACAGGGTGAAAACGTGCATGGAGCCCCAGATCGGGGGAGATTATCAGTGGTCTTGTATGTCTTCCATTTTTTAATTATTGCTCCCACAGTTGATTTCTTCACACCAAGCTGCTTGCCTATTGCAGATTCAGTCTTCCCAGCCTGGTGCAGATCTACAATTTTGTTTCTGGTGTCCTTCGACAGCTCTTTGGTCTTCACCATAGTGGAGTTTGGAGTGTGACTGTTTGAGGTTGTGGACAGGTGTCTTTTATACTGATAAGTTCAAACATTTGCCATTAATACAGGTAATGAGTGGAGGACAGAGGAGCCTCTTAAAGAAGAAGATACAAGTCTGCGATAGCCAGAAATCTTGCTTGTTTGTAGGTGACCAAATACTTATTTTCCACCATAATAAGTGGAAAGAACTTGGGAGGAAGTGGGAGAACTTGCACAATTGGTGGCTGACTAAATACTTTTTTGCCCCACTGTACTTGCCAAGTACCCAATCTAAGTCGCACAACCTCATTCTTTCTGGGTGCAGGGGACTGCAAATCTAGTGGTGCAGTAGAGCTCAATATAGCTGATCCCCTTCACTCCCCCTCCACTGATATTGGTTCTCTTCTGGACCCTGAGAGGATCCCAGCTGATGGACATCCAATAGGAAGTGTTCATGTCATGCAGGCACTGACGAGAACACCCAGAGATGGACTCAAGCAGAAAGTAAACAGAAGAAGAGAAGACTCAGAGCTAAAATAAAGGCCATTTATTTAAGGATTTTTTGTAAAGGATTCAGCAATCAGATAGATAGAGAAGGGTGGCAAGGAAAGGTAGGTGGCAAGTGGCTTTAAACACTATAACATATACCAGTTAAAAAAAAAAAAAATGAAATGTATCCCAAGGAAGAGATTATATAACAAATAAGTGTTGATTTAAAAATAATTACATCTGTATGTCCCAGGATTTTTCACGCCTTAGCCTCCTGTGCTCCTTGGGCTTAGAAGGAGGGCTTCAAAATAAAGGATCCTATTGATAAAATGAGTCTGGAGGAACTAGTTGAGACCCAATCAGATTTCAGCTGAGGTGTGTTTAACATATTTTTGTGGTTAAGCTCTACCATCTGATTGGTTACTACAGACCACACAAGCTTCTATCCTTAGCCCTATTATTTTTTCAGATGAGCCTTACTTTCTAATTGTGGAAAACAAAACAAAAACCCTGCCTTACTGTGCTAATGATGGCCTCTTACTGCTGGTATTAATCCTTCATTAGTACAAGCCTGGATAATTATGTGTCTCTCTGCTGGATGCACTGGCACAGCAGCGGTTAAGCTGGCGGAGAATGAATTTCTATGGTGAGCTACCAGATTCCCTACCAGCTGTCATCACCCGCTCCCTCAGCTGTAAATCCTATTTTTGGCCCCACACCTCCATTGCCCCCGTTACACCTCACTTTTAGGTCACGGAAATACTGAAGAGATCGCCTGAAAAAGTCTTTTGTTTATTTGGCTCCAGCAGACTCTGCTGAGACATAATGTGACTGTTGTAAGGCAAAGTAATGCATTCTTAAGGGGGCAGTGCGATTTTTCTCTGCTTGGAATGGGTTAGCGGGGGAAGCAGATAGGTACAATGTATCAGCTGTTTGGAGACTTCAGATCATATTGCAGAATTCCCACAATGCAGCCTCAAATTAAAGCAAAACTCGCTCAATGTCTGAAAGTTTGAAAGGTATGTACTATAATGTGCTCCATGTGCTAATGATATTTTATGATTTGCCTTTGTGGGGAGGATACCAGAAAGTGGAACTGAACTAAAAAAAGTGTGTTTTATGGAGATTGTTTTAGAAATGTTAAAGCCTAAGGCAATTTTTCAGCTTGTAAAACGCTCAGCTCTGAAGCTCTAAAATGCCCAAAAAGCAAGTTTAATTAAGGGATGGTACTTACATTCAATGAGAAATATTCATTGTGCAGGTGGCATCTGCCTTACTTGAAATCTGAAGGCTTCTATGACCCCACCCGCCCGCCCGCCCCCGGTAATCTTCTGGTGCTGCGATAATACGGCCTCTGGACCTTTCATAGGCTTGTGTCCATCTTTTCTGGCCCTTTTCTCCTTTCATAGCAGCTGTACTCTAGCTTCCATCAATGGAAAGTGTTCTATGAATAGAGGATGGGCGGGTGAATGAAAGGTCTGTCACCTCCATTCATTCATGTCACCTCCATTCATGCACTTTTCATTGATGGAAGCTATAGCACAGTTTCTATGAATCAGAAAGGGGGGCAGGGGGGGCATAGTCCGCACTCTTGACAGGTCCACCGGCTGTATTAAAGTGGGTTGTAAACTGCAGCAGTTAAAAAAAAAAAAAAAAAAGGCAATTGCATAATGTGCTAGTATGCAATCGCTACATTAGAACAAAGCCCTCCAGCGGCATGCTGTCACCGCTGGCAGGGCTCCCATATTCCCCCCCAGTCTGCCTTCCGTGTTCATGGGCTCCGGCTGTATGAGTGGCCGAGCTGCGATGACGTAACTCCCGCGCCCTCGGCTCCGGAATGGAGCTCTGAAGGTCCAGCATGGTATGCGCCGGTGACGTCACAAGTTGCACCCAGTCTGAATATCTCCTAAATGGTGCACATTTAGGAGATATTCATTTTACCTACAAGTAAACCTTATTATAAGCTTAGCTGTAGGTATAAATCGCCCAGTGGACTTTACTACCACTTTAACCACCACAACACCAGAAAATTACTACTGTAGAGGTGTGGGGGTCACTAGGTAGGAGCAAAGTTGCATTTTTGTCCTTTCAGTTCTGACATTTACACAGTTCTATTACAACATCCCAACTAGGTGGGTGACTGGTGCTTAGTGATCGATCCAGAGCTGTCATGTGGGGGCAAGAAGAGTCCCTGGCTCCCTGTAAGCTCTAAGTGGAGTGACTCAGACATTACACAGGGCTTCCCTACCTCACTTCTGCACCTGAGGAGGTAAAGGAAAGAAAGGGAACCTGTTACTTCACTCTACATAGATGCTACAATTGTGCCTTTTGGAAACCCAAAACGCCCAGATTTGACACACAGGCCAAACCGCCTATGTGCATTTCATCTAAGAGATAAATAGATGTAAATATAAAAGGTACATTCATGGTTGTAGAGAGACCAGGATCATACAGTCGTGAATAATAAATGGTTGATAGTTGTAATAAGGAAATTACATAGTTAAAGATAATTCTGGTAATTTTACTTCCCGGCAAGTGATACATACTCTGAGATTAACACTGATCTATCCCTGGCTGACAAACATTTTTGAATAATGTAGAGTTGGATCTATTTGAGTTTAGTTCTTGGGAAAGCATGATTGAGTACATCCATTTTTTAACCATCTCTAGTCCTGGGAAAGTTTCCACATAGCAGCAATCTGTATTTTGGCAGCCATGGATATGAAGTGCATAAAAGACCCTTTTTTTAAATTTAGATTGCCTCTTGTTCCATGGAGTCTTATGGGGGGTTTTGAAATCTGTATTTGTTTCCTTTAAAGACTACTACTGCATTTAGACGATAGATATAGATAGAGATATATATCTATATCTCTATCTAATGTATATGTGTGTGTGTGTGTGTGTGTGTGTGTGTGTGTGTGTATATATATATATATATATATATATATATATATATATATATATATATATATATATGTATGTGTATGTATGTATGTATGTATGTATGTGTATATATCTATATCTATCCAAAGTTTCATCTGTTTATATTTTGTCTTCCTCGGTTTCGCATTTCCCCCTCATCAACATGCTAATGAGATAAAGCTTTTCGATTTTTATTTCATTAAAAGGAGCTCCGTTTCTCCCTCCTCCCCTGCCACATTCTGCGTGTAATTTAATTTTTTTTTTTTTGGGGGGGGGGGGGTGCCTGGTTTTGACAGGTACCCAGGCCCACTTCCGAGGGGAAGTTCTTTTCTCTTCCTCTCTCCCTGTAGTCTTCTAGACTGCCGGACCGTTCAGCGGCCGCAGCGCAACTCGCGCATGTGCAGTGCGTACCTGGCTGTGAAGCTGCAAGCTCTCACAGCCAGGTGCCCACGGTTGAAATGCCTGCTCCAGGGAGAGGAGAGGGAGATGAGCGACGGTTTGAGTGATCACATCGCTGTATCCTGGGACAGGTGAGTGTGTTTATTAAAAGTAAGCAGCTGCACTTTTTCTAGCTGCTGACTGTTAATGAACACAAAAATGACTGGAGCTCCTCTTTAATACTTTAGTTTAGACCCAGTGACATCATCACTGGGTCTGTGTGCTTCACTATGCAATGCTGGAAGATCATGGCTGGTATAAGGGGGGGGGGGGGGGGGGCAGTAAGGTGCTAAACATAGGTTCTTGGAAACATCACAGCCCTCTGTCTGTCTCAGTACTCTTCTCAGAGGCTCTCAGCCATGATGCAAGTAGTGGGCTGAGTTTTGGGAGTAGTTATGTAAATATTAAAGTCTGGAGGAGAGACCATTCCTAGGCAGGCTGTATTTTTTTTTTTTTTCATGCAGACCGCCCAAGGCAACGCCCACTTTTTTTAATGAATAAAATTGGTGGCCTAGGAAGTAAGCTGGATGATGCTGGAAGTTCTCCAGCCAGGAAATTAGGCAAGTTCTAACTGACTTGCTGTAGGTTCTAATGCACAATGGGGTTGATTTACTAAAGGTAAATAGTCTGTGCACTGTGAGTGCAGTCGCTGTAGATCTGAGGGGAACATGCAAGGAAAATAAAAAACAGCATTTTTGCTTGTACGTGATTGGATGATAGAAATCAGCAGAGCTTCTCCTCCTTTCAAAGCTTCCCTCAGATATACAGTGACTGCACTTCTAGTGCACAGTATATTTATTTGCCTTTAGTAAATCAATCTCCAAGTGAGAAGCTCACAGTGTGCTATTCAATCAAAGCACACAATTTCAGTGAAGGAAAGGAGCCTGTACAACCATGCCACAATAAAAGGAAGCCTGGAGTCTCTTTTTTTTTTTTCTTTTTTCTTTTTTTTTTAAATAATAAATATGTTATACTTTACCTGCTCGGTGAAATGGTTTTGTACAGAGCAGATCCGACCCTCCTCTTCTCAGGCCCCTGGCCCCTCCCAGTGCCCCCCATAGGAATCGGCTTGCTATGGAGGGCACCCGAGCCAGGCTGAAGCTCCGTGTGTCCATTCAGACACAGAGCCGCAGTTCAGCCCTGCCCCCTCTCTCTCCCCCAATGGTGCTGCTGATGTGTCTCAGCCAATCAGGAGGGAGAGATGCCCGAAGCACTCGTGGACATCGCTGGATCGAGATGGGGCTCAGGTAAGTAGGAGGGGGGCTGCTGCACACAGGTTTTTTTTTTTTATCTTAATTCATAGAATACATTAAAGTAAAAAACCTGCCTTTACAACAACTTTAAAGTAGAACTATACGCTAAGCTTTTTTTTTTTTTTTTTCATTTTGGATAGAGTAAGGGAGGGTTATAACTCCTTGTAAGGTTTATTTCCCATCTGTGTGCCATTGAGAAATCCCTGCAAATTAAGGGAATCTCTTGGGGACCCCCAGGTCTCTAGTGCCTCCATTGGAAGAGCTCCCCTCTGTTACTTTTCTGGGGACATCTTAAAATTTAGGGATTTTTTTTTACGTTAACTTTCAATGATAACCGTAAACAGGAGAAATAAGGTGAATCTTCCTAACGGGGACACAGACAGCAATAAAAAACTGACTGGTGTTCTAATCTTCCAGATTGTAAGCTCTTAAGAGCAGGGCCCTCTGATTCCTCCTGTATTGATTTGTATTGTAACTGTACCGTCTGCCCTCATGTTGTAAAGCGCTGCGTAAACTTTGGCGCTATATAAATCCTGTATAATAATAATCCCTGTCCACTCTTTTCAAGACAAAAATAAAAAGTTTTGCCTTCATTTATACTTTGATGTATATCTGAAGATTTAGAGGAGGCTTTTTTTAAAATGTAAGGTTATTGCAAATGTGGCAGCTGCCTTAGTTTCTATTTTTTAAGCTTATTTTTATGTTTACCTGTGTTCCTGCTAGTAACACACCTGTTCAAGGATGACAACGCTCACCTACTGTAGATGATGTTTCTGTACTTGCAGAACATGTACTTAGCCTGAAGAAGAAAGCTATTGCAGTTGCCAGGATTAGTAAGCTGCAGTACATTCGATTTTTGTTCTTGGGTTTGGATATAGTTTGATGTTTGATGTATTCCTCTTTCCATCCACAGAAATTGTCTGCCTTCCTCTGGTTCATTACAGTAGATTGTAAGGTATTGGAAGAAGCGGCCCATCTTGGATAAATCAGGCTACATTAGTATGCTGTCATCGCTCCACATCCTTACGGTACCTGCAGCACTCCTGAGAATTGTAGGGGGTGAGGGGGGCACATAGTTCTGTTACTTAGACAAACTGCCTCTCCCATCGAGAATATCACATCACCAGCTCTTTCCATCCCAGACTCCAGTTTTTCCATTTCAAATATGGAACCAATATCCAGTGGAAGCAGCCAGGGCTGTGCTACGTTTGGTTAGTTACACTAATTCAGACTGATGTCAGTTTTCCACAGGCTTCCCTGGAAGAGGAGGATGCCACACACAATTGGCCCCGCCAGGCGTAATTGCCTGGGCCTGGTGTGTAAGTGGCCACGTGCTTCTCCTGTGCGCCTAAATTGTGGCTGTGTTCTAGTTTGGACCCCCAGGCTTGTCTTCCTTCACTGAACTTACTAGGAAAACCTCCTGTATCATTCTTCAAGATGAAAAGGACTAAAAAGGAACTGTTTATGCTTCAGCTCAATGTGAAAGCAACACTTGGACACAATGTAAATCACGGAGCACTTTGCACTGGTTCTTGGCAGCGGGCACTACCGCAGAATTAACGAACTGAGGCCAAGCTCAGGGTGCCTGTCGGCTGTTGCTAAGAACATGCGACTAGTACACGGGGGACCATTAAGAGGTGCAGTGCCGCTCCACTGGCTGAGCATGTGTTTGGTCATTTAACCAGACATGTATCATATAAAATCTGACTCAGTCATTGTGATTAAGCCACTCTGCTTGTGTGTCTGACCTTTCTTGTTGATAATGTTTGTAACTTCCTTCCTACTCGCGTGACTGACTTCCTTTCATTGTGTGCCCAGGTTGTATTTCTTTATGGCAACCAATGGTTTATAGGTACACACCAGTCAAAACGTAAAATATAACCTTAAAATCTATACAGGTGCATACATGATTCCCGCTTAGTAGTTCAGGCTTTTATCCAGGCATTGCTTTAGTATACAATTCCAATTATAGGGCGTACACACGGTCGGACTTTGTTCGGACATTCCGACAACAAAATCCTAGGATTTTTTCCGACGGCTGTTGGCTCAAACTTGTCTTGCATACACACGGTCACATAAAGTTGTCGGAAAATCCGATCGTTCTGAACGCGGTGACGTAAAACACGTACGTCGGGACTATAAACGGGGCAGTGGCCAATAGCTTTCATCTCTTTATTTATTCTGAGCATGCGTGGCACTTTGTCCATCGGATTTGTGTACACACGATCGGAATTTCCGACAACGGATTTTGTTGTTGGAAAATTTTATCTCCTGCTCTCCAACTTTGTTTGTCGGAAAATCCGATGGAAAATGTCCGATGGAGCCCACACACGGTCGGAATTTCCGACAACACGCTCCGATCGGACATTTTCCATCGGAAAATCTGACCGTGTGTACGGGGCATTAGTGTCTTTTAATGACAATCTGATGATCCTGTAACATACCTGTTTGTGAAGCTGGAGCATCCCTGCTGACTGCTGTAGTTCCCACAGCAACCAATCAGTTTCTAACCTGCCTTGGAAGCTTGAAGGTGATTAATGATGCATCTAATAGTAGGTAGTCACATTCAACTGAACTTGTTCCGTAATTTTGAAGATGTTTCTTGGCTTCTAAAATAAAATGAAAAATATAAGTGCAGCGCTATTAATCTATCATGTGAAATATCCAGTGATATCAATTTATATTCAAATAAATCAATCTATATAATAATGTGTACTATTAAAGTTCATATGCTGAAACTTTTCTGCGTTGAATTATTGTGACTTCTCAATTCATCCACCACTGTGCAAATCGTGTCCTCAGCAGATTATGTGCACACCTTCACCAGCCGTTATACCTACTCACATCATACGTGAGTCAGACTCAAAACAATTCCTTTCTTTCTTTCAGCTGTGGTCTCATCTCTTCCACATCCGACCAGCTACTCTGTATCCGCTTTCCAATCAGTAGCCTCCCAGGGGGATCGCAAGAAAGATCTCTCATATATACTGCCCCACTGCTTTTCTCCTTCCTCCACACCAGCGTTATTACTCGGTATTCCTGATAGGAAATGGCTCCACATTCATGCAACAATAAATAGAGGATACATGGTGCTCTCCGTTTGTAACAGGTAAGCCTATATTAAATGGCGCGTACACGCAAGTGGGATTTCTGACAGAGTCCGATGGGAGCTTTTCATCGTATATTCCGACTGTGTGTATGCCCCATCTGACTTTTTCTGTCAAATTCAGACGGACTTGGATAGAGAACATGTTCTATATTTTTCAGACGGAACAAATTACTATCGGAAAAAACGCTTGTCTGTATGCTGTTCCGACGCACCAAAAACGACGCATGCTCTGAAGCAAGTACGAGACGGAAGCTATTGGCTATTGAACTTCCGTTTTCTAGCCCCCGTCCTACATGTTGTACGTCACCGCATTCTGGACGGTTGGAATTTGATGTGACCGTATGTATGCAAGAGAGCTTGAGGGGAATTCTGTTGGAAAAACCTTCAGAGTTTATTCCGATGGCAAAACCGGTCGTGTGTACAGAGCATAAAGCTTACCTGTAGGTGCTTGAAATATCTCCTAAACCTCCACGGTTTAGGAGATATTTGCTAAAAATTAGAGCTCCAATGAAAGGAATGGCATCTTAATAATTTTCCTGTGGTACAGCGCTTTTTTTTTTCCCAAATTTTGGTTTGTCTATTTGACCAAAGCAATGCCTGGATAAAAATTACACAGACCGATTTGCTATTTAGCAAGCAGAGAAAGTGGAAATTACATACACTTCAAAATGTGCACTCCTAGCACCTTTCAGCTGAGTCTGTTAGATGGTATGTCAAGGCTGGGTGCAGGAGATTATAGAGAATTTAGATGAAAGTTAGTCGAACTTGGGGAATAACCAATATTGGCATATGTATTTTTCTTTTCTTGGTGTGCTTTATGTGTTTCAGATTTGTACAGTAATCCATCTTTGTATAGGAACTTCCTGTAATCCAGACCAGTCACTGCTGCTCTATTTCCTTGTGTAGGGTGACTGGTCTTCTCTCCACCCTCTCCTGTAGTAGGTGGACCTGCTGGGTCCCTTCCCCAGCTCTGAAGTCTGTCCAGGTTACATACAGCACAGTAATCGTGCCACTTCTACATATACACTGCAAGATCTGGGTTTGTAAGGGCATTTGGTGTACACAAAGTGAATTTATATACAGTATGTTTTGGTCATTGGGGAATATAATCTTTGGTGCTCACTTAGTACATAGTATCAGTAGCCTATTGATCGCTTTCACTTGTTGCCTGAATTTGCTTATTTTATTTAAAACCAAAGCTCCTTAATGGATGCAGGTAAGAAATATGTTTCATTTAGCACCTGGTATAAACTTTCATTTTTCGGGCTGTACATGGACAGTTTAGCGGGCTATACTTTTTCATATAGAGGTTTTCAATTGGTCATTGTGGGCTTAGTGGTTATCATTTCTGTTTTGAAACACTGGGGTCCTCCATTTGAGTCCAAGTAAGACCACTATCTGCATGGAGTTTGCATGTTCTCCTTGTTCTTGTGTGAGTTTCCCCCGATTAGTCCGGTTTGCTCCCACAGTTCAAGGACATGCTGGTGGGTTAATTGGCTCCTGTCCAAAATGTGCTTTAGTATGTATGTGCGTGTATGTATGTGAGATAGGGACCTTAGATAGAATGTAAGCTCCTTAAGCACAGGAACTAATGTGAATGTATAGTTTGTAATGCTTCATAAAATTGTTGGCGCTCTATACATACCTATAATAAATATATATTTTTAATGCTTTGCATATGTGTTATGAAGAGTGCAGTGCTTAGCTTTGGCTATTGTGGTGCGGGCATGGAATCTTCACTAGGTTTTTACTGTGGTCGGTTACCCCATTGGGCAGATTTTATTTTGATCCCCAGTCAAGTTTTAATTTTTGCGTGTATCTCCATTATTTCCTTTCCCTTCTTGGTAATCGGATCCAGGACCGAAAGAGATGGAAATTCTCCCCAAAGGGAATAGAAACAGCAATAAAAACCCTTACCCAATATAAACAAGTCTAATAATGTTTTAGCCAGAGTTCACCTTTAGGTATTTATGTAAAGTACTGGTCAAGCAGCTTCAACAAAGCTAAGAGCTTGATCTTTTGCTATTTGTGTCCTGATTACATTTTAATAATTGCCTTTATAGGTTTTAGCCGGGCTTTAAATATAGATAACTTGATTTCTGCTTCTCCTGAAGGGACATACAGTAATTAGCCAGTGTATGCTATAGTATTGCTGCATCTGCTGAAGAGTTGAAGGGTAAGCTCACCTCTTCATGAAAAATGAAAGGCTTAACTAACCCCAGAATCCTGGCCTCCGCTCTGGACACCACTGCACATAGCAGCCATGATGCCCCTTGCTGCCGCTGTAGTGGTCCATTCACCATCATACACAGCCCAGATGTCAGGATCCACTATAGTGCTTGCAATGGCATGCATTTATTGGTCAGTACATCCACATGACTGCGCTGACCAATGGGCACTTGACATTGTCAGCACTCTGATGGATACTCTCTCCGGGGCTGTGTATTGCAGGGTACAGTCTACTACACTGGCAGCACTGGTATTTTGGCTGCTATGTGCAGCATGGTCTGGAGAGGTTGGTCAGGTTTTTTTAGTACACCTTTTCGCCGAAAGGTGAACTTGCCTTTTTAAAGTAGAACTTTCCATTTTGATAGTGTAAAGAAAGGTTGTAACCCCCGTCTTTTTTTTTTTTTTTTTGGAGAGCTTTCCCTTCACTCCTGTCCAATAGCCAAAACAAAGCGAAAGAATCCCAGGTTGTCATCAGGGTCACCAAAACTAGTGTCTCCATTGGCAGATCTCTGTTCCTGTTCCAGGGACAACCCAAAATGTTGGCTTTACTTTCCCTTTCGGTGATAGCAGTCATCAGGGCAAATAGAGAGGGTGAATCTCCCCTACAGCAGTGTTCTGTTCCGTCTCCACTCTATACCAAACTGCCTTTCATTATTAAGTGTCAGTTTTGGGTGTATCAAGGCTTTACTGTGTTTCAGGGCCAGTTTACACTGGAACGTGCACGTTCCTGTGCTATTCCTCACGTTCTGGTTTGGTTGAATGGGCTGCCCAATGTACTGAACCACGCAAAAAGTAGTGCAAGCAAAAATAAACTAATGCAAGCAGGTAATGCCTTACAGGTAATATTGTGTTTATAACCAGGGCAGTAATAATCCTGGACCTTGGTCAGCTGGCTGTATTGCACAATGTATTCTAGTCTGGTGTTTGTGGATGCAGTCATTTTTCTACAACTTTACAGACTGTTGGAAAAAGCAATTTGTTAACCTCAGACAATTAATACCTTTCATTAGTCACTGAACGGGCATCTCCTAGCTGGATTAAGTTTTTCCACTCTCTTGTTAAGTTCTGCCAAAGTGTGCGTTTCAGTATTTTGGCACTTGGTGCGGTGCCAAGAACGTGCGGCTGTGAGTGATGAGAACATGCTCTGTGTCACCATCTTCTGCTGTGTATCCTCTGCGCTCCACTCACTACATTCCTGCTGATTTCTGAGATCGCATACAGTGCAGACGGCTTATTTGCCATTACCCTTAGCCAATCAGGGTGTTCAGTTTGCCCCTGTGCCTTTAAAGAGGGGTGGGCTACCTCCAGGCTCACCTGCCCTCTATCCACTAGAATGCATGTATTTTTACTATGGAGGCTGTCATCAATTTTACAAACGTTAGGACTGCAGATAATAATGGGTTGCCTTGAAACCAGTGGCGTCACAAGAGTTTGTGTAATCCGGTGCAGAAAAACATGGTGTTACCCCCCCCCCCCCCCCCCCACCACCACCAACTATAGACCCCTCTCATCAGTATAGACCTCTCTTCCTCAGTATAAACCCCTCTTATCAGTACCTCATCACTGCAGACCCATATAGAGCATAATGTATATACCTCATATCGGGGACCTCATATCACGGGACATGCACAGCAGTGTCTCTCCTCCTTTTGTAGATGTAAACAGAGAGGAGGGGGAGGTGGCTTTGCTCCACTCGGCTGTGTGAGACAGCGGGGACAGCTTAGATAGCCTGTGAGAGATGCGCATCGGTGCAGTGGCGTTGCCCTGTGTCCTGGCAAAGGTCGTCACCCCTGTGACGGGTATCAAGCAGGCGTGGTCCGCACCCCGCTAGCGACGCAACTGCTTGGAGCGGCTCTGCAGCTTACACATGTTTGCAAATGTGTGCTAACTAAATCTCTGTTTCTCAAACTCAAACTGTTAGGTTAATTTAGTTTGTTGCAGACTGGTTGGTGAGTTGAGCTGGGAATTTTCTTTGGTTTTGTTTTTCATGCATTGCCCTTCCATGTGCTCCTTGCTGTGAAGGCTAGTTATAGGTGGGGCAGTTGTTAGTTACAGCCCATCAGATTACCTGTTTTTTCCCCAGTAAATGGAAGATGAAATCTGATTGGTTGCTATTCCATTTGGGGGAAAAAAAGCACAAAGTTCAACCGATATAATAAGTGGATTATTCATTTGAAAAATGGCATATACAGAACTCTAAACATACAACTGATTCAGAGAAGGGCAAAAACCCTTATAAAGCAAGGTCCAATTTGCTTCGACAAAAGAAAAAATCCTCCCTGATCCCCTAAGGCTATCAGCTATTCCCTCAACCAACAATCTATGGTGTGATTTCTTCTAAATATTATATCCATTTATACCCTGTGCATTTAGAAACCTTTTACCGCTGGTTTCTTTCAGCTGAGCTACTTAGAACTCGTTCCTGAGGGAATCTGTTCCACACTTTCACAGCTCTTACTGTAAAGAAGCCTTTCTGTATGTGAAGGTTAAAATGTTTCCTCCAGACCCAAGGAGTGACCCCTTTGTCATTTGCAATAACTTTGAAGTATGATTATAAGTTTATCAAGAAGAGAAGAAAAGATTGATTGCACATTTGAATCCATAAGATGCTGTAGAAATGTCTTTGTCATGGGCCAGACAAAATTGCAATGATGATCAGTTGACGCGTTTCACACAAAAAGAACCGCGCTCGTTCACCTTTTGCCGGAAGCGGTGTGTACACCTGTGTTCTGTTTCATGACTATAGGTTTGCTGACATGCATCACTCCTCTTCCAAAACAAATGAAAGCTAAACTCCAGGAAGATATAAAAACACCAAATACTGCAGTTGTGTATTATTATGTAATACATGAATACATTTATTTTTACATGCAGTTGTCATAAGTACCTGAATTTGATTTGCTATCAGTTTCTTATACTCCCCTGTACTGCAGAGCTCAGACTGGGAGGGAGGGGCAGGGCTAGGATCAGGTGAGCTTCTTGCAAATTTGCTGACAGCATACATGATAGAAGGACAGAGCCGAGAGGTGAACTGCTGCTCCTTCACTGTCCAGTCATAGGCTGTGAAAGGGGAGGTGACTTATTGTATTACTTTATGGCAGTAGAGAAAAGTCAGGTAACCAGACTGCATAGCTGCTAAAAGTAAGGACTGGATGGCTAGAGATATAAATTTTATAATGGTAAACTTAGCTGTGAATTTAGCTCTCTGCCTGCAGTTCAGCTTTAATAGCTTCCCTGTAACAGGTTCTCTTCAAACATCTGTAAACGTGTACTGTATGAGTGTGATGTGAAGGATCTTCTTCAGAGTACAATGAGTACACTAACAGAAACCATCTTCTGGGATTTTTCATGTCGCAAATTAATTTCCATCAGAATTTCCATCAAGAATTTTTACAAGCATCTTAAACAGAGCCCTCCACCCCTTTTTTTTCCCTCCTGAAATGAATGGATTAAAAGACGGCGTTCTATTTTGACATGGTAACAATGGGCAGTGTTCTGGAGATGCGAGGAGGGTGGGTGTATTTTGTCATCATTTTTCCAGGGTGCCCTTTGTAAGCAGGGTGATGTAGTTCTAAGCAGCTGGGTGATTAGAATGGATCGTTCAGTCTGCATGACCTTTCTGATGGCTGACAATGACTCAGTGCCACTGTTCATGAACTCCATGGGACTGGCGTGACTTTTGGTGCCAGGACCTCACAACCCCTGTACATCCAGGCTTCACATGCCAAAATCAATGTAACATTTATTGGCCAAAGCAAATTAGGTCTACTCTGCAGAAACCAACATTACCCAGTGCTTATCTGCATAACGAGTATCAAAATAAATAAACTGTTTTTTATAAAAAATAACAAACATGTTCTACTTACCTGCTCTGTCCAGTGGATTTGCACAGAGCAGCCCGCATCCTCCTCTTCTCAGGTCCCTCTTCCCTGCTCCTGGCCTCTCCCTCCCTGTTGAGTGCCCTCACAGAAAGCAGCTTGCTATGGGGGCACCCGAGCCAAGTCACAGCTCCCTGTGTCCATTCAGACACGGAGCTGCGTCCTGGCCCCGCCCCCTCTCTCTCCTGATTGACTGACTTTGACAGCAGCGGGAGCCAATGGCGCCACTGCTGTCTAAGCCAATCATGAGGAAGAATCTCAGATGGCTGACACACTCCTGGACATCGCTGGACAGAGGGGGGGCTCTGGTAAGTATGAGGGGGGCTGCAGCACACAGAAGGCTTTTTATCTTAAAGCAGAGTTCAACCCACATTTGTCATTCCTCACCATGCAGCACTAATGTGCATCCTTAAAATAAATTGCCAATTTATTTTTATTTTTTCTTTTCACTTACCTGATTTATGCCTATATCTAATTTCACTTCCTCCTTCAGGGGCCGTGGAGCTGTACGTCATTATTGGCTTTACATTGGCTCCTGGGAGATCTTCGGCAGCTTGATATGGCGCTGCTCCCTTAACATTTGATATTGGCGTCTATGGAAAATCTTAGTCAGCTTGACATGGCACGACTCCAGCAACATTTAACATTGATAACATTGGCATCTATGAAAAATCTTGGTCAGCTTGACATGGCATTGCTCTTATGGAGGGAAGCTGCCAGGTCCTAGATCATCTTCTGGTGGCACTGTGGTTTCTTGGGTGGAGGGTTGTAATTCAAGTGTTCCCCAGTGGGTGTCTTTTAGCAGCCAGCAGAACCCAGTAATCAGTTTCCACCTGATGCTGGCTGCTGGGATGGTTATTTAGGTCCTCTTCTACCAAGTACCTCTCGTTCCTTTGTTTTACTGCTGCCAGATTCTGTTTGCCTAGATCCCGATCTAACTTCTGCCCTGTACCCTGCTGCCTTTTACCTGTTCCCCCTTGTTCCTGATCCCGGTTTTCTTTCCTCCTTCCAACCCGCACCTCCCCAGTAATGTCTGTCTGTCTGTCTGTCTGTCTGTCTGTCTGTCTGTCTGTCTGTCTGTCTGTCTGTCTGTCTGTCTGTCTGTCTGTCTGTCTGTCTGTCTGTCTATCTGTCTATCTGTCTATCTATCTATCTATCTATCTATCTATCTATCTGGATAGAGATATATTTGTATTTATTTATTTAGTGCCGGTTCACACGGGCGGCTTCAAAGTCTGACTCTGAAGCTGCCCTGTACAGCTCGACTTCAACGCGGTTTCCAAAATGACTTCTGTATAGAAGTCAATGCAAGCCGCTCCGAAGTCGCGCCAAAGTAGTACAGGAACCTTTTCCTAAGTCGAATTGACTTGAGTCACTCCTATTAAAATGGTTCCATTGCAATGCAGGAAGCGCGACTTGGGGCTAAATCGCCTGACAGGTCGCCCCTGTCTCCGTTACTTCTGGATACCATTCAGGACTATTCAGCCAACATGGTAAAGGCCTCCTGGGTAAATGCCATTTTTCCATGCCTGGCCTGTAAAAGATGGCACTTACCCAGAAGTCATCTCTTCTCAACATTAAAGTGAATCTAAAGCCAAAACTTTTTTTGTGATCAAGTATGGAAGTGTGAGATCCTCTGTCATGGTTTTTATTGTTATCCCAACAATTTAGATTTACCCTATTTGTCCCAGTGACCAGAATTACCAGCATAGAAAATGGCAGTAAATCAAAATGTTTACAGTTGTCACTATAAGTAAGTCTTTCAGTGGGGACACCTGGTGGCAATTCTCTAAGAGGCAATTTGAAGTGACTTTCACTTCTCGTTGTGCTTGAAGGAAAAGTGAAGGTAAGTTTCCCCAAAGAGGCACCAAAAGGAGAAAAAAGATGGAAAAAATTTACAGGTTTACTATTCCCTCCTATACTGAAAGCAGTGATTTAACTATACTTCAAAAGAAAACCTGTAATGAGAGAAATGCAGAGGCTGCCATTGCTGACCTCCATCTGAAAATGTTCCCTGGCTTTGTATCTGTACCGAGACACTAACCTAAACCGTTGTGCAGATGAGAATAGAGTGGATTCAGAGCTCCTAATCTGCATACTTGTTCCGGGTTAGGAACTGAATTGACACAACAGTCAGGAAATGACTATTTTCAGAACAGGAGTCAGCATTGACGACCAGAACAGGCTTCCTTTTTAATATCGGGCAAGCTATCAATTTGTGTTACTGCCAGAGCTACTATCTTACTGTCAGTCATTGTGTGTCACTGTCATGTAACCTGTGCCAATATGGCCATATTATACTAAAACATGGACTGAATGCAGCTTTCAGCTATGGAGATGGTGTCATTGTGCCACTCCTGGCACAAGTTAGACTCCAGGCACAAAAAATTAATTTAAAAAACTGTACACTCCCCAATAGCATGACCTCAAAGAAGATAAGTCCACTTAGAAACCCAGGCATCACCTTGTAAAATTAGCAGTGACATCATCACTGTGCTGCACATAGCTTGTGCATAGTGCAGAGGTGTGGGAGGGGACCAACTTGGTCCACCCACGACAGGAGGGGGCGGGCACAAGACCAGTCACCCTACACAAGAAGGGAGAGCAGCAGTGAGCGTTCTTTATTACAGGAAGCTCCTACACAGAGGTAAAGTTTCACACTGGATTACTGCACAGATCTGGAAGAAATACACAAAGCACACCAAGATTCAAGGAAGAAAACACATGACTCTTGTATTTAGACAATATTTGCTTATCCCAGAGTTTAGCTTTAAAGTGGTTGTAAAGTCGAAAGGTTTTTTGATCTTCATGCATTCTATACATGAAGATAAAAAACATTGTGTGCAGCAGGGAGTACAGCCGATTGCTACACTACCAGAGCTCTGGCAGGAGAGACGCTGTTTTCTCATACAGCAGACCTATGTCAATCCCTCTCCTCCACTGTTCATTCACAGAAGCCTTTGTATTTTGTGAATAAAGGCACATAATACAAAGCGCTTCGTGATTGGGGAGGGGAGGGATGAGCACAGCAGCTTCATATGACATTGCAGCTGCAGTAGCTGAGACCCGAAGGTCCAGCGCCGGAATTATAGCAAAAACTATGTTCACTGCGCTCAGTAAAAATAAAATATGTATATTTAAAGAGAGAGGTCCATGTGGTGGCATGCACCTCATTGGACTTAACCTCTGGTAATCCAGGACAATGTACATAGTCACTGAATTCCTGGAGTTTATGTATTTAATTCAATGTATGCAGTCTTTACATATATATAGTACATTCACATCAGTCCCTGCCCCCAAGGAGCTTACAGTCTAAGGTCCCTAACTCACATTCATATACCAGGGTCAATTAAGACAGCCAATTAATCTACCAGCATGTCTTTGGATTCAGCTTTAATGGTGGAGATACAGTATATAGTCAGTTGAGTTCCTGTCTGGCTTCTTCTATATCCTGAGACTCCAGCACTGAGATCTCCCTATGCAAAGTGCCTAAGGTTTTCTGTCTGCAATAATCATAATGAGGTCTTGTGGTGTTGCATTTTTTCATTTGCATTCTGTAGAATATATCATGAAAAGCTAAACTTATCCTTTTTCATCAGGGAAAACAATGCATCATGGTGTGAGTGGTCAGAGGCAGAAACTCGGTAGGGGAGTTCTCTAGAACTACTTGTAGCCAGTGGGTGACTCAGCTTGACCATTACTGAAATATTAAAGTGTTTTTTCACCCAAAAAAACTAAACAAATGGATCCTGTTCCCTTAAAGCATGTTATACAGCACAGCGCTTATGCTTTGTCATTTGACCCCCCTTATCATCTGTAATAGCTGTCTGATCCTGCCTGGCTATGCCCTTTCCCTGTACGCTGACCACGATATATCAGGGCTGCTAAAACCCTGACACCGTTGTCAGCGTCCGTGCCTCTGTCAACCGCAGCCCTGCTCTGTCTCCTGTGTCCTCCCCTCCATCATCTCCCCCCTTCCCTCTCTGACTGTCTGCTCGTGTCAGCATGGGAGTATATGTGGGTGTGGTTGTAGATTACAATTAGACAACGCTTTGCCCTGACATGGGCATTTGGCCACATAATTGAATGCTAACTGAGGCCTCTGCTTTTATCAATAAAAACAAGTTTAATTTCTTGTCTTAGATCAGGGATAGGCAACTTAGGCCCTCCAGCTCTGGTGAAACTAAAAGTTCCATGAGACATTGCAAGACCCTGACAATCACAGGCATGACTCCTAGAGACAGATGGGACTTGTGGTTTCACTACAGCTAGAGTGCCGAGGTTGCCTACCCCTGTCTTAGATGGATGAGCACCAGGGCTTTTTTTCTCAGAGAAAAGGTGCAGGAACTCAACCATGCCCACCACACACACATAACCTGCCAAATGGCATCAAATAGTAGCTCTTCCCTCTGCATACAACCCCCTCCCTCCACTGCCCTTAACGTCTCCCCCCTCCTTAAAAGCTCCACCATCTGTCATATATCTTATCTTTTGTTGCAATATTAAGCTGAAGCACCTATCCGGCTGTAGTACCTCCCAGCATACTATGCTATACTGCAGTCACTTGCAAGGGAGATCATACAGTAGGAGCATCAACAACTGGTCACCAGGGAAAAAATAGAGACCACAGAGGGTGCAGCCTACCATGCACCCTCTCCTGCCCATGACTACACTGAACCCTGGGCACCTGTTCTGTATCTCCCTTGTCCCTTTCCGGCACTCAGTGGGATCTGCGCAGGAGATCTGACCTGTGGGAGCTACTGGGGGATAAGCTATCACAAACCCAGAAGCTGGACTTCAGTGTTACCAAGTGATTGTGGTGAGCAGGGAGCAGAAGACCTGAGCCAGAGGTGGTGGAACTGAGTTCCCCCTAGTTCCTGCTGAAAAAAAGCCCTGATGAGCACTAAGGAACAATCCATATTTTGTATGTGGCGCATTGCTCTTTTATTGTACACCTTCCTAGTTCGCTGTCAACTGCTGGAACCCTTATTTTGACTTCTGAAATATCAGTTTGAGGTGTATAGAACTTTTACAGTTATTCCACTATAAGGCTCCATGCGGCCTGGGCTTAAAAAAAAAAAAAAGTCTGTTCCCTTGGCAGAGAAAAACGTCCATATAAAGCATTTTATTTTTTGTATATAGTCTAGGAGAGTTTTTTTTTTTTTTTTTTTTTTTTTCTGACCGAAAGCTCCAATCAGAAACACAAACCAGAAGGTTTTTTTTTCCTGCCTCTAAACGTTGAGCTTAAATTATGCCTGTATTTGTCCTAATATGCATGGACACAGGATAACGTTGAGCGGCTTCTACAGGCAAAACACAAAACTTCTGTACAAGCCGTGATTTTTAAACCAGTGTGCATGGAGCCTTATTCTTCCTGATAGAACCCATAATTCTCCTGACTGGTAGAACATACTGTGAGCCTTAGTTGTAAGCTATGGATGACATATGTGCTGCATGTGTCTATGTTTTGCTTTCCAATTACGGTATTTGTAATTATTGTTCATCATCCTTAAGGCCTTCTTTCTTTCTTTTTCCTTTTAGGAGATCGCTCTTTGTTTGGATAATTCTATATATTTCCTGTTGCCTGGATATTTCTCAGGGAGCAGCTGAAGGTAAATGATTTGTTTGTTGAACTGTAAGCAATGTACAGATTAGGAAGGGGGGGGGGGGGGGGGGGTGGATGTAATACAGTATAAAGACAACCCCTCATACTGCCACACAAACAACTGTTTGTTATATGTTGTGTTTTTTTTCTGCTGAATTGGCCAGGCTTTTATTCCCATGTTCCTGAATGCCGGAATTCTAGCATAGAAAAAAAAAATGGCAGCCACTAATTGCCGCAAACAAGAATCAAAGAAGCCAAATTAAAGGAGAGGATATAAGTATGCTTCTCATGTAACTACAAAAAGGCCCATCTGATGGTTTGTGTAATTGTTGGGAATGCTGACATGGGAATAAGACAAGACAAGACAAGCAATTATGTTGATCGAGGGAGGTTCCTTTTATTAGCGATAGTCTGTACACCAAATATTTGATAGAGACAGCACCTCTGGGCCACACTGCTCACCAATGTATGAGGCTATACCTCTGTGTCTTTAATATACACAGTAGTGGAAAAGGACTTCTGCACCTAATGTTCAGACTACATGCCCACCCTGGAAGTTTAGCCATTTTCTTTGTTGAAGAAGATGTCTGTTAGGTCAGTGCTGAATGCACCAAAACTTAATTTGCTCAATGCTTAGAACAGTGTCAGTGAATACTGAACATACATCTACTAGAGAGTAGCATTTCACCCACTGGCCCTTGGAGCACTAAGTTTATAAACACTCATTCATTTGTGCTGAAAACCAGGATGAATAAGGATGAACAAACACATCAAGAATAGACTGCACACCAAGCATTGGTGAACATGGTAAAGATAACACCTCTGGGCCACACTGCTCACCCATGTAAGAGGCTATACTGTACCTCTGTGCCTGACGTTACCCAGAATTCAGTGGCTGCTGCTCCAGTAGGGGCGCAGGGGCGTCGCCCCCCCCCCCATATCCATGCACTCGGCTCCTAATCTACATGCAGGGCGCCAGACGCATTGGATTTCAATGGGGTGTTTTATTTATTTATTTTTTTGTAGCACGTGATTAGAAACTGAGGCTTGGCTTCAAAAAAGAGTGGGCTCGGGGCACAGAGCACTGTGCCCCGAGCCCACCCAGTTGTGTGACAATAGCGAATTAATGTTTGCTACTGTCTTCCGGATTCTCCTCCTGGCCAATCAGGAAGCAGGTCTTAAGACACGATTGGCCGAGAGGAGAAGCGACCGTATTGGCTGCCGAGAAGGAGATGCAGGGGGAAGCCGCCGAGGAGAAACCAAGAAGGAGACGCAGGCCTGCTATCTAGATGGGGTAAGTGCGTGCGGAGTTTGCCGAGCGACAGGCTAGAGGATTGACTGACCGAATGAAAAATGGAGCACCAGCAGCCACTGCCAGAATTGGATGCAGACTTCTGCACTTAGTGCTCGCAGATTACATGTCCCTTCTGGAAGTTCATCCATTTTCCTTGTTAAAAAATATGTCACGTAGGCCAGTGCTGAATACACCAGAATTAGATTTGTTCATTGCTGAGAACAGTGTCATTTAGTATTGACACCTGCATCTACGGGAGAGAAGTATTTCACCCACTGCGCCTGGGAACATCCATGATTTTGGGATGAAAACCAGGTTGAACAAATTAATTTCAGTTTATAAAGGAACCAGATGCTGCGTGAGGATTTTTTTGAACATTGTCTGCAGTGTGTGCCTTTAATGCACATAGGCATTCTGAGTCAGGAGTTCAGAAGGACATTGTCATCTTTACTGCTCACTCTATTGACTCATGTACACTCCTCGGTGCATGTTGCATTCAATATGTAACCAGTTACATTCACTGGATTTTAGATTAAAAAAACATGCAAACTCAGCTTTGCATAAACGTGCCCTACAAAAAAAATGTAGTGTGGGTTCAGATAAAGTGGCACGTTTAGTTACTTTATTTTCATACAATCACAAAAGTTGGGGTTAATTAGTATAGCATTCAGATTTCATTCGACACATCTACACCTATATCTACGTCTACACCTACACCTCATCTATTGCTTTACATATATATATATATATATATATATATATATATATAACAATACAATAGTTATCTGATCGTTTAAGTAGAAGGCTCATTATTTTCACAAATCGTTTGAACAAAATGATCATTTTGACACAAACAATTTGATTAAATAGGGATGATCATTTCAGTTGAGTTCAGCCAAATTATTTTTTCATTGGTGTGTCGAGCAATTGCTTCAAAATAGAAGATGGTTTGAAACGATTATATCTATAATTTAGTCGTTTGTTTATAATTACGATTTATTATGGCTGACCAAACAAGCATGTATTGTATAGAGAATTTGTCATGAGAGAACTACAGTGGCTGCCATTGCTAATCTCCATTTGAAAGTGTAAGTTACCTGGCTGTCATGCTGACCCTCTGTCTTCAGGTCTTCTGAGTTACGGATTTGAAAATTGAAGTCTGAATGAGGTCATATTTTCTGATCCGCAGATTTCTTCTGCACTACTGACCAGTGAGGTTCAGCACAACAGTGAGACGTTATAGAAGGTCACCAGTGACGGCCTCCACCTTTCAGTCATCGCAAGTTCTTTCCCTGCTGACAGCAGTGGAAAGGCTCACAAAATGGGCTATAATTGTGGAAAAGCTATACAAAAAACATGGCAACCACCAGTGGCGGCCCATCTATATGGGGAGCAGGGGCGCCGCCCCCCTAATCCATGCGTCCGGACCCCAATCTACATGCAGGGAGTCAAAAGCACAGATTCCAGTGGGGGCTTTTTATTATTTTTTTTTTTTTTTCTAGAAGCACGTGATTAGACCCAGAGGCTCTAATAGGCTTCAAAAAGGGTGCGAGCAGAGCACTGTGCCCAAGTCCACCCAGTTGTGTGACAATAGGTAATTAATATTCACTATTGTCTTCCTGATTTTCCTCCCGGCCAATCAGAAAGCGGGTCCCGAGGCCCGTCACCCGATTGGCTGAGAGGAGAAGTGATCCTATAAACAAGCCAGCCTGTAAGCAAACCAAATTGACCCGGTCTAACAATTCACAATAAAAACGGAGGGTTTCGTTGCATAGATTTGCAAATACATGTGGAAGCCGCAGTGCCCACATCAAGGCTCCTCTGTATACTGCAGTCCTAACTCTATAGTTTTGAGAGTCTCCAAGTAGGAGCATATATAGGAGTGGATTCATGTATCTATTTTATTTATTACTTGCATTAATTGCACTATGATTATAGTGGTTAATGATACAGCAGTTTAGAATCGCTCTAAAAGAGAACATCTTTTGTAAGCTGAATAAAGTAGGATGACTGCGCTTAGGACAGTGCAAAGGTATGCAGCCCCCCTAAGGAAACTCCCCAAAGGTGTTTCAAAAATGAATATGTATATAAATGGGGTAGTGGTGCTCCCTAAAGCTTGGTTGGGCAGGTGAGTGATATAAAATGACAGTAGTAATAGGGACCAATATACTGGCTCCACAGCGGGTGACCCCACCGGAGTAAGTTATATAAATAGATACCAGACAACAGTGAAGTAACAACACTCCCTCTAAGGTATATACAGCATACGTGAGTGTGCAAAATAAATAAAATATAGAATAATGAGAAATAATATAATAATGAAAATTATTACAGCCTCCTCGCCATAAGTGATAGTGTTGGTAGGTGTACCTACCCTGATTATACATACATTACATGTAAGTGAAACCATAAATAGTGCCTTATATAATATACCTATCATATACGTGCACACACTTCAGTAGTATGTAATACTATGCCTGTGACTAAAATACAAGTGGTGATAACCTCAAAATGACAAAGGTACCAGTAAGCCTATAAGTGACCATACGGTTGAGCACCTAGATATATATTAGGCCTCTACCAAATTATAAATCCATAACCATAATCAGTGAACAGAATCATTTAAACCTTAGTTGTAAATCTTAATCAATTTTTTAAAATGTTTGTAAACAATCCATCTTTTGTAAGCTGATTTACATGTCCATATTAAAATCGGGGAATGAACATAGAGCAATAGAAGGTTACATGTTCTGGGACTCATTTGAGGCTCAAAATGCATAAGCCTACAGTATGTTTCCACATTCTGTTTGCCTGAATCTGGATATAAAATAAAGATCATTCTAACGTCTATCATGGGATGTTGGAGCTTTATTTCTGTTCAGAAGCGGACCCAGGCCTTGTAGGAGGCGCAAAATTATTTTTAAGTCTTGCATGTCTACCCCCTATGGCAGAAAGTCACCGCTATAGTCTAGACCAGTATGTGAAGCAGAGAGTGGGGTCAATCTAGTCCTCTGGGGATGGTTACTATTAATACCCCATATGTCTGCGCTAGGGTACAGTGCGGAAGTTATGGGAAGTCACTGGTCTTCCTCTTTAAAAGCCCACATCCTCTGAACATCAATAAGGCTGAAAAACCCAAGATCGTTTGTTCTTAATGCGGACATAAAGTGTCATGTTTTATTAGTTGTACTGTGTAAGTAGCTTAAGCCCCATACACACGATCCGAATATCGGACGAATGATCGTCCGTTTTTGTTTGCATGCTAATCTCACATCGAATCTGATGAGTTTACTAAAGTCCCGAAAATTCCCGTACGACAGAATAAAAATTCGGAAGCGATGTCATGTGTTGCAATGCATTTGTATTGCATTTTCGAACGATAGCTGTACCGATTAAACGAAAATCGTACGATCTGGCATCGTACGGAAAAAATTTCCGTGCATGTCCGATAGAATAATATCGGATGAACTGTCCTGATCGGCTCTCGAAAGCTCTGTACTAACGATCCGATTATCGTACGATCGTTTCGAATGCGGCATTTTACGTACGATTTTCGGATCGTGTGTACGGGGCATTAGTAAGTCTGGTGACAAGCAGGGGATGATTGTCAGAAAATCGCACAGTACATCCACAATAATCCTCACTTTCATCTCTGAAACATCACACTGAGCTCTGTCTCCTGGTACGGAGGCATCGCTTGTAATTAGATAATTGCCAACATATGTGGGCATGTTTTAAGGGGAACTCCAGAGTTCAATCTTCTGCATAACTTTTTACCCCGTGCAGTTTCAGAAAACCATTAACCCTTTCTGTGTAAAAAGAAACATTTAAGGGCCTTAACATTCTCTAGTGCTCATTAGGGAGAAATCTGAACTGATATTTTCAATGACACGGCTTTCATCTACAGTGCTCTGAAAAAGTATTCATACCCCTTAACATTTTCCACATTTTATCATGTTACAACTAAAAATGTAAATGTATTTTATTGGAAATGTGTGTGATAGACCAACACAAAGTGGCACATAATTCTGAAGTGGAAGGTAAATGATAAATGGTTTTCAGTTTTTTTTTTTTTTTTTTACAAAATAAATATGTGAAAAGTCAGGCATGCATTTGTATTCAGCCCCCCTGAGTCAATACTTTGTAGAACCACCTTTTGCTGCAATTACAGCTGCAAGTCTTTTTGGGGATGTCTCTACCAGCTTTGCACATCTGGAGAGTGAAATTTTTGCCCATTCTTCTTTGCAAAATAGCTCATCCTCTGTCAGATTGGATAGAGAGCGTCTGTGAACAGCAATTTTCAGTCTTGCCATAGATTCTCAATTGGATTTAGGTCTGGACTTTGACTGGGCCATTCTAACACGTGAATATGCTTCCAAACCAGGGGTAGGCAACCTCGGCACTCCAGCTTTGGTGAAACTATAAATCCCAGCATGGCTCTGCGAGTCATGCCTGTGATTGTCAGGGTCTTGCAATGTCTCGTGGGACTTGTAGTTTCACCACAGCTAGAGGGCCGAGGTTGCCTACCCCTGATCTAAACCATTCCATTGTGGCTCTGGCTGTATGTTTAGGGTCGTTGTCCTGCTTGAAGATGAACCTCCGCCCCAGTCTCAAGTCTTTTGCAGACTCCAACAGGTTTTATTCTAAGATTGACCTGTATTTGGCTCCATCAACCTTCCCATCAACTCTGACCGTCTTCCTTATCCCTGCTGAACAAAAGCATCCCCACAACATGATGCTGCCAGTTAAATTTTGGTCTCATCTGACCAGAGCACCTTCTTCCACATGTTTGCTGCATCCCCCACATGGCTTCTTGAAAACTGCAAATGGGACTTCTTATGGCTTTTTTTCAACAATGGCTTTCTTCTTGCCACTCTTCCATAAAGGCCAGATTTGTGGAGTGCACAACTAATAGTTGTCCTGTGGACAGATTCTCCCACCTGAGCTGTGGATCTCTGCAGCTCCTCCAGTTACCATGGCCTCTTGGTTGCTTCTCTGATTAATGCTCTCCTTGCCCAGCCTGTCAGTTTAGGTCAACAGCCATGTCTTGGTAGGTTTGCAGTTGTGCCATACTCTTCCCCTTTTCGGATGCTGAATTAGTGCTCTGTGACATGTTCAAAGCTTGGGACATTTTTTTATAACCTAACCCTGTTTTATCCCTGACTTATCTGGTGTGTTCTTTGGCCTTCATGATGTTGTTTGTTCTCCAAGGTTCTCTAACAAACCTCTGAGGGCTTCACAGAACAGCTGTATTTATACTGGGATTAAATTACACACAGGTGTACTCTATTTACTATTTAGGTGACTTCTGAAAGCAATTGGTTCCACTAGATTTTAGTTAGCGGTATCAGAGTAAAAGGAGCTGAATACAAATGCACGCCACACTTTTCACATATTTGTAAAAAATATTGAAAACAATTTATCATTTTCCTTCCAGTTCACAATTTATGTGTCACTTCGTGTTGGTCTGTCACGGAAAATCCCAATAAAATACATTTACGTTTTTGGTTGTAACATGAAAAAATATGAAAAATTTCAAGGGGTATGAATACTTTTTCAAGGCACTGTATGTGTTTTGGTGTTGTAAGTTTCCAGGAGTGTAATTTCCAAATGAAGGGCACCTCCTATATATTCATCATACATGGGTTGAGCGCATAAAACAACAATCAAAATACCCTCCTTAGAAAATGCATGCAGCAAGCTAGTTCTTTCATGACGGATTGATGCCATGTTAGACACCAAGGCCATTTTACCGTACCGGCCCTGTGGCCACTGCTCTTCTCATTGTTTGGTAAGTCACGTAAGTTATAAAAAAAGGCTGGTCCTGAACCAGGAAAAAATCTACTCCATAATGCAATAGTGCCTGTTGTTGTTGCTCTATGCTTTTCAGATATCCGTTCTTGAACTAGCTTCCAAAAGAGTGCATACAATTGCTAATTTTTTTTTATGATAATCCAGCTTTAATCCAGTATCTTGCTCTTTTTATTTATTTGCAAAATGCAGTGGTGAGCATTAATCTGCAGCAGCCAATCAAATATCAGCTTTTTGTTGCCCATTCTAACCTCCAAGTGTTGATATCTAATATACTTTAATATATTCTGTTGCTGTTTTCATGTTTTATGTAAACAGCAGTATACCACTTGAACAAGACAAAAGGTGAGAAGACTGAAGAGTTGCATACCATTTTTATGATGGGTCATTTCAGCAATATACTGTATCACAATGTTCATTTTTCGTCTTGTCCTCATTCTTTTAAAACCTTTTCAAACTCCTCGTACGTGACTGGCATCTAGACTTCCGTTTATAGGGTAACAGAAGGCTTGAATGTTGCCGGGGGCTAATAATACCCTTGAACTGGTTCTTGTTAAGGGGCAAAAGCAATTGCAGCTGTTTGTCAGTCATTCAGCAAGATGCATCATAGGAATGTGTGACTGTATGTCTGACCTCCGAGAATCCTCTCTGCTCTTTTATCGTAACTTGTTTGGTTTCTGCATACACTGAAAGTGGTCTTAACCTATTTTTGGTTTTGGGTTTCAGATGTGGATGTTCTCCAGAAGCTGGGCCTCATGGGAAGCAAGCCATCCAGCCGCCCAGTTCCCGAAGGGGTCATACCATTTAAATCGGGATTCATTTTGACGCAGAGAGCGCGTGTAGAAGCCCCCGTTCATGCAGTCATCCCGCCTAGCTTAGGAACGGATCTCACTTTGGTGCTGAGCCTGTGCTCTCACCGCATTAACAATGCATTCTTATTCACGGTCCGAAGCAAAAAGAAAAAACTTGAGCTCGGGTTGCAGTTCATCCCGGGCAAAATCATAGTTTATGTGGGTCACAAGCAGTCTGTATATTTTGATTACAATGTCCACGATGGCCAGTGGCACAATATGGCCATTGATATTCAAGGCCAAATAGTGACTCTGTATACTTCTTGTGGGAAGCAAAGAGTAAATGCCAGTTTGCCTATAAAGAAAGATAACACATTGGATCCTAATGGGGTTTTCATGCTGGGAAAGCTTAACCAGCAGACAATACAATTTGAAGGTGCTGTTTGCCAGTTTGATATTTATCCTCCAGCCAAGGCAGCTCATAATTACTGTAAATATCTTAAGAAGCAATGCAGGCAAGTGGATACCTACCGGCCGAATCTGCCACCTATAATTCCACTGCTACCCCAAGAAGCCAGTATGTCTCTCAGCACAGAGATCATTTTAAAATCTCTAGGCAATCTTACCACAGCCTCCCCTCAGTCAGTCAAAACAAACTTGACAACCAACAGCAAAGTCAGGACTCCTTTTGTGAAGTTAACTACCAAAGCCCCAGCCTTGCCTTCCGTGACATCTCCAGCCCCTCACAGAACTCAGCTCTTATCAAGTGTCTCAACCAGGACTTCCACCATCACACTCAGGATATCTCCAGCCTCTGCCATTTCACCGGGACAGCCTCAGTCTCACGTCACCAAACATGGTGCCCTTCCAAGCCAGAACAGCACAAAGAAGCAGCAGGCAGAGAAAGTGACGAAGAAAGCTGTCTACCAAAAAACAACCATCAAGCCTCTGGAAATTTCTCATTCTTCCAAGCAGGTTAAAAAGAGCACGGGAAGCCCAAGGAGTACAAACACCACCACTACAAAGCAAACAGCAGAGAAAAGGACTAGTGCTCCCTCCCAGAAGATCCAAACTGTCATGAACCTGAATGTCCAACCAACCACATCCTCGGCCTTCTACACAAAACCAGCCTCCGGGGTCATTTATTCATCCACACCGACCATTACCAGCCTGCCATTTACTCACGATTACATTTGGCTTGACCCAACTGCCTTTCCTTATTTGATGGGACCTCCTGGACCTAAGGGCGACCAAGGAGCCCCCGTAAGTGAAATTACTGTTTTTGTTATAATAACTTAAAATTAAGCCATTGTGAATATTCTGTTTAAAAAGCTATATGTTTTAATTAAAGCTAAACACCAGACAAACAACTCAAAACACACTAAAATACATATAAGAGTAAGATTTTACTTGCCAAAGATTGGAGCTTTATGTTAGCCGTCGGTAACTGTGCCGGGAGTGCTCTCGGTACAGCTGTGTCTGCAAATTGGTACGCAAATATGCGGCTGCTCAGTACCAAGGCCCACCTACCAAGAATCTGCATGTTTGCTTACTGTCAGTGCCTAGGAGTTAAGCTTTGCTGTACAGGGACTACAAGAGGCTGATTGCAAGTCAAATTCAGATACTTACACAGCTTCCTTTTTAAAAAAATATTTTTAACGACTACCTGCCCGCCATATAGCAAAATTGCGGCCGGAAAGTGCTTGCATTATCCTGACTGGAAGTCATGTGACGTCCAGCAGGATAAGCTGCTAGGGTGCGCCCAGCCTGGCGATTGATGGTGTGGTGTGTCAGTCTGACACACCGCATCTCCGATCTAGGTAAAGAGCCTATGACGTAGGCTCTTTACATGTGATCAGCTGTGTTCAGTCACAGCTAATCACATGGTAACAAGGAAGTGCCGCTTTTCGGCTTTTCCTCTATTCGCGCTGACAGCCGCGAGTAGAGAGCCGATCGGCTGCTCTCCTGGGGGTGTCTGTGCTGATAATCAGCACATTGATTATCAGTGCAGACCAATCGAGGATTCCCACTGGAGACCATCAGGTGTGCCTACTAGAGCCCACCAGGGATGTGCCCATTAGGGATGGCACTCTGTGCCCATCAGTGATGCCTGCCAGTGCCTCCTAATCAGTGCCTCATCGGTGCCACCTCAGTGCCAATCAGTACTGCCTCATTAGTGCCCCCGGTCAGTGCAGCCTCATCAATGCTTATCAGTGAAGGAGAAAAGTTACTTTGTAAATAAAGTTTTGTAACAGAAAGGAAGAAAAACTTTTTATTTATTTATTTTTTTTTTTAAATTTTCTGTCTTTTTTTTTTTTTATTTGTAGCACGAAAAATAAAAACCCCAGTGGTGATCAAATATCACCAAAAGAAAGCTCCATTTGTGGGAAAAATATGATAAAAATCTTGTTTGGATATAGTGTTACATGACCGCGCAATTGTCATTCAAAATGCAGCAGCGCTGAAAATTGGCCCAGGCAGGAAGGGGGTGAAAGTGCCCTGTATTTAAGTGGTTAAGGTTATATTACTGAATGCAAAGCTGCATTAATGTGTGTTTTTATATTTGCCTGGAGTTGAGCTTTAATATATAAACTCTACCATTATTGTCATTAATAGTGCATTTTTATTGTAGGACATCCAGTAAAATTTCACAATAGTCAACAGTTTTTAGTGGAGGAAGTGTATTATTCATTCACTCCTCTAAGCTAACATTTTCCATACTCCTAGGTTCCACACATCTGGGTCCAACTCTCCTTTAGTTCCCTGTACCCGTTTAAGTTTCTCCACTACTTTTATGGATATGGCATGTAGAATGTGCTACAGGATAACTAGAACCAAAAGTACAGAAATGTCAATGTTGTATGACAATAAAATGGCACCTTCCTGTTTCTATCAGTAATATTCATGTTTTTTTTCAGTACTGAGATCTGTAACAGGCCCACCTCCATGCTATTCATGAAGCAACCATTATTGGTGGCAAAATAATATAAAAAAGACAGCAGATGATTGAAGCAGAAGCCTTACCCATGGGACACAATATGATTCCAGGTGTCATTCTGCATCATATAGATTTCTGTTTTATTTTGTTGTTCCTCTGTTGACTAACTGGTGGAACATTTTATATATTACTGTATTTAGGGTACAGGCTTAATAACTGGTTCCAGTAGCAGCTTCTAGAATGGAATCTCTTTAACCATTATATTTCTGATGTTCTGTGCAATGCAGTGGTTCTCAACCACCGGGCTGTGGCCTCCCCTCTCTGTCCTCCAGCAAGCAGCAGATCCCTTCACCTCCCACAGTACCTTCATGCTTCCATCCTAACCCCTAAACCACCCATAGTGGCCTATAGTGCCCCGAGAGAGTCCTCCGCCGTGCCCCGAGAGAGTCCTCCGCCGTGCCCCGAGAGAGTCCTCCGCCGTGCCCCGAGAGAGTCCTCCGCCTCCACTGTGCCTCCTCTAGAAACCTCATTCCCTACAGGGCCATCAAGTCAGCTGCAGATTCCCATATTCCCCTACATAACTCATCTCCTCAGTGACACCCAGCCAGATCCAGAGCCTCCAGCATTTCAATACATGTTTTGCATCCCCATAACTTTTTTGTGTAAGTATAAACTTTCTATTCATTAATGTTTTGGGCTTGGAAGACTTTGGAAGAATTTACCAAGCCCTGGTCTCAAAAAGGCTAAGGACCAATGATGTAATGCATACATTGATTACTTAACAATGGCTTTACACCAGGACAGAACACCTTGAGCCGGTGAATCCAGTTCTGCAGCCATCAGAGGGGAATATGAGTGTCCATAAAAGAAAATGCTTTCAGAAAGTTATTCATTAGTTGATGTTAAAGTGGTATGAAATCCAAAACCAAATATGTATTATATTGCAGCTTTCGATGTGGTGGCTGCTTCAGTTTTCTTTTCTTTGGCTTTCTTTGTGTCTGTTTTCACCTGGTGATCTGTGAGATATACTAGCAGATTTAAATGCACTAACAAATTGAAGCCAAACTCCAGCTCACACTTTGTAATCAGTTACAGCAAACATTTTTTTCCTTTTGGGATAAAGTTTTTATATGGATAATCAAAAGCTGACCATTATAAACGCCTGCACAAACGGCTGGTATTAAATGGGTTGTTTCATCCATGTGTACTGATACATTCTGCTGTAGAGCTTGTAGAGCTTGTTAGCTACATTCACACTCGCCCTATTCAGTGCAATGACAGGTCACTGGCGACCGCAGCTACTCGTGGCTCAGCCAGTGATTACCTGTGGATCGCTACTGGAACGCACGTGAATGGGGCCAGTGGTCACACCTAGTCAAGGAGAGCCGCAGAAGAAATCAAGATTCCTACTGCTACAGTTTCACCAGCCCTAATCGCAGGATGGAATGTAACCTTTAATACCTGGTAATACCCTTGACCTTGTATTCTCCCATCTCTGCAACCCTGGCAACCTCACCAACACCCCCTTTCCTCTATCCGATCACAACCTCATTACTTTCACTGTATCCTTGCCTCCAACCACCCATCCCTCCACGCAGCAAACAATTACTTGTAGAAACCTTCGCCACTTTAACCCTTCTCTTCTCTATTCTGCTACTGACCACCTATATGACATAATCTCTCCCCTGTCCTGTCCTGACCTTGCCACCTCTGTCTACAACAGTTCATTCTCATCATCAATAGATGCACTTGCTCCTCTAACCACACGCAGAATCAGGCCCCGACCGTTACAACCCTGGCAAACTGACAACACTAGAAATCTCAAGAGACATTGCCGTGCTCTTGAACGACTGTGGCGTAAAACCAAATGCCTGCAAGACTTCACCCTATATAAATCTGCCCTTCTAAAATACAATTCATGCCTCCATGCTGCCAAACAAGCCTACTTTGTCTCTCTTATTAATTCTTTGCCATCCAGTCCCCGTCGGCTCTTCTCAACCTTTAACTCTCTGCTTCGTCCACCACCCCCTCTACCCACTAACTCACTCACTGCCCAAGAGATTGCCAATCACTTCAAAGACAAGATTGATGCAATTCGTGAGGATACCTCCACTGTGCGTACGTCTTCCCCACCCAACATACTTTGCCTAGCAGCACATTCAACACTCTCCTCTTTTGAATTGGCTACTACGGAAGAGGTTACAAAAATTTTCTCGGATGCCCACCTAATCAATTGTCCTTTTGGATCCTGTTCCCTCACAACTACTACGGTCACCCTCTTCTTCTATCCTATGCTCCCTCACCCACATCTTCAATCTCTCCCTCTCCAGTGGCATCTTCCCCTCCCTCTAAAACATGCGCAGATCACTCCCATTCTTAAAAAGCCCTCACTGGACCCTACCGACCTGAACAACTTAAGACCCATCTCATTGCTCCCATTCACCTCTAAACTTCTAGAACGCTTAGTCTACAACCGTCTTAGCTCCTACCTCAATGAAAATAACCTTCTTGACCCCTTACAGTCTGGCTTTTGCTTGCAGCACTCCACGGAAACTGCCTTACTAAAACTCACTAACGATTTACTAACTGCAAAAACTAACAGCCAGTACTCCATACTCCTACTACTTGACCTCTCTGCGGCCTTTGATACTGTTGACCACCCGCTCCTTCTCAATAAGCTACATTCCCTTGGCCTCCGAGATTCTGCTCTATCCTGGTTCTCTGCCTATTTATCACAGCGCTCCTTCAGTGTCACCTACAACTCTGTCTCCTCCTCTCCATTGCCCCTTTCTGTGGGGGTCCCTCAAGGCTCGGTTCCTGGACCCCTTCTCTTCTCTATCTACACCTCCTCCCTCATTCACTTAATAACTGCCCACGGCTTCCAATACCACTTATACGCTGATGACACCCAAATCTATCTGTCTACTCCTCACCTCACTCCTTCAGTTTCCTCTCGCATTACTAACTTACTAACTGACATATCAGCATGGATGTCGCACCACTTCCTTAAACTAAATCTCTCTAAAACTGAGCTATTAATATTCCCCCCCGCCCGTGCACCCCTCCATGACTTTTCCATCAAAATCAACAATGCAACCATCAGTCCCTCCCCTCACGCCAGGGTACTAGGTGTAATCCTAGACTCCTTGACTTGTCATTTCAGCCTCAAATCCAATCGTTGTCAAAAGTTTGTAGAATTCATCTCCGTAACATCTCTAAAATTCGCCCCTTTTTAACAAATGAAACCACCAAGTTCCTCATTCACTCCCTTGTTATCTCTCGCCTTGACTATTGCAACTCCCTTCTCATTGGCTTACCTCTCTATAGGCTATCCCCTCTTCAGTCTATCATGAATGCTGCTGCCAGACTTATCCACCTTACCAACCGCTCAGTGTCTGCCAACCCTCTACTCCAATCCCTACACTGGCTCCCAATCACCCAGCAAATTAAATTCAAAATACTAACCACAACATACAAAGCCATTCACAACTCTGCCCCGAGCTACATCACTAATCTTGTCTCCAAATATCACCCAAATCGACCTCTCCGCTCTTCTCAAGACCTCCTGCTTTCAAGCTCTCTCATCTCCTCCTCCCATGCTCGTCTCCAGGATTTCTCCAGAGCCTCTCCCATCCTCTGGAACGCGCTACCTCCATCTATCCGGCTATCCCCTACTCTTGCTACCTTCAGGCGATCCCTGAAAACTCATCTCTTCAGGAAAGCCTATCATGTCTCCAACTAATCTCCTACCACTTCCACCAGCTCATTCCCCACAGTTACAACCTTTTGTACCACCTGCCCCACCCTATTAGATTGTAAGCTCTTCTGAGCAGGGCCCTCTTAATCCTCTTGTATTTTATTGTATTATAACTGTATTGTCTCCCTTTTATATTGTAAAGCGCTGCGTAAACTGTTGCTGCTATATAAATCCTGAATAATAATAATAATAACCTTACTGGCCAGATCACTAGATGAAACTGGACTAAAGAGACTAAAGAGAGCCTAAAAAAAAGAAAATGAAAATGAATACAGCCTTCACATCTAAGAATTGGTAAGCTGCAATACATGTTTGCTCTTGGGTTTAATACTGCTTTAATTTGGGTTCTTCAACTACCTGTCTGCTGGGATTTATCTGAACCTGCCATATGTGGAGGGACAAAATTATGATTTGGTGACTGGTGTGGTAAAGGGTAAGCTTGTGAAAAATAAAAGACTCTACAGAACTCACAGATCAGACCACCCAGAATTTCCACTTTTGAACTCCATTCATGCCCCAGCTGTAACTTCTCAGACCCTAAAATGATGTCCAGCTCTGACAGATATAGGTGGTTCAAGTAGGTTCTGAGTATCTACTGTATATTGTTCAGCAAACAGTGGAAATGATCATACAAAAGTGACATAAATGCGCTATTGCAGCCAACAAACATCAAATTAAGTCTTCCATTGGGGCTATTTAATAAGCAGACATTGCCGTTGCTCATACCAGGGCCAATAATCAGCAGTGAAGGAATAAAATAGATATCTTGTAAAGTGCTGCGCAATATTTACTTAATCATTGACAACTCAAAAAATGTGATGAATTCTTCAATTATCCCAATATCGTGATAAATCAATATTTTACCATATTATATAAAGTATCTCACAAAAGTGAGTACACACCTCACATTTTTGTAAATATTTTATTATATATTTTCATGTGCCAACACTGAAGAATTTACACTTTGCTACAATGTAAAGTAGTGAGTGTACAGCTTGTACAACAGTGTAATTTGCTAAATACAAAGACAGGTGTGTCTTGCCTACAGTCAAGCATGGTGGTGGGAGTGTCATGGTCTGGGGCTGCATGAGTGCTGCCGGCACTGGGGAGCTACAGTTCATTGAGGGAACCATGAATGCCAACATGTACTGTGACATACTGAAGCAGAGCATGATCCCCTCCCTTCGGAGACTGGGCCACAGGGCAGTATTCCAACATAACAACCCCAAACACACCTCCGAGATGATCACTGCCTTGCTAAAGAAGTTGAGGGTAAAGGTGATGGACTGGCCAAGCATGTCTCCAGACTTAAACTTATGACCTATTAAGCATCTGTGGGGCATCCTCAAACGGAAGTTGGAGGAGCACAAGGTCTCTAACATCCACCAGCTCCATGATGTCACCATAGAGGAGTCGAAGAGGACTCCAGTGGCAACCTGTGAAGCTCTGGTGAACTCCATGCCCAAAGAGGGTTAAGGCAGTGCTGGAAAATAATGTTGGCCACACAAAATATTGACACTTTGGGCCCAATTTGGACATTTTCACTTAGGGGTGTACTCACTTTTGTGGGATGATTGAAGAATTCATCACATTTTTTGAGTTATCGATGATTATGTAAATATTGCGCAGCACTTTATAAGATATCTATTTTATTCCTTCACTGCTGATTATTGTCCCTGGTATGAGCAATTGCAATGTCTGTTTGATTATCAACCCCAATAAAAGACTTAATTTGATGTTTGTTGGCTGCAATAGTGCATTCATGTCACTTTTGTATGGTCATTTCCACTTGATGAAAATGTGAGGGGTGTACTCATTTTTGTGGGATACTGTGTGTGTGTGTGTGTGTGTGTGTGTGTGTGTGTATGTATGTATATGTGTATGTGTGTGTGTATATATATATATATATATACATACAGTGGGGACAGAAAGTATTCAGACCCCCTTAAATTTTTCAATCATTGTTATATTGCAGCCATTTTCTAAAATCATTTAAGTTCATTTTTTTGTTTCCCTTATTAATGTACACACAGCACCCCATATTGACAGAAAAACACAGAGTTGTTGACATTTTTGCAGATTTATTAAAAAAGAAACTGAAATATCACATGGTCCTAAGTATTCAGACCCTTTGCTGTGACACTCATATATTTAACTCAGGTGCTGTTCTTTTCTTCTGATCATCCTTGAGATGGTTCTACACCTTCATTTGAGTCCAGCTGTGTTTGATTATACTGATTGGACTTGATTAGGAAAGCCACACACCTGTCTATATAAGACCTTACAGCTCACAGTGCATGTCAGAGCAAATGAGAATCATGAGGTCAAAGGAACTGCCTGAAGAGTTCAGAGACAGAATTGTGGCAAGGCACAGATCTGGCCAATTTTACAAAAAAAATTTTGCTGCACTTAAGGTACCTAAGAGCACAGTGGCCTCCATAATCCTTAAATGGAAGATGTTTGGGACGACCAGAACCTTTCCTAGAGCTGGCCTTCCGGCCAAACTGAGCTATCGGGGGAGAAGAGCCTTGGTGAGAGAGGTAAAGAAGAACCCAAAGATCACTGTGGCTGAGCTCCAGAGATGCAGTCGGGAGATGGGAGAAAGTTGTAGAAAGTCAACCATCACTGCAGCCCTCCACCAGTCGGGGCTTTATGGCAGAGTGGCCCGATGGAAGACTCTCTTCAGTGCAAGACACATGAAAGCACGCATGGAGTTTGCATAAAAAACACCTGAAGGCCTCCAAGATGGTGAGAAATAAGATTCTTTGGTCTGATGAGACCAAGATAGAACTTTTTGGCCTTAATTCTAAGCGGTATGTGTGGAGAAAACCAGGCACTGCTCATCACCTGTCCAATACAGTCCCAACAGTGAAGCATGGTGGTGGCAGCATCATGCTGTGGGGGTGTTTTTCAGCTGCAGGGACAGGACGACTGGTTGCAATCGAAGGAAAGATGAATGCGCCAAGTACAGGGATATCCTGGAGGAAAACCTTCTCCAGAGTGCTCAGGACCTCAGACTGGGCCAAAGGTTTACCTTTCAACAAGACAATGACCCTAAGCACACAGCTAAAATAAGGAATGGCTGTCCACCAACGTTTACCATCCAACCTGACAGAACTGGAGAGGATCTACAAGGAGGAATGGCAGAGGATCCCCAAATCCAGGTGTGAAAAACTTGTTGCATCTTCTCCAAAAAGACTCATGGCTGTATTAGATCAAAAGGGTGCTTCTACTAAATACTGAGCAAAGGGTCTGAATACTTACTGTGTTTTTCTGTCAATATGGGGTGCTGTGTGTACATTAATGAGGAAAAAAAATGAACTTAAATGATTTTAGCAAATGGCTGCAATATAACAAACAATGAAAAATTTAAGGGGTCTGAATACTTGATCCGATTCTGCAAATCACACACTGCATTTTGCAAACAAATTTCGGGGTGTCGTTAACACACTCCACAATCAGTTTGTGTGTGTGTGTGTGTGTGTGTGTGTGTGTGTGTGTGTGTGTATATATATATATATATGTGTATGTGTATGTGTATATGTATATGTGTATATATATATATATATATATATATATTATATGCAGCATTCCAAATTAAAAGACACAAATAATTCAGAAGTCCATAAGTTTTGCAGGTGAGAGGGTTCCACTACCACTGTAATGTTATAAATGTAATAAATTCAAAGCTGTTTCCATGACTATCAATGCAAATAGGTCCTCCATTCGCCAATGTGACCACTCTTCAGTGAATAGCACCACCGATCACACTCTGCGCTCACCTTAATACATAGACCTACTATAGGTCACTGCGTGCTTTCCCTTTCAAAGGGGTCTTATTGGCCATCTCCAGGTATCCAGGTACTTTTGAATTCCACCTCTAATGTTTCCAATGATGTAAAATCACCCCAGCAGGTGTTCCACCATCAATACCGCTCAAAAGGAATAGATAAATGTCAGTGCTCTAATCCTCAGTAGTGCATTATATGTACAGGTCCACGTCCTCTTAAGGGTAAGACTACAGCATCACCAGTCCATTTCTATCAAGGCAGCTCCTTCCAGGTGCCATGAAGATGTCATTAGGCTCCGCCCTAACCCATTTCGTATTGCTCAGTTTTTGTCATTACAATGGCTACATCTGTCTCATGAGGCCTAAAGATGAAAGACAGCTTCTATCCCTGTATAGGACATTCCCTTTATGATAGGAGGATCACAAAAGATGTATTTGAAAGCAGTAAGTACTGATAAGGCAGTGAGAGAAATGAAGATGACAGTTAGCCAATTCCTCACTGGTCGTTATCTGCAAAGATGCTTTAGTGGCTTCTACTATAGTAACTTGGTAAACAAAGTTCCTTGGCATTATATAGTCATTCTGTGGGTTCAGGTCTGTTATGTTAGATACTGGAGCTTATAAAAAGAAAAAAAACATCGGACCGATGCTGCATCTACCTAAGTAAGTATGAATAAAAAAAAAAAAATCTATACTTCTCTTTTAAACCATTATAGTTTCTCTTAAACAACGCAGTGGGGTTTAATATATATATATATATATATATATATAACTTGCCTGTTAAGCCAGTCACATGATGTAGGCATGGTTTTATATATTATACTGCACTAGTCTATATACAGAGAAACACATTATATGTAAATGTCTGAATTTATAGTTACTATGAGTCGGGGGACCAATTCCCTGACAGCACAGTTAGCCCAGGTGCAGCCATAGTATGTTTTCAGTTTACAGAATGGAGCATAGTTGTGCACACTGGAACAGGCTGTGAGTCATACACACATTACTGGCAGCCTATACTGATGAGGTCACAACTAATTTCCTCCTCATCCCGAGCAAGGAATCACTTTTTTTGTCAATTGTTCAGCTGCGAATATTAATTCCAGGGAAATCCCTAGTACTTTCCTCTCCCTCAGACCAAGAGAGCAGAGTGTTCTCTCTTTATTAATGTGTTACGAGGCTCACATCTTCAACGAGCGGCGTTCATATATACGCTTGGCTTCTGGAATCTTGCACTGCTCTGTTATCAAGGTCACTTGTGAAGATCTCCAGATGCATCATATTTGAGCGGGAAAATGGATGCCAATTTTTGTGGGGCTCGCTCTGGAGCCTGGAAACTGATAGCCTTTCTTACTCCCCACCTTCGTTTCTGTACTCGCATTGTGTGGTCTCCAGATATTTCACAAGACACCAAGCTAAGAAGTTAGGTGTTAAAGGATATAAGCAAATCGAGTTCCATAACTTATGGCTACTATTAGGATGAATCCCAAATGTTGGATTTATTACCAGGTTCAGTGAACTAAAGGTGAAATAATAATTCAAAACCCAAGGCCAGCTTTCCTAAAAAAAAAAATAGAATTCCATTCCTTTCTATATAAATAGAATTATGTTTGTCGGGCAATACCTTCTCTACGCGCTAGTGCTGCCCTATGCTTCTTCATCTGTGTTCCAGTGCCAGGTTCTGCTGCTTGGCTGTAGTGCTGAGAGGAGGAAAGAGCAGAGTCAGTGACCTGACAGTGTTGTCCCTTCTATGTTTAATCAGCGAGGAATAGATACCACTTTATTCGTTGACACTACAGGAAAGTGGTGTTGCTCTCCTGGCTGTCCTTCTTGGCAAAGGTGTATGAATCAAAAGTTACTGGACAGAATTGCAAATACTTTGGCAGATAAGACCATTCACATGTATTTGTTCAGCTGTTTTTGCTAAATTCCAGCTTAAGTAACTTATGTAGCTGTCTTATTTGGTGAAATGTAAGTTTAATATGTTTGCTCATAACATGACATCTTTAGACCAGCTAGGACACATGTCAAACACAAGGCCTGTAAGCTGAATCCAGAGGTGTGGCCTTCACACCTGTCCCCCAACTGGAACACCTCCCTTTTCTAGGCCCCCACCTTGTCTCAGCACTTTGCAGCACAGAGAGGACAGAAATCCTCCACCCGATCCTGCGCTGCTCTGTGCAGCCATAGAGAGGCTTGTCTCTGCCCCCCCCCGCTCAGCAGTCAACAAATAAGAGAAGGACAGGACTCTGTGCAGCTGCAGCACCCTCTAGTCCAGCCCTCCTCTGGTCCTTCTCCAGACCTGCACTTTGATGGAATGGAGGGTGGGGGGCTCTTGACATCTAAAGTAAGGGGGGGTGGGGTGCTCTGGACATGATTTTCCGATGGGAAATGTTGGATGTGAGCTTGTTGGCTGCAAGTCCGACCGCGTGTATGCTCCATCGAACATTTGTTGTTGGACTTTCCGCCAACAAATGTTTGCTAGCAGGTTCTCAAATATTCCGCCAACAAAACTTTGTTGTCGGAATTTCCGATCGTGTGTACACGAGTCCGTCGCACAAAAGTTCATGCATGCTCAGAAGCAAGCAGAAGGAGCCGCACTGGCTATTGAACTTCCTTTTTCTCGACTCGTCGTACATCTTGTATGTCACCACGTTCCCATGCTCGTAATTGTTGGCCAACATTTGTGTGACCGTGTGTATGCAAGACAAGTTGGAGCCAACAACCTTCGAACAAAATCCAGGGTTTTGTTGTCGGAAAGTCCGATCGTGTGTACGGGGCATTACAGTGACCACTGGCCCTTTGAGGGAAACCATAAGACTGATGTGGGCCGCGATGAAATTGATTTTGACACCTCTGAGCTATGGCTAGGCAACATAGTTCATTAATTGCTATTGATATAACTGAAATACAAAAGTTCAACTCTCATTGTTTTCATCAGCTTGTTTCAGTATAACTGAGGAAAGTTGGTTAACATAGCTTTAAAATTTAACTCCAATGAAAAAAAAGTATTGTCCTAGCTCGAAAAGTAATATCTAATTTTTTTTTTTTTTTTTTTAATCTAATGTTCTTTCTTTGGCCCCCACCCCTCCTCCTAAAACTTTGATCTTAAAACTTTAGGTTATATAAAAATAAGTGTAAAAATAATCCAAGCTTTTCTTTTTGGAGTACGTCATAAGTTTCTACATAAATTCTCAGTAATGATCCGTGTGGCTGAAGGACATCTGCTTTCAGATAGCCCTGCGGATCTCTGCGCAGGTCGAGCGTGAAAAGTGGAAGCCGTGTTTGCATCTCTCCTCATTATGTTTACCCATGTGCAAATTTATTGAAGCCATATACTGTATGCATCCTGTATGAATGAATATAAGCAAACTGTTTAATGCAGTCTTCATTCTGAGAGTGTAGTACCCTCCCAGTTGCAGATGGTGTGTATTAAATCCATATGTCATATAAAAAATATTTCCATTGCGGAACATCCACACACTTCATGCTCACCAGATCTCCACTCTCCCCCCTCAGCACTTCACACTTTGGCCAGGTGAAAAAATCACATGTAAAGAAACATACTGCTTCATAAGCACCATGAGGAAGTGAGCCTTATAATTTACCAGAATGATGGTGAGTCATGGGTATCAGCTTGGCAAGCAAAGCCCAAATTTATTCCATCTTATCTCCAATATTTATTGAAGAAACACATTAGGTCTTGTGTATCAAAGTTTAAAGTTGAAATCCAGACAGACAGCTTAACTCACAGTTGGAATGCCTTTATGGGAATTGTTTACCTGCCAAAAGATTTGCAATTTTGTTCAGCCAGGATTGTGGTACAGATATCACAGCCAAACTGTGTCTTCATTTAGTTTCAATGCAGAGGAGTCTGGCCAAGGACCCACCCCAACATTGAACGGGCATTACCATACTCATGTGGTCATAACTCCTGCCCATTGCCAAGGCCTTCTACTATGTCTGGTTGATTGTTCCTCCTGAAATGTTTGGCCAGCAGTTACATGCATACATATTGTACATAACATACATAAATATATCTATTAGAATAAGTGTCCTTTCGGATATTTCATGTACCTCTGGCCATGCTCTGAGCTGTATTATGTTTTGGTAGAAAACACAAATACAACACAAAGTAAGTGGGGCCACGTACAAACACATCCGTCATTGAGAACAATAAGCTAGTTGTTTGCTTGCGCAGTACTGCCAAGACCCTTGTCAGTTTTTTCTCTGCTTGGTGCTGCATGCTGGGGGGCTCCTTACCTTTACCTTATTCTTAATCACATTGAGAGCATGGCTGCAGTTACAACTCTTCTGTGGACAACATGAGGTGCACCGAATGGAAATTTTGGTACCGAAACCAAAAATGTAGGATGCACTTGGCCTAATACCAAAACCGAAAATTACAGTTTTAGAAAAATATATATGTATTTTAATATCATGAATTTAAATGAATTTGTCACCCATTATTGGCACTTTAACACAAGAAAAGCTCAAGAAAAATGCACCCCTTTATCCTGGATTCACACTAATAATTAAATAGTTAGTCAGGCTAAAAGACACAAGTCCATGTAGTTCAACCAAAAAAAAACCACACAAATCCATATACACAATCCTTCACCCACAGTTGATCCAGAGGAAGGCGAAAAACCCCAGCAAAGCATGATCCAATTTTCTACAGCAGGGGAAGAAAATCCTTCCTGATCCTCCGAAAGGCAATCAGATTTTCCCTGGATGAACTTTACCTATAAATGTTAGTATCCAGTAATATTCTGTACATTTAGGAAAGAATCCAGGCCTTTTTTAAATTAATCTACTGAGCTGGCCAAAACCACCACTTGAGGGACCGTTTTTTTGTCTGCACCAGAATCAGATCACATGAGTGTCAACACCCATGTGATCCGATTCTGCAAATCACACTGCATTTTGCAAACCAATTTCGATGTGTCATTAACATACACTCCGCAATCAGTTCGCATGAATGGGTTGCAATTTTTGATGTGGTGCCGAATACGCAGCCAATTAGCTGTGAATTCACACCAAAGCTAGTGTGAACCGAGGCTTAAATTGTGTATGTCTTCACCGCACCAAACACGCACCTCCCCATTGAAATGCATTGAAAACACAGCAAGAACGCCCCTGTTACATTTTTTATGCGTTTTTTTGAGTCACGTGAACCATGAAAAACACACCATAAGCACAGTAAAATCACATCAAATTTGCATGCATTTTCTTCGGCATTCTTGGCACCTTTTTTCTTTATCGGCAAAATGCCAAAATATGTTTTCCTATGTTTCAGCCGCTGACATTTCCGTGCATCTCTACTTCATATAGTTAGGCCCTTTCCACCTCCCAGCTATACATTCTACTCATGGCCTCTACATGAGAATACGAATAAGAATTATTAGTTTTAATTCTCATTTTCATTGGGATGGTCGTAGGTAGCAGCCCCAAATACGTTTTTATTGCAGACAGAAGTCCACTTTTTTGGGTAAGCAATCATACGACTGTAAGTACAAGAAATCGGATAGTAAATTACCCTCTATTGAAGCAATTGTTCACCTAAAGAAATATTGGGGAAAATCGCACTCAGTCATGGACAAAAAATCACCTATGCACACAAAGAAAAAATAGAAAAATTCCCTCCTGATGCATCTTTTGTGGAGTTACCAGCAAAGTGAACCTCCTTAGGGATGAGTGACACACCACACCTATCGCATAGAGGTGTGGAATGGCCGTACGACTTGAAAGAGATTCCCAAATATTCTCGTGTTCCTAAATGAGACCTAATTTCACGCATGGAAGCTAATTCTTAGGAACTAGTCAAAGAAATAGTAAAACTTGATAAATGATCTTTCTATGAAAATAAATAACACCTTGTTTTCTAAAGGTAACCATGCACATTAAAGGGCCTGTCTGGTTGAATACAAATGAAATTAAATAGTTGGGCGTTTTTTTTTTTTTTTTTTTTTGTTCTGCCTGAAGGCTGTACAGCATGGATGGACAAATCCCCTTCATCATTTAAATTGATAGAACCAACATGGCTAGCAACTTTGGAAGTACATTTGGCATGTTTAGAAACTGAACAGAGGGAGCCTGGAAAGGGTTAAAGGGGGGAGGGGGGGGGATTGCACTACCTTTTAAAGTGATTGTAAAGTCTTTTTTTTTTATATAAAATTTTTTATATAAAAATAATACACATGTTATACTAACCTGCTCTGTGTAGTGGTTTTGCACGGAGCAGCCCAGATCTTCCTCTTCTCGGGTCCCTCTGCCCCGGTGCACATGGCTCCTCCCTCCTGTTGAGTGCCCCCAAGCCACTCTATGTGTCTATTAAGACAAAGAGCCGTGGTTTAGCCCTGCCACGTCGTTCCCCCCCCCCCCCCTCGCTCCTGATTGGTGCCATTGGCTCTCGCTGCTGTCAAAGTCAGTCACTGCTGTGTCTCAGCCAATTAGGATGGATAGTCCCGGATAGCAGAGGCACTCATGCACATCGCTGGATAGAGAAGGGGCTCAGGTAAGAGTGGGTAAGGATTAGATCATCTGTTAATTTTCCCACATTTCCTTACATATTTGGTAAGGTTGAATAAACACAACAGTCCATCCAGTTCAACCTGTGTTGGTGTGTGTGTGTGTGTGTGTGTGCATGTGTTCCAGTCCTGTTTATTTATTACAGGTACTTGTATAGTGCCATCTGTTTATGCAGTGCTTTACATATATATTGTACATTTAAATCAGTCCCTGCCCTCTTGGAGCTTACAATCTAAGGCCCCCGTACTCACATTCACACATACACATAGTGGGGACGATTTAAACAGGAGCAAATTAACCTACCAGCATGTCTTTGAAGTGTGGGAGGAAACCGGAGTACCCGCAGGAAACCCACGCAGGTACAGGGAGAACATCCAAACTCTAGGCAGGTAGTGTCATGGTTGTGACAGGGTTATATGTACGGGAAGTGAGGGAAAATCTGCAATGGGAACAGACAGAAATACACCTCTGGAAGGGGTTTCAGCCTTTTCCTACTACAAAAAAAAAATCTTTATTTCTGTTTGTGTTGCTATCAAAGAGTTCCCCTCATTTCTTGTCTAACATTATCAACAGGAGAAGAAGTAAAAAGGAAACCTTTTTAATGGAGCCCTGGATAGCATTAAAACCTGGCAGGGGTTCTAACCCTTCCTACTCTATTCAAAACTAGAAAAAAGGTTGGACTTGACATACACGTTAAATTGGTTGTAAACCTCAGGCATGAAATATGAACAAAGCATATCCCTATAACTGTGGTTCTCAACTCCTGTCCTCAGGACCCACAAAGAGGCCAGATTTGCAAGATAACTGAAATAGATCACAGGTGATATCATTTGCTGCTCAGTGATTGCAGTATTCTAGTCTGCATCTCCCCAAGGTAATACATAAAACCTGGCCTGTTAGTGGGTCCCGAGGACAGGAGTTGAGAACCACTGCTCTATAGTGTGTGCTTGTCTCAGTTAAGAGCACTAATGCCTCGTTTCCACTGAGTGGATCGGTTCGGGTCGGTACAGTTTGGAAGGCCTAGAATGGTCCGGCCTATTCAGGTGAGCGTTTCCACTGCAAGTCTGACCGACAGGGGCATACGTGGGTTTAGAAAAAATGCCTAGGATGGCGTCACACGTCCACCAATCAGTGGAATATATCGTAGCTCCGCCCTAACCGAACCGTACGATTTTTTTTTTTTTTAAGGCCCCACATCTGAAGCAGGACCCTGAATGGTTCGGTTGTATGGGCCGCTTTCATAATGGAAACACTCAAAATAGCATACCGTACCGAACCAAACCAATCCGCTCAGTGGAAACGAGGCATTAGTGCCATTTCTGGCCGCTGCCTTGTTTCTCTATCAGCATGAATCACTTCTGACGAGTTTTTCTGATGCCAAGAGAAAATTGGTGACAGGGGAGGGATATCCAGCTGATTGACAGCCTCAGCTCTGTTCCTGTGCTCAGACAAGCTTTATATTCTGGACTTTGAAAGTAGAGAAGACTGCAGATAAACAGGTACAACTTATGTTGGAGTATTTGTTTCATCCCTGTGTATCACCTGAGGCCAGTCATTTCACTGGGTATATGTAAGGATTTACAACCACTTTAACCCCTTCAGCCCCAGAAGAATTGGCTCCTCAATGATGAGGCCAGGTTTTGCGATACGGCACTGCGTCGCTTTAACTGACAATTGCGTGGTCGTGCGCTGTATCCAAACAAAATTGATGTCCTTTTTTCCCCCACAAATAGAGATTTCTTTTGGTGGTATTTGACCATCTCTGCGGTTTTTACTTTTTGTGCTATAGACAAAAAAAGAGCGACAATTTTGAAAAAAAACACATTTTGTACTTTTTGCTGAAATAAATAGCCCCAATTTTTTTGAAAAAAAAGCTAATTTTTTTCTCAGTTTAGGCTAATATGTACTCTTCTACATATTTTTGGTAACAAAGATCGCAAAAAGCGTATATTGATTGGTTTGCACAAAAGTTATAGCGTCTACAAAATAGGGGATAGATTTATGGCATTTTTTTTATTATTTTTTTTTTTTTACTAGTAATGGCGGCGATCTGCGATTTTTATCGAGACTGAAACATTATGGCGGACACATCGGACACTTTTGACACACTTTTGGGTCGACTGACAATTTACAGCGATCAATGCTATAAAAATGCACTGATTACTGTTTAAATGTCACTGGCGGGGAAGGGGCTAACACTAGGGGGCGATCAAGGGGTTAACTGTGTTCCCTATTTGTGTGTTCTAACTGTGGGGGATGGGACTGACTATAGGAGATGAGATCGTGGTTCCCGGCTCGTAGGAACTCAAGATTTCTCTCTCCTCTCCACAGATAACTGTGCAGCGTGCGTGCGGGTCAGCTACGCCGCCTAAAAGGACTGACGTATAGCTACGATGGTTCGCGGGATCGTGCTGGCCTCCCGCAGTACAGTGACGGCGGCTGGTCGGCAAGTGGTTAACGAAAATGCTTTTGACTTGTTAGCCTAGATAAAGAGAAGACCTTGTCAAAAACAACTCCTGTGTGCGTCTTCTTAAAATAACTATTGCTGTGACATAAAAGGACTTGATGTTGGGGGAATGCGGGTGAGATGGCTGTAGACACAATGGCCCCTAGCAGAGTGACCGGTGTTCTATCAGAATACCGCTACCCATCAGAAATTGCAACAGAAGTGACGTTGCAAACAAAATTGCTTATTGCGCATGTGCTATGCATTTCAACATGGCTGTTATGCATTTCAGTAGGTTTCCTAAACTGACAGAACACAAAGGCGGCAGCGGACATCTTCTTACTCCCAGGCAAGTCTTGAATTTCACACTTTATTTTAGCAATTACCTCCCCTTTATATACTGAAATAGACTATTTCACCACGACCGAGTGAGGGTCTCAAAAAATGTCCCTCTGTGCCAAATGACTATCAGTTTGGTGCTAAGCAGTGGAGGGTGTACCAAGATGGTTGTCGCCACCTTTTGACTGCAGGCTTGTCGCTGCTTTTCAAATGCAACATCAAAACAGTGTCACGGATTTAAAAATACTGCATTTCAGTATATAAGGTAAGTTTTTTTTTAATGCTAAAATAAGTGTGAAATTGAAGACTTGCCTGGGTGTAAGAAGATGTCTGCTGCTGCCTTTGTGTTCTGTCAGTTTGCAAAACTTATTGGAACACATAGCTGCCATGTTGGTACGCATGGCGCATGCACTGTAAGCATTTTTTGCTCCGAGCGTCACTTGCGTTACGTTTTCTGATGGGTAGCGGTATTCTGACAGGACACCGGCCCCAATAACTATGGCCTGTGATCCTAGACTCAGGCCCGATGTAGGGGATCGGAATGAGGGGTGGTGGCTGCAGAGGAAGGAGTAATTTCATGTGCCTCTCTGCAGGGCATTCCTAGACAGTACTTTTTGGTTTTCCATTGCTCTTTACATTGAAAGCCTGTTTTTCTTGAGGGCTGACTAAAATATATGGGCACTTACTTTCATCCTTTGTCAGGTGTCTGCCCAAACAAGCAGCAAGAGGTATTCCTTGGTTTTCTGGATTGGGAAACATGATGGAAGTTTGGAACAAGAGGTGTAAAGGTCAACAAGTGCTGTAGATTTATTGGACTTTGTGAGGGGGTTGTCCAGAGATAAGGGGCTCTCCTGCAGGCATGACAGAGGTGTATGGATTCCAGGATTGAAAGAAAGCAGGCCAAGACAGAGCCTTGGTAGGAGTAGAGGAGCAATGTGATTGAAGATAAGATACCGTTGCTGCAAAGGATGGAAAGAAAGTGTAGGAGTCCTATGCCCTGTTTGTGACTGAAGTAATTGTAGACCTGTTCTCCATACAAACTTCATCTATGCAATCCACATCTCTAATATCTTACTTTATCATAATTATTGTATAATATTGTATTTATGGAATTTAAATAAGTGCAGACTTCTACTGTATATCCCTATTAATGTGCAAAATATCACAAAGCTAAAGTGACTAGAGCAATAAGATCTAGCAACCACAGTAAATGGCAAGTGCAAAAAAAAAAAAAATCACGCAACACAGTGTACAGTACAAAAATCAAACAACTATCTAGGTCAATAAATATTCAAAAAGAAATCGGAAATATATATATAATTGTATCTCAAATTGAGTTCACCCCTCACATTTTTGTAAATATTTTATTACATCTTTTCATGTGACAACACTGAAGAAATGACACTTTGCTACAATGTAAAGTAGTGAGTGTACAGCTTGTAAAACAGTGTAAATTTGCTGTCCACTCAAGATAAACATACAGCCATTAATGTCTAAACCGCTGGCAACAAAAATGAGCACACCCCTAAGTGAAAATGTCCAAATTAGGCCCAAATAGCCATTTTCCCTCCCCGGTGTCATGTGACTCAATGTCTCAGGTGTCTTAAATTTGGTGCTATCGCTCTCACTCTCTCATACTGGTCACTGGAAGTTCAACATGGCACCTCATGGCAAAGAACTCTCTGAGGATCTGAAAAAAATTAATATTTACTCTACATAAAGATGGCCTAGGCTTAAGAAGATTGCCAAGACCCTGAAACTGAGCTGCAGCACGGTGGCCAAGACCATACAGCAGTTTAACAGGACAGGTTCCACTGCATTGACATTAAAAAAAACTTCTACCTTTAGAACCACTCTACGTTGAGTAAAGAATCTTTAGCGTCCTGCACACTACTGGTGTATTGGATGGTCCACTGCTATGCGCTGTGGTTCCATTCACCTGTAGTTATGTAGATGGTGGCAGATGGAACCACAGAACCTCAGAGAGCGACACAGACTGATCCGGAAGTGCCAGGTTCCCTACGTCTCTCACTGGAGAGGTACATTATAAGTGTCTTCATTTGAAAGGGGCATCATTTTTTCAATTATTTTTTAATCTTTTTTGCAAGTGAAAGAGCTACTTTGTGTAAAGGGAATTTAGCTGTTTATCAGAAATTAAGGATTATCTCACAATTTGCTGCGAGTCCCATTGAAAATATGAAAAAGGCATGGTCCATCTCCATTGACAATTTGGAACCTGATCTTTCGCAAGGTTGACTGATTAACATTGGTGGAGGTGAAACATGTCTTTTTCACTATTTATTTATTTTTTTATGTGACCTTAATAAACCACATAGTTTGCATGGATTGCTGGCCTTTTGAAATATAACACAGTATTACCCATAGCCATGCACTCCCAAACAGTGGCGTCAAGGGGTCTGGTGCTGGATAGATTTGTTTGCATGTTTTAATTGCTATCAGGACAAAAAGTGATGGGAGTATTCTCCAACTAGAACAGACAAAAAATAAAACTTTTGGCTGTAGTGTTAGGTTTTAACGCAATCAACTCCTTTTTTTTTTTTTTTTATGTCTAACCCATCTTTGTTACCTAGAAGGCTGTAAATTATGCAAGAACAAATCCTACCACATGTTTTTAAGTGTATGCGTGATTCAGAAAATCTGTATCTGCTTTTATTATTTTTCTATTCTATTTTTGTCTTTCGTAACACCCAAATGTCTCTGATGACCACTGTCAGTATTCCGTGTCTTGTTAGAAATGTCTTGTTAGAAATGTAAATATTTCTTTGATATTTTAATTTGGAATGTGATCACACACAGCTTAATGTACAACTAGTTATTTTTTCCCTTTTGCATTAATGTATATTTTTTATTTTTCCAGGGCCCACCAGGTCCTGCAGGACTTCCTGGACCACCTGGGAAAAGAGGTCCTCGGGTAAGTACCTGCAGTTTGCAGAGCACATTACATTAGGTTAGAAATATGCAAAGTATTTTTGGAAAAAAGTGAAAAGAAAGCCCAGCTCCAGCCAAAACACACATATTGTCACAGGGACAGGAAGTAAGATAGAATTTCCCTATGGGGACATGGACAGTAATGCATTCACATGAACTGATGAGGAACATGCTAACAGGAGGGAAGATTAGATTGATTACCTTATCAGTCTGCTGCTGCTTCTTCACTGCCCATTCATGGACCGGGGGTGGGGAGGTGACCAGGCTGTGTTGCTTAAAGTGGTTGTAAAGGCAGAGGTTTTTTTAACTTAATGCATTCTATACATTAAGATAAAAAGCCTTCTGTGTGCAGCAGGCCCCCTAATACTTACCTTACTTGAGGTCCATCTCTATCTAGCGATGGTGCACGAGAGACTCGGCTGCCTGGAACTCTCCTCATTGGCTGAGGCAAAGTCAGTGAGCCAATGAAGAAAGAGGGGGCGGGGCCTAGCCGGGGCTCCATGTCTGAATGGACACAGGAAACTGACTCGGCTTGGCTGCCCCCAGAGCCAGCTGCTTGCTCTGGGGGCACTCGTCAGGAGGGAGGGGCCAGGAGAGCTGAAGAGGCACCCCGAGAGGGGAAGATCCAGGCTGCTCTGTGCAAAACCACTGCATAGAGCAGGTAAGTATAACTTGTTTGTTATTTTATGAAGAAGAAAAAATGAGACTTTACAATCACTTTAATTGCAGCAGCAGAGGAAAGTATGGTCACTGGGGTGGCTGTGCTATGTGGCAGGGCTGTGTAAATCGCAAGACTAAATAGACAGAACTACAAATCTTTTCACATTCTTTTTTTATCTGTAGAAACCCTTTTGATCAATGCTCTTTATCGTTTGCATTATTTCACTGCAGTCAGCATTCTTTTTATACCATGCACTACACCTCAATTCTGTTCTGGATTAAGCTTCCAGTGGAGTATACTGGTGGCATGAATATAAATCGGTGATTCTAACACTTAAAAATCTCAGTTAACAGTCTGCTCACTGCTATACACTCATTTTATAATTTTAGCAGACTTTTGCAGTAAAACAGGCATTTCTCCATGCAAATTGCAATGCCATGTCCTATGCCACCACAGGTTAGACCAGGGCTTGACAAAGTTGCCTTGAATCTATTAGCTAAATAAAAAGTAAGAGCTAGTTTTTTTTTTTTAGCATAGCGTGAGTTGTCAGCACCAGGGGCGAGGCAAGTCATTTGTCCCCCCCACCCCTAAGGCTCCATTCACACCAGGGTGTTCTTGCACTTCTTTCGGGCTTCCCACGATTCTGTTTGCGCGTTTTTACCGCAATTCGTCAGGCGACAATTGCGCCAAAATTGCGCTACGATTTGGTGCCATTCAAAATAGCGGAGATCGCAAGGGCGTCCTGCGATCTGTGGCGATTCCACCTGCAAAATGGAACGCCATGGTGTGCATGGAGCCTAACTTACAGCAGAGCAGCCAGCCAATAACCCTGACGTAACCCCATTACGTCAGGGTTATAGGCTGGCTGGAGAGAATGATAATAAAAACTTGTTAAAGGGGGAAACTTCGCTTCGTTAGTCCCCGTTCACACCTGAGTGCACTGGTATTGCAGCAGAATCGCTGTGATTCTACCTACATTCTCAAAACGCAGGTTCAGGTGTCATTATTTTCAATGGCACGTAAAACGCAGTGTGGTTTTGCCGCGAGTGTTGTGCGATTTACTGCGCGGCAAATCACATTGCGTGGAGCAGGAGTTTCTTTTGGGCGACAAGCTTCACACAATGTCATTTGCTGCGATTGTTGTGCGATTTACTGCATGGCAATTTGCATCTCGTGAAGCTTGTTGCCCAAAAAAGAGCAGGAGCTTCTTTTCAGTGACAAGCTTTATGAGATACAATTTGCAGTGCAACAATCACAGCAAACTGCACCACGTTTTTAGGTGCCTTCGAAAAATAAAGGTGCCTGAACCTGCATTTTGCAATTGCAGGCAGAATTGCAGGTGGGAATGGAGCCACCCTGGTTCACACATGCGATTTCTGGATGCGTTTTCAAACTCAGATTTGCATGACAGGCTAGATACTATTTGTTACTACTGAGGTGGTTCAGACAGATGTGGTCCACACACATTGCACTTTGAGTGCCATTACGAAAAGGGTCCTGTGTGAGTTTGTGGCGGTGCATTCCAGACTCACAAGTGATAGAGTAGAGTGGTATGCGGAGATAAGTGTTCACATATTATTGCTATTGACAGGCGTTTTTGCATTGAAGTCAACGGGAGGCAGGTGTGGAGCGAGAGAGAGAGCCAAATTGCACGTAATGATCTTGCGATTTCAGTACACATAGGTGTGAACCCAGACACCAGGAAACAATTTCTAGTCGCCATGGTGACCTGGCGCCTGGGATTTGCCGATCCCTGGGTTAGACTGTGTACTGAAGCTGTAGCCCTCCAATGACATCTTCACTTTTCACCCTCTTTCTATGCCCATATAGGCAGATTGAAACCATAATACCTCCTGGGTGCTCTGTGTCACATATCACTATTCTTGAGTGATCTTCCCTCTTAGGCTGCATGTTTTAGAGCGCTAGTAAACCACGTTAAAAAAAAAAAAAAAAATGCTGGTCCCCCTGCAGTATGATCCGCATCCTAGCACATTATGACAGACTTAACTAAAAATGACATCCCTCCAGCGGGGCCCTGTCAGGGAATCCATCTTCACCCGGTCTTCCTTCCGAGTTCACACGCTCCAGCCACAATAATGTCACTCCAGCGCATACGTGCGGGAGTCAGCTGCAGCATAGCTCTCTCAATAGACGGTTTGCTGTCCATTGAGTGCGCAGTGCAGATGCCCGGGGACGTCACTGGCTGTTATATGTGTAAAGAACTCTTAAAGGGTGCACGTTTAGGAGATATTTATTGTACCGTAGGTACAAAGGAAGTTTACTCCCACTTTAAAATGGCGATGGATGGCAGCAGAATCATGTGAACACTTCTGTTATTGTGTTACGACACATTGCCTGGTGGTGTATGGCTTATTTCTTTGTAGGTGGTGTCCTTAAAGCCGTGGGCTGATATCATAGGAGTACAATAAAAACACAGGAAACGTGTACTTTCAGACAAAGTATTCTCACCCTGCTTAGGCCTGCAGACATAAACTAACATACCTTTTCCCTTTCCAGATGCCATCTTAGATGAGTAGGGCAGCCATGATCCCAAAATGCTAGTTCACTTCTGGGTGACATCTTTAGTTGTATGGTTTGGAGGGCTAGGCATGTTGGATAAGTGTCCAGGTCACTTCCTGTAGGCATGGGCAGTCATGGACCTCTCTGGGCCCACAGGAGAATGCTACATAGAACAGCAAGGACTGTTTTATCCATTAGTGAGGGACTCCCTCTGTCAATGGTGTGGGGGAAGAAGAGGAGGAGAAGAGGAGGAAAGCAGTAATGGGGAGCTTTGGGTTTTCACTTAACCTTTCTAAACAAAATTTAACACAATGCTTTTCAACCGGCCAGGTTGCAGCAGCACTAACACCTGTAACTGGAGGCCATATGACCATTAATGCTCCAAACACTCCATAGTGTTGAACAGTTACACCAACAATTATACCATGAAGAAATCCTAGTAGGACAAAGCTGTTGTGAGAGGTTGCAGCTTTTTTTTTTTTTGTTTGTTTAGGGTAACGTGATAAATTGTGAACATCTGCCTAGTTGCTGTTGGCAATTCATCCTTATTTCCTGTTCTCCCCTCTTGCCACTTGTCTTTTTTTTTTTTAATTCATTTAGCATTACAGTAAGTATTTTATTACTGTAAACCAAGGCTGAATTGTATCCAGAGGGGCATATTAAGCCAGAGATATATTTGTACATTCTATTTTTTTTTTTTTTTTTCACTGACAACCTCCCCTGGACAGCAACGACCTGTGTGTCACACGTGGAGTTAAAATGCAATATAACCAATAAATGGCAAATATTTAACACATCTGTGCAGGATTCCTAAAGCTTGTAACTGTAGATTATATCCGCAGCGGCTTGCACCTCTCGTAATTCTGGGTCAATAGCAAATTCTGAGTTCAGACTTGATCTGTACTCCAGTTTTGGAAAGTGACCCTGGAAAAGGAAAGAATTTGGCTGTTGTTCTCCAGTTCACATCCAATGTTTATTTCTCCCAATTTTGCAGCAGACATTCTGTAAAGGGGAAGAAGGAATTAAACCCCCAAAGGGACTACGTTTTGTGAGTGTTAATTTTTGTAGTTGGGAAGATATAGTGCATACAGATGTATATAAGCAGTAAAGCAAACCTTTTTTGTGCTCTTTTGTATTAGCATATTAAAGCTAACCTCCAAGCAGATAAAAAAACACACCATGTAATGAAGCTTTAAAGGAGTTGTAAAGGTGGAAGGTTTTCTCAAGGTAAAACAACAAGGGCAGAGGATTTAATAGATGGAAAGATGAAAAAATGACCGTTCCTTCAGATCGCATACGCCGATGCGCCTTATTTTACTATAAGGCTGGCACAAAAAAGTAGTTCCAGGTGTCTGGTTTAGAAGATCAGCTTATCTGCATATTAGCAGCCTCCTCTATCCCTGAAACTGAAACAAAATTATTTGAATAGGTTTTTATAGAAATCAATAAAAGCTGTAGAAAGGTTTTTGCAGTGCTAAGTCGCATGACAAGTTGCACTAGTGGAAACCAAGCCTAACAGTCACCAGCTCTCTGCACTCTTAAGACTGAAAACTGAGAGATCAGCAGCGTTTGATTGCTCAGTTGTCGGTCTGGAGCTGGTGGGGGACAGATGCAACATTGGATCAATGCCGCATCCTCCTAGGTGAGTATAAATCTTAGCTTTTTTTTTTAAACTTCTCTTTTAAGCAATCAGTGTTTGCAAACAGTTTTCTGCTAACTAGTGATCTCTCTTTTTTTTTTTTTTTTTTTTATTCAGAGAAAATTGTTCAATCTCCATATGTATCTAAACTCATCACTCATCACATAACGACCTCAATGGCATGTCAGAAAAACAATAAACTATTAAAGAAACCCAAATCACTGTTTATGGGATCCCCATGGCTCTATGTCACACACATGTGGAAAAAGTCAAATATTACGATGTGTGTTGGATCATTCCTCCTCCTCCTCAGCATGTCATTGCCAAGCGGGTCTGACTGGGGAACCAAACAATTTTTTTTTTTTTTTTTTTTTTTTAATGAGCCATCAGGTTGTTTCCATTATAATGATGCAATTTATGGGCACACACACAGAATGGCTCCCACTGATTCCCAATGGTGCTACTATAAGGCTGGCACAAACAAGTAGTTCCAGGTGTCTGGTTTAGAAGATCAGCTTATCTGCATATTAGCAGCCTCCTCTATCCCTGAAACTGAAACAAAATTATTTGAATAGGTTTTTATAAAAATCAATAAAAGCTGTAGAAAGGTTTTTGTTTAGAATGGAGTTAGAAAACTTTCAGGGCAAAAGTATAGGACCATGGCTGACTTTTTTAGAAGTTGCAAATTTCAGAATTGGCTTTCTTCCATTACTTGAGTCACTGACCCAAAGGAAGCATGTCTATAGCATGTGTCCCAAAATTCAGGAGGGTAAAAAACAAGAAAGACTAAAGCCTCGTACACACGCTTTGATTTTCGGATGACAGAACGTCTGATTTTTGTGGCATGCTAGTCTAATGTCGAAAGTAAAGATGTTACTAACAATACGAGAATTTTCGTTTGACAGAATGCAAAGTCAGAAGAGACGTAACGTGTTGAATAGTTTTGTATGTATTCTTTAGTTTCTGAGCATGCATAGTCTTGCTCTTACGATTTTCTTTCGTACGAAAATCAGATGTTGAGTTCACATCCGACAAAAATTTTATAGTCTGCACATCCAGCTTTTGTCTGACGAAAAAGTGAAATTGCCTGTTGAAAGCACCGTACTAACGGTAAGATTTGCGGACAATCGGTCGTCGTAACACAATTGACGTCCGAAAATCAAAGCGTCTGTACGGGCCTTAAGGCTAGGTTTTTCACTGTTGTGGGTGGTTGCAGGTGCGGGACAGCGTGTAAATCACATGCCTTCCCACACCCCCAGCCAAAGTGTGCTGCTCTTGCATGGTGCAAAAGCACCATAAATAAGAGATCGATGTGCAAAGAAGACCTGGGAATCAAAAGAAGACAAATGAAAGCAATGAACAGGGTGGATTGGACTAGAACTGTGCAGGGGTCATAGCTCTTAAACACAATCGCCTGCCCTTTTAGAGTGAAATGAAAGTGCCTCTGGTGGTCCCCACACACAAGTTAAACCCACCCATTCATTTCCCCTTGTTGTCCCCCAGCTTTACACATCCAACGTGGGTAAGCTATGGTGTTGGAGCTTACCCAGATGGGTGAACTCACTGTCCTGTCCACCTTATTATGCCTGAGAATTTACCACCTAGGTCCAAGCACTGTCACTTGGGCGGTTGTTGCATAAGCTGCCATACCTGGAAGTTCTGGTGCATTAGAGCACTGAAGCAATGGCTCTACATATAGGGAGACTATGAGGGAGCCCAGAAAGGTAAGCATACAGTGCATCCAGAAAGTATTCACAGCGCTTCACTTTTTCCACATTTTGTTATGTTACAGCCTTATTCCAATATGGAGTAAATTATTTTCCTCAAAATTCTACAAACAATACCCCATAATGACAACATGAAGCAAGTTTGTTTGAAATCTTTGCAAATTTATTAAAAAGAAAAAAGAAAAAATCCCATGTATATAAGTATTCACAGCCTTTGTCGTGACCCTCAAAATTGAGCTCAGGTGCATCCTGTTTCCACCGATCATGCTTGAGATGTTTCTACAACTTGATTGGAGTCCACCAATTCAGTTGATTGGACATGATTTGGAAAGGCATACACACCTGTCTATATAAGGTTCCACAGTTAACAGTGCATGTCAGAGCACAAACCAAGCCATGAAGTCCAAGGAATTGTCTGTAGACCTGCAAGACAGGATTGTATCGAGGCACAGATCTTAGGAAGGGTACAAAAAATGTCTGCAGCATTGAAGGTCCCAATGAGCACAGTGGCCTCCATCTGTAAATGGAAGACATTTGGAATCACCAGGACTCTTCCTAGAGTAGGCTGCCTGACCAAACTGAGCGATCGGGGGAGAAGGGCCTTAGTCAGGGAGGTGACCAAGAACCCGATGGTCACTCTGACAGAACTCCAGCATTTCTCTGTGGAGAGAGGAGAACCTTCAAGAAGAACAACCATCTCTGCAGCACTCCACCAGTCAGGCCTGTATGACAGAGTGGTCAGACAGAAGCCACTCCTCAGTAAAAGGCACATGACAGCCCGCCTGGATCACTTGGCCAACACCATCCCTACAGTGAGGCATGGTGGTGGTAGCATAATGCTGTGGGGATGTTTTTCAGCGGCAGGAACTGGGAGACTAGTCAGAATCGAGGGAAAGATAAATGCAGCAATGTACAGAGACCTCTTTGATGAAAACCTTCTCCAGAACGCTCAGGACCTCAGACTGGGGCGAAGGTTCATCTTCCAACAGGGCAACGACCCAAAGCACACAGCCAAGATAAAGTAGTGGCTACGGGATAACCCTGAATGTTCTTGAGTGGCCCAGCCAGAGCCCAGACTTGAATCCTATTGAACATCTCTGGAGAGATGTGAAAATGGCTGTGAACCAACGCTCACCATCCAACCTGATGGAGCTTGGGAGGTCCTGCAAAGAAGAATGGGAGAAACTGCCCAAAAATAGGTGTGCCAAGCTTGTAGCATCATACTCAAAAAGACTTGAGGCTGTAATTGGTGCCAAAGGTGCTTCAACAAAGTATTGCGCAAAGGCTGTGAGTACTTATGTACATGGGTTTTTTTTCCTTTTTTATTTTTAATACATTTGCAAAGATTTCAAACAAACTTGTTTCAAGTTGTCCTTATGAGGTATTGTTTGTAGAATTTGGAGGAAAATAATAAATGTAATCAATTTTGGAATAAGGTTGTAACAAAACAAAATGTGGAAAAAGTGAAGCGCTGTGAATACTTTCCGGATGCACTGTATTGTGTTGGGGGATGGGGCCTATCAGTAGACACTGTTACTCTGTCCTGAATGTGCAAAGTCCAAGCAAAGGTGGGTATGGGGAGTTGGACTTTGGATTCTCTTATCTGTCAGTCCAGGAGAATTGTTTGAACGTGATGACCAAACTCGGCTGCTTTAACACAAAATGCCACTGTCCCCTCTCAAAAAAAAAAGAGAAATCCTAGAGAAATAGACAAAAAAAAGAGTGTCAGCTAGTTGTCTTAAGAGTTCATCATTATTCATTGTCAACTAAATTGAGACAACAGGCATCCGCCATGTTTCGTGGGCCAAACCGTTCTCCTTCATCAGGGCTTCTTGTAGAACTCTAAATATAAAGGCTCCTGGAAAGTGTTCTATGTCAAATAAAGAGCATTGCATGTGGAAATGGATGTGTGCTTGTGAAGCTTGGAAGAGACTGCCACCCCCCTAAAGACATGCCACAGCACATGTGCAGTAAGTTACCTTGTGGCCTCGAGGGATGCTTGACATGGGTATCCCAGGAGGCTGTGGGAACTTAAACATCATTCTCACTCACCTAGGTGAAAACCTAGAAATACAGTAAGGGGAGATTTCCCCAAATAGGGTAAAAAAAAATTACATTTAAAAAAAAAAAGCAGTTTGCAATTTTGAGAGGGGGGGGGCGGCAAGAGATGAGATGGCAGTCAGCTTTAAGAGTTTCCGTTCACAATGTAGAGAATAATGGAAAACGCAAAGGTGGGTAGGAGAATTTTAAAACCCCCAGGTGGACAGGAACAGAGCCAGAAATGAAAACAGGGGGATCTTGCAGTAGGAGTACCATACACCTGTAGGATGCCAAGGGCTGACTCAGACCCACAGTCACTCCTTTTTATGAAAATATCACCTTTGGGTAGACTAACCTTTCAGACTAGGTTCACGCTGATGTGCAAGTTATATCCATTGTGCAGTGCGATTTTTTTTTTTTTTTTTTTTTTTAAAGAGCAGCTCCAGTGCAAGATGCAGTTTAGAAGCAATTCTAATGAGTTTTTGATGCGATTTGGATTCAGTCAATATCTTATTCTTTCTCCTGCAATGGACTAGGGATAGGAGAGGAGGAACAAAGTAAAGACTTGCAGAAAAGTACTGCAATTGTGTTATCTTAGTACAGATAAGCGATTTCCATTCAAGTGTTTGTAGCTACAAATCACATCACAGTTTACTAAACTTAGACAGGACCCTTTTTAAAATTGCATTGGAATTGCACTGCATATGTGAACGGCCTCCATAGAAATTCATGTTATTTCATTTGTCATGCGATTCCATGTGTTCTGGAACACATCAGAAATCTCATAAATCTGAATCGGGTCTTAATTTTGTAAACCACAGAGGCAAGGATTTACTAAATTGAATTTGTAAATAGAGGGCTTATCAATGAAAAGAATAACCAGCTAGACATAGAAACCTATCAATTGTCACTTTACACAGGAAAACTAATTTTTTGCACTGGGTAGGTAATAATGCTAAGTAAAAACAAAGGTGTCGTACCTAGCAGGGCATCTAAATGTTTTTTTTGTTTTTTTTGACTCCCACAAAAGAGTACCAGTTCCTGGGCACAGATTGGTTACTCTGGGATGTCCTGTGAACAGTCAGACCCACACAGGAGAAGGAGATGTAAGCTGTGTTCATACTCTGTTTACACTCGGTACATCACTTGAGCCTTTGCAGAAAGGTCTTTTCAGTCTTGAGATTCCTCAGTAATCCTTCAGGTTTCTAGTTTGTCTCTCCAGCTACAATAGTTGCACACATCTTCATAGAAGAAGGCAGGTTTGTGCAGGCCATATGACCTATAATCTTCCCAGGGCAATCGCCTTACACTGTGCCTTTGTGACTGGTGAGGTTTCAAAGTTATTTCATGGTAATCGACACGCTGGCATATTAGCAAATCAGTATGTGGTAATATTTGACTAGATAGGGCAAAAAAGTTTTCAGGATTCACAATATATATATATATATATATTTTTTTTTTATTTTCAGGGTCCCCCTGGCCCCCACGGAAACCCTGGCCCACCTGGATATCCTGGACCAAAGGTTAGTCATACACAAGTCACATGACATCTCATATACAGCAGTTTTGAACAAAATGCATCTAAGCAGTGAGCTTTTAATGCTGTTCACTAGCTCTAAATACAACGTTCCAAACTTGGAGCTGCAAAAAGAATTTGAGTAGCACTGATTTCTCTGCATTCTCTGACTTGTAGCACCTCCATATGATGTTTTCTAGTGTTTAAGGTAAAACATTTTCTTCTATAGTTCATGCTGGGGAGCTTATTGTTCTATATCAGAGGGAACTATAGAAGAACAAAACTGTTATTTTTAGAGCAGGAGGGGAGGATCGGAGAGCTGACAGGCAGGGAGGGGAGGGGGGAGGAGGACAGAGGAGACGCAGACACAGGAGAGCAGGACTGCGGATGACGGAGGCATGTACTCTGATTATGGTAATCAGGTAACAGAGAGAGGGCAGAAACTGGCAGGATCAGCCAGGTATTTTAGGTGTTACAAGGGGCCAAATTACACAGCACAAGCACTGTGCTGTATAACATGCTTTAAAGAAACAGGATCAATATTTTTTTGGGGGGAGGGGTTAACAAACGCTTTAAAGCTGAATTTCAGTTATGTTCTTTTTTCTACATAGTAAGTATATTATTATTAATATTATTATACAGGATTTATATTGCGCCAACAGTTTGTGCAGCGCTTAACAAAATAAAGGCAGACATTACAGTTACAATTTGGTACAAGAGGAATCAGAGGGCCCTGCTCATTAGAGCTTACAATCTAAAAAGGGAGGGTCAATTGATACCAATGGTAATTGCTGTTGGGGATGAGCTGATGGAGGAAGTAAAACAGTGTTAGTTAGAAGCAGGATAGGCTTCTTTAAAAAGAAGGGTTTTCATGGATCGTCTAAAGATGGATAGATTAGAGGACAGTCGGACAGATTGGGGTAGGGAGTTCCAAAGGATGGGAGAAGCTCTGGAGAAATCCTGGAGGCGAGCATGGGAGGAGGTGACAATGGAGCTAGAGAGCATGAGGTCTTGGGAGGACTGAAGAGAGCGGCTTGGTTGGCATTTTGGGACTAGGTTAGTGATGTAGCTGGGGGCAGAGTTATGGATGGCTTTGTAAATTATTGTTAGTACTTTGAATTTTATTCGTTGGGTGAGTGGAAGCCAGTGGAGGGATTGGCAGAGAGGGGTGGAGGACACTGAATGGTTGGTAAGGTGGATGAGTCTTGCAGCGGCATTCATGATGGATTGAAGGGGGGAGACTATGTAAAGGTAATCCAATGGGGAGGGAGTTGCAGTAGTCGAGGCGAGAGATGACCAGGGAGTGAATTAGAAGCTTGGTGGTGTCATTAGTTAAAAAGGGGGGTATTCTGGAAATGTTGCGGAGGCTAAGGCGGCATAATATACATATATGTATACATATTGCATACCTGGCTGATCCCTATGGAAGGGCAAAATCACTGTAGTAGGAATGGACAGAAGAGCCAAACGTTCACCATGTTTAGAGCCATTTCTTTCCTTCTATAAGTGTTCTCGGTGATGGGTCAACGAGAAGTCAGTAATCTCTTATACAGATTGTGCTCCCACCGCAGAAGATGGTCACATTTTATATAAACTATATGTGTGTGTGTGTGTGTGTGTGTGTGTGTGTATATATATATATATATATGTGTATGTATATATATAGTGTGTGTGTGTATATGTATGTATATATATATATATATATATATATATATATATATATATATATATATATATATATATATATATATATATATATATACCCTGTTTCCCCGAAAATAAGACCTAGCGTGATTGTTGGTGATGGCTGCAATATAAGCCCTACCTCCCAAATAAGCCCTACCCTGTTTCCCCAAAAATAAGCCCTACCCTGAAAATAAGACCTACAAGGACTTTAACTAGGGCTTATTTGGGGGGTAGGGCTTATATTGCAGCCATCACCGACAATCACGCTAGGTCTTATTTTCGGGGAAACAGGGTATATATATATATATATATATACACACACATATATATATCTAACGTGTGTGTATATGTGTATATATATATATATATATATATATATATATATATATATATATATATATATATTATACACACGCAGTAAGCCATTGCAAAATAATTCCTTAGATTTTCTAGTTTGAAAAATTGTTGCATTTGTTCTTTTGGGCAATTGCATATCATTACCATCTTATTAAATAAACCTCTGCTAAAACGCTTAATAGAACTCTGTACTGAAGGAAGATCGAAACTGTGAGTGCTGATTTTCTTTCAAAATGCTGGCTGTCTGGCTAATTCTTGCTAATCCACTGGCTTCAGTTACTGATAATGCACTGACCCAGTATGCAGATAAGTTCAGACTTTCTGATCTACATTCTGTTGCCTGGTCAGTAATGCTGACCATACACTGGTGTGTGTGTGTGTGTGTGTGTGTGTGTGTATATATAAATATTCAGCCAACAGTTTCCTCGATCCATACAGCATGGGTGGATGAATCCAAGGATATTGAGCATCAAGGGGCCAATAGGCACAGTGTATGGTTACATTATTATCACAACCAGGGACAAGACAAAAAAACCTTCTGCGCATGTGTGGTGGTGATCTGGCATCAGTTTTCAGATACATCTACTTCTGCATCGGAACTATAGACACCCTATGCTTTTCTGCCCTCTTAGGACTAGAGGAGCCCCAATAACATTCTACAAAAACTTAACAGAATGAGGACACACCAGCCTAGCACATTATCATAAGGTGGCATTTATTGTAAGATAAAAAGAAGTCTACTCACAAACATGCTACCTTATGATATCAAACAAAGCTCATCAAGATATCAGTCAGTACATTCTGCATGCTCCTGGGCTAGGGAGGACACCATCTGGATCCAAACTGGTTTGTGTTTAGAGGGTCGTATCCTCTATTTCAAAGCCAAATTATTTGGATCCTTACAGTTTAGCAATTTATATGCAACTGAACGTGGCATAAGAATTATTCATCCCTGGAGTCCCACCTTCCCAGAGTCATGTGATCCTGCCAATTATTACTTCCTGCAGTCAAATGAATCAAATAACATAAAGACAAACCAAATATAAAAGGCAAATATATTTCACCATAAAGTTAATACTAATTTACCTTTTTCTGCATATTTGGATCTAGATTCCTCGGGTAATTCCACCTCCTATTACATTTGTAATCTCCATACATATTGTCCTGAATTAGGATTATATATTATACCATTATATTCAAGTGTATAGCATTCCTAGAATAATGGGAAAAAAACATGATCTTCCTCCCTGGAGGACCCTGTATTCCATATCATATCATCTATTTTACAATAAATGTTACATTGGGATAATGCACTAGGCTGGTGTGCCCTCTCTCTGTTGTGTTTTTGTACAACCAGGGACAGCCAGACACCTAGTATTTTTAGAAGTAGGTTGGCAATTGAAGCTTCCGTATAACTCTGTACACTTTTTTTTTTTTTTTTTCTTCAAGAGGTGCTCGGTGTCTGTTCATAAAGAATACTCTCCAGATGAACTATATGCATTCCAATAGTTTTAGCAAATGCTATTGCAGGCCCTTACCATTTCTGTTGTGGATCAATTGGCTTAGACCTTGAAAGCATTTTCTAATAGTTGCAAAAAAAGAAATTAGAGTTCCCTGGAAGTTTTTGAAATGATAGCTGGCTGCAAATTAAAATTCAAAGTTTTCATTAACATTGCACATCCAATAACAAAGGTTTCTAAAAGATTTATGTTTCATAAACTACCCCAAAATTAAATTATGTTTTCATGGTAATAGTATTGTCACAGACCTGGACTATGTACAGCTTGGCTCAACAATTCTGTAAAGGAAGTTTCAACTTTCCATTCAAACACCCCATTCTATTTCGCACCATCTCCCGAATAAATGTCAATAGCTGCACTGATCAAGAATCTGCCTGGCAGTGTGACATCTCTGTAAATGAGAGTGTGCCAGATTTTGGGCTACACATTGTAACATTTTCCCCTGCAGTGTGTCCCTGAGGTCTTCCCAGTCATCCCGGACTTGATAGCGTACTTTGTCTGCAGCCAAGTTGTGGTTGTAAATTATCGGTGCAGACATAACTTGTCTATTTCAGGAAAGGATCGGTATGATAAAATAAGCCTGCAGGCCAGATTGTTTGCTTTGTCTATCAGCTACATTATGCAATAATGCACAGTGCCCACCTGCCTTAAAGGGGCATCTTGAAAATCCTGAGCATTGCATTGCATGCCTTGTGGCTCATGTGTAAACAATTCATACTGTTAATGTGAGATTATATTTCCATCTTATTCTTTGTGGTCTGTGCACCTTTGAGTAATGTGCTGTCATTTGTTGAGCCAAAGTAGTAGAGGAGTTTTTTGGGTCGGGATCGCATGTTGTTAGAGCCATAGACTTTAATGGAAGGGTCTGAAAAATGCACACCTTAAAACATGTCAAAAGTGCAAGTACAACTACAGATGCTCATGTGAACCCAGCCTTAGAGGTGTCTTCTACACGCCAAAGTTAGATCGACTTGTATCTAAAGCAGACGCCTTCAGCCTTATCCCACTAGGGCAACACCAGATGGGAATGTTTAGCATCAATAATAGATGATTTTTACTCCCACATATACTCACACTCTATTCAGCAAGCTGGAGTGAAAGGAAATACAGTATTATGGACTCTCTCCCCTTCTTTCTACAATGCAGTGCTGGTTGTGTGAATGACATTTGGGCATGAAACACATCTTTTTGTTTGGTCTAAGCTGGGTCCAGAGGTGCCTGAAGCTATATACACTCACCGGCCACTTTATTAGGCACACCTTGCTAGTATATTGTTGGACCCCCTTTTGCCTTCAGAACCACCTTAATTCTTCGTGGCATAGATTCAACATGCTATTGGAAACATTCCTCAGAGATTTTGGCCCATATCGACATGATAGCATCATACAGTTGCTTCAGATTCCCAAAGGTTCTCTATTGGATGGAGATCTGGTGACTGTAGAGGCCATTGGAGTACAGTAGACTCATTGTCTTGTTCAAGAAACCAGTTTGAGATGATTTGAGCTTTGTGACATGGTGCATTATTCTGCTGGAAGGAGCCATCAGAAGATGGGTACACTGTAGTCATAAAGGGATGGACATGGTCAGGAACAACACTTAGGTAGGCTGTTGCGTTTAAACGATGCTCAAATGGTACTAAGGGGCTCAGTGTGCCAAGAAAACCACACCATTACACCACCACCAGCCTGAACCGTTGATGCAAAGCAGGATGCATCCATGCTTTCATGTATTTTTACGTCAAATTCTGTCACTACCATCTGAATGTTGCAATTGAAATTGAGAGATCAGACCAGGCAGTGCTTTTTCAATCTTCTATTGTCCAGTTTTGGTGAGCCTGTGTGAATTGTTGCCTCAGTTTCCTGTTCTTAGCTGACAGGAATGGCACCCATTGTGGTCTTTTGCTGCTATAGCCCATCTGCTTCAAGGTTCGATATGTGTTGTGCGTTCAGAAATGGTATTCTGCATACCTTGGTTGTAACAAGTGGCTATTTGAGTTACTGTTGCCTTTCTATCATCTCGAACCATTTTCCTCTGACATCAACAAGGCATTTTCTTCCACACAACTGCCACTCACTGGATATTTTCTCTTTTTCGGACAATTGTCTGTAAACCATAGAGATACTCAGACCAGCCTCATTGGCACCAACAAGCATTCCACGTTCAAAGTCACTTAAATCCCTTCTCTTCCACCATTGTGTGTATAAAAGGTCAATGAGTTTCTGGACTCCTGACAGACCCTTGCATCTTTCATCCAGTGCTGCACAGACGTTTCTGGATTCTGAGTCATGGGGAAAGTAAAAGAATTGTCAATGGATTTGTGGGAAAAGGTAGTTGAACTGTATAAAACAGGAAAGAGATATAAAAAGATATCCAAGGAATTGAGAATGCCAATCAGCAGTGTTCAAACTCTAAGAAGTGGAAATGAGGGGTTCTGTTGAAACCAGATCACGGTCAGGTAGACCAACTAAAATTTCAGCCACAACTGCTAGGAAAATTGTTCGGGATGCAAAGAAAAACCCACAAATAACTTCAGGTGAAATACAGGACTCTCTGAAAACATGTGGTGTGGCTGTTTCAAGATGCACAATAAGGAGGCACTTGAAGAAAGATGGGATGCATGGTCGAGTCGCCAGAAGAAAGCCATTACTACGCAAATGCCACAAAGTATCCCGCTTTCAAGCAGCACAGAAACAAGCCTCAAACTTTCTGGCACAAAGTCATTTGGAGTGATGAGACCAAAATTGAGCTTTTTGGCCACAACCATAAATGCTACATTTGGAGAGGAGTCAACAAGGCCTATGATGAAAGGTACACCATTCCTACTGTGAAACAGAGGTGGCTCACTGATGTTTTGGGGATGTGTGCACCTCAAAGGCACAGGAAATTTGGTCACATTTGATGGCAAGATGAATGCAGTATGTTATCAAAAAATACTGGAGGAATATTTGCATTCATCAGCCAGGAAGCTGCGCATGGGACGTACTTGGACATTCCAACATGACAATGATCCAAAACACCAGGCCAAGTTGACCTGTCATTGGCTACAGCAGAATAAAGTAAAGGTTCTGGAGTGGCCATCTCAGTCTCCTGACCTCAATATAATTGAGCCACTCTGGGGAGATCTCAAACCGTCAGTTCATGCAAGACAGCCCAAGAATTTACAGGAACTGGAGGCTTTTTGCCAAGAGGATGGGCAGCTTTACCATCTGAGAAGATAAACAGCCTTATCCACAAATACCACAAAAGTCTTCAAGCTATCTTTGATGTTAAAGGGGGCAATACACGGTATTAAGAACTGGGGTGTGTAAACTTTTGATCAAGGTCATTTGGGTAGTATCTGTTGAGACTGTGATTTTAAAAAGAGTAAACCAAGCTGATTGATAATAAATCGATTCAGCCAAACACTAACCATGAGTGAAAAAAATGTTTTTGTGTTATCATTCATATTCTCTGAAAAATTACAAAAAAATCAAAAATTCTGCCAGGGATGTAAACTTATGAGCACAACTGTATATACAGTGCTCCACATACATGAGTACACCCCAACAGATTGGTCAGAAAACCGCTACTTTCATTTCAGAATCAACATTTCCTATGGGACACTATACTACAAAATATTCCCACAAATGTGGGCCATTGATTGCAACCAAGATTTGTTCATTTGCACACAAAGTATTTCTCCTACATTTTAGACAACAAAATCCTAATTGAGAAGAATTCAACTACAGGTGAATCTTAATTATTCAATAAACAGGTGTCCAGCAGACACTTGATTATAAAAGGGTGTTACTTAACAAAGAAAACCCCTTCCCATTTCATGCTGTCAGCAATGGCACCACATGGAGGAGAAATGTCACAAGGCCTGAGAGAGAAAATAATTTCTTTACACAAGAAATGTAAAGGCTACAAGAAGATCAGCAAAGCTTTACTTATCAGTCAAATTACTGTAGCAAAAGTGATACAAAAATTTAACAAAGATGGAACTGCAACCATCTCAGAGACGTCTAGGCCATTCATGGGAGTTAACACCTCGACAGGAGCATCTTCTGATGAGAAGGGTTGAAGAAAATAGCCACGCAATTTCATTGCAGTTAGCTATAGAAGTAGAAAGCCAAACTGGAGTGATTGTTTCCCGTGACACAATATGGCATACACTGCAGAGGAATGCCATGCATGAGTGTCGTCCACGAAGGAAGCCTCTCCTAAAGCCCATGCACAAAAAAGCCCTCCTAGAATTTGCCAGGGACCATGCTGAAAAAGAAGACTACTGGGACTCTGTACTGAGACCACTAATTGTTTTTGGAACTGATGACTTCAAAACTGTATGGCGTCGCAAAAAGTGAGGAGTACAAAGAAAAATGCATGGTGGTAGCAATTCTCCTTCTGTGGGGCTGCACGAGTGCCGCTGGTGTCGGGGAGCTGCATTTCATTGATGGTATCAAGAATTCACAGATGTACTGCTCGGTATTGAAAGAGAAGTTGCTACCATTACTCCGTGCCCTTGGTTTTCATGCACTTTTCCAACATGACAATGTTCCAAAACACACATCTAAGGCCACTGATGCATTTCTAAAGAACAGGGTGAAAATGATTCAGTGGCCAAGTACTGTATGTCTTCTGATCTGAACTCAATCGAACACCTATGGGGAATTCTGAAGAGACAAGTTGAGCATCACTCTCCATGCAGCATATTATTAACCTTACTTTCATGTAATGACCTAAACAAATGTTCTATAAAACTCAGTTTTGTCAAAATTGTGGTAATTGTTCTTGTGTACATTGAGATATTGATTAAAATCTTACTTTTCCAAAGAGGTGTACTTATTTATGCTGAGCACAGTATGTATGTATGGTGTGTGTCAATTTTTATTGGGTAACAAGTTTTGGACAAAAGACATACATTGCACATCTCAAGCATAGTGTCTGACAAAGTCAGAAGATTCAAACCATTGAACAAGTACAGGGTTCGCATGTAGGGCTTCTTCCTTTTTTTTTTTTTTTTTTTTTTTTAACTCCCATAACATGGAAGTCAATGGAAGACAATTTTAAGTGGGAGGGAGCAAAAGCAGCTGATTATGGGTAAAACATGCTTTCTTCAACTTGAAACTTGCTTTACAGGTATTGTATTGTATTGTATTGTATTGTTTGTTTGTTGCATGCATACTAAGTAATATGTAAATTTGGACAGGATACACCACATTTTTTCTGAAAATGCCTTCAAGCTTATTCCTCTCTAGAATGACAGTGCCATCAGTGTTTAGGCATCTTTCAGAAGCAGCAGCTGTTTCTTGGACTAAGATGCTGGCCTAGAGAGAACACAAGCACGTGAACTCTGGAGTCTGTGAATTAGGCTTTCCACTCTTGGCTGTGTGCTTACATGTGATCTTACACAGATCAATCCCCGCTACTGCCTCAGACCTAGGGTTACCAGATTTTCCAAATGAAATCTGGAGACACCCTACTGACCATGTCCATTTTTAACCACAAAACCACGCCACATTTGTAGTCACATCCACAAAATTACACCTCCATTTTTAACATGCTTCGTCACAGACACGTTTGGTCACAGACTTTTGGACAAAATGTTGAAAAGCACAATAGAGAAATTATGCTGGGTATAGCACGGCACAGGGAACTGTGGTCGTGGCCAAATTGCTGTAACAGTGGGAGTGACTTAAAGTGGTTCTAAAGCCTAAACCTTTTTTTACCTTAAAGTGATTGTAAAGCTTCGTTTTTTTTTTTAAATACCCAACAAGTTACACAATGGTTTTGCACAGAGCGGCCCCGATCCTCCTTTTTTGGGGTCCCCTGGTGGTGCTCCTGGCTCCTCCTCTTCTGGAGTGGCCCCACGGAGAGCCGCTTTCCATGGGGGCACTCGTGCGGGCGCGCTCCTGCTGCTATCAATCTATCCAATGATGACCCGAGACAGCGGCTGGAGCTGCTGTGCTCGTCCCCACCGCGGGAACAGTTGGGCTCAGGTAGATAAAAGGGGGGCTCTGGGGGGCTGCTGCAGCTCAAAAGTTTTTTCACCTTAATGCATAGAATGCATTAAGTTGAAAAACTGAGGGTTTACAACTCCTTTAATGCTTTCCCTGGGTTTAAGGTAAAAAATGTTTAGGTAGTAATTTCGCCCCCTTATACTTACCTGAGCCCTTACTTGATCCAGTGCTGTGCCCATCCATAGCAGTCCAGATAGCAAGCAATTGCGCTGCAAGTTTGAAAATGACTTGCTAAGCTATTGCTAGACTTGCCAGCCTTCACAAGTTTTTTTGCACAATTGCAGCAAGTCTGCATTGCCTAATACCAGATCAACTTTCTTTGCAAACATTCTGCAAGTCTGCTGTAAGTTCTGGTTCAGTTATGTTGTGCAATAGTCATCCCACCACAGGGGTCACTGTGGCTGAATTTTCATGCTGTAGACTTGCAGAGCACTTGCTGTAGACTCACCACTACAACTTTGCTCTTGCTAGAGACTTGCTACAAATTGGAAAAGTGTCAACTAGAACTTGTGCTTCAAGTGCTCTGCAAGTGTACAACTTGCCACTGAAAATGTGCAGCAAGTTAACAGACTTACAATTTAACAATGCCACAAATTTTTGGCAATTTATCCTTGCTATCTGGAAGCTCTCCCCCACTCTTGTAGGCTTTGCTGAGGCAGCTGTCATTCAGATCCTGTGACGGAGTGTGGGGTGAGGGCTGAGTTGCACTGTCTGTGTCTATGGTAGTAGGCAGTGTGGCTCAGGATCGAGCCTGCAGGTTTGCCACCATAGGGTGACATGGTAGAACACCTAGAACAGGAGAAGCCAGGAGCACCGGTGGGACCCAAGAAGAGGATCAGCGCAGCTCAGTGCAATTATATTGCACAGAACAGGTAAGTAGAACATTTTGATTTAAAAACATTTTTTACTTTACAATTACTTTTAAATGGGCATGGTTAAATGAAATCTGACCCCACTATCTGTAGGTCAAGAGTGCAGGGGTCAGGCGTAAGTCACCCACATAGTGCAGGGGTCAGGTGTAAGTAAAACACAAGGTGCAGGGATCAGGAGAAGGTAAAACACAAGGTACAGGGGTCAGATGTAAGTGGTGCAGGCAGGAACTGCAAAAAAAGCTACAGTATGCAGTAATTTTTTTTTTTTTTTTTTTTTTTTTATATACATGATTTTAAAATCTGGTCCTGATTTCCTAATGGAATTTTAGTAGAAAAATGTGTCAGCATTAGTGGGCATCTCTAAGTTTTTGTTATTTTTATTTTATTTTTTTTTTAATTATGACGGCTTTTTTTCATAATGCATATACAACCCCAGTTCCAAAACATTTACATAAAAACAGAATGCAATGATTTGCAAATCTCATAAACCTATATTTTATTCAAAATAGAAAAATGTTTAAACTGAGAAAATGTATCATTTTAAGAAAAAAATAAGATAAGTTTGAAATTGGCAGCAACACTTCTCAAAGTTGGGACAGGGCACCAAAAAGCTAGCAAAGTTGGAGGTACTAACAAGGAAGAGGTAGAAGAACATTTTGCAACTAACTAGGTTAATTGGCACAGGTCAGTAGCATGATCAGGTTTAAAAAGAGCATCTTATAGAGTCAGGGGTGTTGATTTACTCAAACGAGAGTGCAAAATCTGGTGAAGTTATGCATAGAAACCAATCAGCTTCCAGTTTTTTTTGGTCAAAGCTTAAAGTGATTGTAAAGTCTAGTTTTTTTTTCCTATAAAAATAACAAACATGTTATACTTACCTGCTCTGTTGCAGTGGCTTTGCACAGAGCAGCCCGAATCCTTCTCTTCTTGGGTCAATCTTCTGTGATCCTGGCCCCTCTCTCCTGTTCAGTGCCCCCACAACAAGCAGCGTGCTATGGGGGCACCTGTGCTGAGTCACAGCTCCCTGTGTCCTTTCAGATACGAAATCCTGACCCCACATCGCCCCCTCTCTCCCCTGATTGGCTCGCTGACTTTGACAGCAGCCAATGGCACCGCTGCTGTGTCTAAGCCAATCGAGGGAGACTCTTGGATGAATAAGACACTCTTAGACAGAGAGGGACCTCAGGTAAGTGTTTGGGGGGGGCTGAAGGAAGCTGCTGCACACAGAACAGAAGGCTTTTTTTATCTTCATGCATAGAATGCAAGATAAACAACCTTCTGACTGTACAACCACATTAATTCAACAAGCTGAAGTTAGAAGCTGATTGGGTACCATGCACAGCTGCTCCAGATTTTGTACTCTCTAGTTTTAGTAAATCAACCTCGGTGTCTGAGAAGTAAAGATGGGCAGAAATTCACAAATCTGTAAAAAGCTGCATCTAAGAATTGTCAATTTCAGAGTAATGTTCAATGTAAAATTGGAATGACTTTAAAAATATCATCATCTGCAGTACATAATATCCAAAGATTCTGAGAATCTGTAGAATCCTTTGTGTGCAATATTGGATGTCCGTAATCTTCGGGCCCTCAGATGGCACTGCATTCAAAACAGGCATGATTCTTTGATGGACATCACTGCATGGGCTCAGGAATACTTCCAAAAACCCCTGTTTGTGAACACAGTTTGCCGTGCTGTCCAAAAATCCAAGGTAAAGCTCTATTATGCAAAGAAGAAGCCATATCTAAACATGATCCAGAAATGCTGACATCTTCTCTGGGCCAAAACTCATTTAAAATAGTCTGTTGCAAAGTGGAAAACGGTTCTGTGTTCAGACGAATCGAAATGTGACCTTCTTTTGGCCGCCACGTCCTCCGGCCTAAAGAAGAGAGGGACCTTCCAGCCTGTTGGTGTCAGTGCTTAGTTAAAAAAATGGCATCTCTGATTGTATGAGGGTGCATTAGTGCATATGGACTGGGCAGCTTGCACATCTGGAAAGGCACAAGCAATGCTGAAAGATATATATCCAGGTTTTAGAGCAGAACATGCCCCCATCCAGACAATGTCTCTTTTTCAGGAAAGGCCTTTCAAATTTCAGCAGGACAAAGTTAAACTGCATACTGCATCTATGGCAGGATGGCTTTGTAGTAGAAGAATCCAGGTGCTTAGCTGGCCTTGGCTGTAGTCCAGACCTTTCACCAATTGAAAATAGTTGGTGCATCTTGAAACAAAAAATACGACAAAGAAGACCCAGGACTGTTGAGCAGTTAGAATCCTATACCAGATAGGAATGGGACAACATTATTTTCCCAAAACTAAATCTACAACTGGTCTCAGTTCTCAGATGTTACAGAATGTTGTTAAAAGAGTGGATGCTACACCATGGTAAACATGGCCATGTCCTAACTTTTTTGAGACCCGTTGCTGCCATCAATATCAAAATGACTATATTTTTTTTCTTAAAATAGTAAATTTTTTAGTTAAAACCCTTGATATGTTTTCTATTGTAACTATAATATGGGTTTATGTAATTTTGCAAATCATTGCATTCTGATTTTGCACAGCGTTCCAACTTGTTTATAATTGGGGTTGTACTTTCAGTTCTAATAGTGTTTTAATGACAGCACACTGCATGAGAAGCAGAGCTGGCCCATAGGAGGTGTTTCCACTTGGTGCTTGAACGTCTTTTCTTTGATGGCCCAGATTGCATGCGACATGCTTATTCTGAGGTTCACACCCCCTTCCCCATTGGATCAATGTATATTGTGACAAGTTGGGGAATTTGTAGCTCATTGATGAGTTTACGCCACGGAAAAAGTACATTTTGGGACTTTTTCTGCCCACTGTTATTTAAAAGCAACACAAAAGTTCACATGGATATCTTCCCACGCAGGGGGTTCTTACCATCAATACGATAAGGAAAAACAGCCTCGAGGGTCTCTATGCAGTTCTATTGCTCAACATAGTAGTTTTGGTCTTCCTGACAATCAAACGCATCCAGTGCTCGTGCATACATGCTGTAATTCAGCTCGGTGTCTTTTCTGCAGCGTCCCAGCTGCTCCATCTGTCCCAGATTGTCTCTCTCTGAGGCTCATGCCTCAATCTGTTCTATCCTGGACAATATGGTGCAACATGCACCCCTCACAACTCCCTTGGGAAAATAAGGTGCAACGTGCACCTCTCACAACTCCCTTGCAATCACTAAACCTCCTCGGGAGGGTGGGGCCCTGAGCTCTAACTCTGGCTCTGAGATGAATGCAGCACACATCTGCAACATTGGTGTGCCTGCTTTAAAAAAAAAAAAACCTGGCAACAACAATTAGTAAACAACAAACAGGGGATAATACCGCTCCAGGTGATGGGTAATACACTGATGCAGGAGACAAAACGATTGACCGCACTCCAAGGATAAGAAAAATTGCTTTATTGGTATAAAAACATCCAACATGAAAAACCATTGAGGTTATAGCATCGTGACAGCACAGAGGGGAGCATGGTTGACGCATTTCACAAATTTCTTTCCTTAGTCAAAACCCATAAGCACTAATAGTCACATGTTTTAAATAGTAAGAACACAGCTGAATTACATGAAAGTGCTTAATTGGCTTTGCTCCAAACACACATGAACCACGCATTCGTCTAAGCCTCGGTTCACACTGGGACGACTTGTCAGGCGACCTAGGTCGCCTGACAAGTAGCGTCCCGTTCAATACAATGGAACTGTTCTAATCGGAGTGACGCAAGTCGCTCCGACTTAGAAAAAGGTTCCTGTACGACTTTGGGGGCAACTTGCATAGACTTCTATACAGAAGTCGTTTTGCAAGTTGCCCCGGCAGTCGTGTGCAGGTCGCCTCGGTGAGGCGACCTGCAAGTCGTGCCGCCTCTGGTGTGAACCGAGGCTCAGGCTCGCCAGTTCCTAAGTGTCTTGCAGGACAATTTCATGGGTCATATGGTAGACGCACCAACTAGAAACAAGGCGTTACTATATCTACTGATTACCAACAATACAGACCTGATCACGGATGTGGAAATATGGGGCATTTTAGGAAACAGCGATCACAGGTCAATTGGCTTCACTATAAATCACACAAATAGGAAACACAAGGGAAACACACAGACACTAAATTTCAAAAGAGCCAACTTCCCTAAACTACGAACCTTGCTAGAAGATATAAATTGGAATAAAATCTTAGAAACAAAGAACAGATGGGTTTGCTTTAAGAGCATATTAAACAAGGGCATTAGCTAGTGCATCCGCATTGGGAAAATACATTTAAAAGAGCGTACAAAAGTCCTGGATGGCTTAACTCTAATGTAAATATGCATATAAAAGCAAAGGGGAAGGCCTTCAAAAAATACAAGGCTGAGGGATCATCGTCAGCATTCAGACTTTACAATGAATGCGACAAGATATGTAAGGGTGTAATTAGGGGGTTAAGATAGAACACAAAAGACACATAGCGGAGGAGAGCAAAAAAAATCCCAAGAAATTCTTTAACTATATAAACAGTAAAAAAGGAAGGACAGACTGTATTGGCTCCATAAAGAATGAGGAAGGACATCTGGTTACAAAGGATGGGGTGATGGCGAAGGTATTGAATTTATTCTTCTCAGTCTTCACGAGGGAATCTGTGGGCTTCAGTAACCAAAACTGCAGTGTTTGTCCTCATGACACATCACAGGAAGCACCCTCATGCCTAACAGAGGACAGAATTAGAAATAGACTTGGGAAACTTAACATTAATAAATCACTGGGACCAGATGGCTTACACCCAAGGGTACTTGGGGAACTCAGTCAAGTAATTGCCAGACCATTGTTCCTCATTTTTACTGACAGTCTGCTGACTGAAATGGTACCAGCTGATTGGAGAAAAGCCAATGTAGCACAAATATTTAAAAAAGGGCCAAAATACATCCCTGGGAATTACAGACCATTTACCTAACATCAATAGTATGCAAGCTCTTGGAGGGGATGATAAGGGACTATATACAAGATTTTAGTAATAAAAACCTTATCATTAACAGTAATAAGCATGGATCCATGAAGAATTGTTCATGGATCAATGCTTATTACTGCTAATGATACCGTTCTTGCTAAACCATTAACCTATTAGCCTTCTATGAGGAGGTGAGCTGCCATCTAGATAAAGGAAGGCCTGTAGATGTGGTGTATCTGGATTTTTCAAAAGCATTTGACACAGTTCCCCATGGCATGGACCATAGGGTAAGATCATGGATTGAAAACTGGCTACAAGGGCGAGTTCAGAGGGTGGTGATAAATGGGGAATACTCTGAATGGTCAGGGGTGGGAAGTGGGGTCCCTCAGGGTTCTGTGCTGGGACCAATCCTATTTAATTTTTTCATAAACGACCTGGAGGATGGGGTAAACAGCTCATTCTCTGTATTTGCAGATGACACTAAGCTAAGCAGAGCAAAGAATATCTGAACAAATTAATGGGGTGGGCAACTACATGCCAAATGAGGTTTAATGTAGAAAAATTTAAAATAATGCATTTGGGTGGCAAAAATATGAATGTAATATACTCACTAGGGGGTGAACCTCTTGTGGAATCTAGGATGGAAAAGGATCTGGGGGTCCTAGTAGATGATAGGCTCAGCAATCGCATGCAATGCCAAGCTGCTGCTAACAAAGCAAACCGAATATTGACATGCATTAAAAAGGGGATTAACTACAGAGATAAAGCAATAATTCTCCCACTCTACAAAACTCTGGTCCGGCCACACCTGGAGTATGCTGTCCAGTTCTGGGCACCAGTCCACAGGAAGGATGTACTGGAAATGGAGCGAGTACAAAGAAGGGCAACAAAGCTAATAGAGTCTGGAGGATATTAGTTATGAAGAAAGGTTGTGAGCACTGAACTTATTCTCTCTGGAGAAGAGACGCTTGAGAGGGGATATGCTTTCAATTTACAAATGCCATACTGGTGACCCCACAATAAGGATAACACTTTTTCATGGAAGGGAGTTTATTAAGACACGTGGCCACTCACTAAAATTAGAAGAAAAGAGGTTTAACCTTAAACTGCGTAGAGGGTTCTTTACTGTGAGAGCGGCAAGGATGTGGAATTCCCTTCCACAGGTGGTGGTTTCAGCGGGGGGCATTGATAGTTTCAAAAAACTATTAGATAAGCACCTGAACGACCGCAACATACAGGGATATACAATGTAATACTGACATATAATCACACACATAAGTTTGACTTGATGGACCTGTGTCTTTTTTTCAACCTCACCTACTATGTAACTATGTAAAACATCACCAGAAAAAACACATCAGTAAAATCAAAAAGTGAACAAGTGTTTGTGTAATAAATTATATATATATATACAGTGGGGACCGAAAGTATTCAGACCCCCTTACATTTTTCATTCTTTGTTATATATTGCAGCCATTTGCTAAAATCATTTAAGTTCATTTTTTTCCTCATTAATGTACACACAGCACCCCATATTGACAGAAAAACACAGAATTGTTGACATTTTTGTAGATTTATTAAAAAAGAAAAACTGAAATATCACATGGTCCTAAGTATTCAGATGCTTTGCTGTGACACTCATATATTTAACTCAGGTGCTGTCCATTTCTTCTGATCATCCTTGAGATGGTTCTACACCTTCATTTGAGTTCAGCTGTGTTTGGTTATACTGATTGGACTTGATTAGGAAAGCCACACACCTGTCTATATAAGACCTTACAGCTCACAGTGCACGTCAGAGCAAATGAGAATCATGAGGTCAAAGGAACTGCCTGAAGAGCTCAGAGACAGAATTGTGGCAAGGCACAGATCTGGCCAAGGTTACTAAACAATTTCTGCTGCACTTAAGGTTCCTAAGAGCACAGTGGCCTCCATAATCCTTAAATGGAAGACATTTGGGACGACCAGAACCCTTCCTAGAGCTGGCCGTCCGGCCAAACTGAGCTATCGGGGGAGAAGAGCCTTAGTGAGAGAGGTAAAGAAGAACCCAAAGATCACTGTGGCAGAGCTCCAGAGATGCAGTCGGGAGATGGGAGAAAGTGTAGAAAGTCAACCATCACTGCAGCCCACCATCACTGCAGCCCTCCACCAGTCGGGGCTTTATGGCAGAGTGGCCCGACGGAAGCCTCTCCTCAGTGCAAGACACATGAAAGCCCGCATGGAGTTTGCTAAAAAACACCTGAAGGACTCCAAGATGGTGAGAAATAAGATTCTCTGGTCTGATGAGACCAAGATAGAACTTTTTGGCCTTAATTCTAAGCGGTATGTGTGGAGAAAAACAGGCACTGCTCATCACCTGTCCAATACAGTCCCAACAGTGAAGCATGGTGGTGGCAGCATCATGCTGTGGGGGTGTTTTTCAGCTGCAGGGACAGGACTACTGGTTGCAATCGAGGGAAAGATTAATGCGGCCAAGTACAGGGATATCCTTGACGAAAACCTTCTCCAGAGTGCTCAGGACCCCAGACTGGGCCGAAGGTTTACCTTTCAACAAGACAATGACCCTAAGCACACAGCTAAAATAACGAAGGAGTGGCTTCACAACAACTCTGACTGTTGTTGAATGGCCCAGCCAGAGCCCTGACTTAAACCCAATTGAGCATCTCCGGGGAGACCTAAAAATGGCTGTCCACCAACATTTACCATCCAACCTGACAGAAATGGAAAGGATCTGCGAGGAGGAATGGCAGAGGATCCCCAAATCCAGGTGTGAAAAACTTGTTGCATCTTTCCCAAAAAGACTCATGGCTGTATTAGATCAAAAGAGTGCTTCTACTAAATACTGAGCAAAGGGTCTGAATACTTAGGACCATGTGATATTTC